>NW_024412434.1:17644024-17804439 GCF_014898765.1 Herpailurus yagouaroundi
AATGCAAATGCATTACTATAGGGGTCCAGAATGCTAGCAATAAGGGAAGTGTGGAGCTTGCAATAATTTTCCGCCTCTTGCCACTGTAACTTTAATTTCATGAGTGAATAGTTACTTTCACCATATTTAATAAAGCCATCTGTTGGAATTGTTGTTGGAGAACCAGGCAAGGAAGAGTCTGGAAGAAAAATATTATCTTTCATTAGCATTATCAATAAGCATTACTTAGAGTGTCAATGATATACTATATCTATTACCATATCTCATTCCATTATAAAAACAATCAGAATAGCATAAATCCAAACCATCAGGTGTTAAAAATATTTCCTAAGCCATTTCACACCAAAAACCAAAGCTGATTTTTAATCAGTATGCCTGGTTAACTTAAATAATTTCCAAACTGCATCCAGATCATTAATATAGATATGTAATCAAGTTTCTAAATTAACAAAAAAAAAGGCTCGTAAATTCAACGATATGTAGAATCTGAGCAGAAGAAATGACACAGTTTAATCCCATAAATTAAAGAGTATATATCATCCTGTCATTACTAATTTTTACTTTACCATCTTGGTCAAATTTCAAGGTCATCAACAATCTTCCTTCCCCTCCTCCATCTGTCCCACCCTATCCATGAATTTGCATCTATGTGTGTCTATTTGGCACTACCCGTTAGTAAGGCACCTTCAAGAGACTGATTTAAGTTCTGGCACGAAGCCAGATACTAGTCCCCGGTTCATTTAACCCCTATCACACCATCATGCTTTATCCCTACTGATGATTGCCTACGCCCTTCACCCAGGCACCCCCACGCCTTGACCAAACTGACTCAGTGGCTGGAGTTCTTCTAAGCCACAGTCACTCTGGCTTTCTGAAGCTTTTTCCTCAGTCTTCCAGCATGGATTTCTAAATGTTGTTGTTGTTTTTAATGTTTATTTATTTTTGAGAGAGAAGGAGAGAGCAGGAGAGAGGCAGAGAGAGAGGGAGACAGAGAATCCCAAGCAGGCTCTGAGCTGTAAGCACAGAGCCGGACAGAGGGCTCAACCCTATGAACCATGAGATAACGACCTGAGCCAAAATCGAGAGTCAGACGCTTAACTGACTGAGCCACCCAGGGGCCCTTCCCAGCATGGATTTCTAATCGCTGTTTTAGGCCAACCTATCCTTTGTGCCACTTACTGTATAGACTCCCCCAAAGAGCTTCTTTTTGTGTCCCCTAACAGATGCCCTAGAGTTAGAGGTTAGCAAATGTCAGCCTGTTGTCTGTTTCTGTAGCCTATGAGCTAAGAATGGCTTTTAAATGGTTGACAAATTAAAAAAAAAAAAATCGAAGAATAATATTTTGTGACATGTAAACATTATATGAAATTCAGATTTGTATCCACAAATAAAGTTTTATTGGAACACAGTTATGTTCATTTGTTTACATGTTGTCTATGATCGCCCAATATCACGGCAGAATGCTAGCAACAGAGAATGGATGTTTACAGCCTAAAATATTTACAATCTGTCTCTTTACAGAAAGCAAAAATTCGTCAACCCCTGGCCTAGGGTTCTAGATGTCCTTGCCTACCAATTTTGGCTTGGCTAAATCTCAGATGTGTTCCACTGTATACCAACCTAATCCACCATCTGTCTTGTCCCGTCGCTATACAAATGCCGAACGTTCTTTTGATTACGCCTGGTATGGTGACAACTTTGTATCAGCAAGGGCAGTTTCCCCTTTCTTCTGCTGTTGCTGCCACCTTGTGTTGGTAAAAGAATATCCTTAAACCAAGCGACCCAGGCCAGCACCCTCCAATGGTACAGCCAGTAGAGACTGAACAATCTTACTGTTTCCCAACTTGGGGAGGTCTGGGTTTGTCTTTACAGCACCAGAAAATCGTAGGACCACTAAAAGTGGCAAATGAGGCTCGAGGGCAAGCTGAAAAAAGTTTCGTGGCGGAATGTATGCAGCTAGGAAACAGCCCATCTGTCCAACTTGCTTGTTTATGAAAACATTCATAAAACAATTATAAGGGAAAACTAAAATATTGAGAGGTTATTTTTAGGTGGTTGGATTGTGGGGAATTTTTTTCCCTTCTTTATGCCTTTCTGCATTTTCTAAATGTCAACAAAGAACAGGTGTTAGGTGTTTTTTAAAACTGGGTTTTTGTTCATATATATGAATATACGTATGCATAAAAACATGAATGTATATGTGAATAGGATTATAAATATTTTCTATTTTTTTAATAAGTTTTTATTGGGGGCAAATAGTCTATCACTTATGCTTATAAGAAGAAGAAAAAAATTGTTAAAAAGCTTGTAAACCGTCATTCACTCCTGGAAGGACAGTCCCTCCTTTCCTCGACACACAGACACAGATGGCATGTTTGGCATTTCTCGTGGCCCCAGATTCTGGTGCCATAAGGACACAGCGGAGAGAGAAAAGCTCCTGAATTAATGAACGCTTAGGATTCCCGCGGCACTTCCCAGTCATCTGAAAAGATCTTAAGTGATTTTCACTCATTGCCATGAGCTGGTCTGAGTTCCCTGATCCCCCAGAAAGTGTGGAAAAATCCATCTGATGTAGGAGAACAAACACCTTCTAATTCAAACTCTAAGAATTGTTCTTAGGATGATAGCAGTCCACACTATCCCCCCCCTCATCTCTAAACCACCTTTCATTGTTGGTCCTCTTTCTGTGGAGCTAGATAATTGTATTCTTGTTTCACTGGAAACAGCCATAAAGTGCATGCAACCATCATCCTGATTCTCAGTACATATGTACATTTTCTGTTATATTTTCACTAAATGATAGTAGGGCTTCCTAGGATAAACAATGACACGCAAAGCAGATATCTACATTTTTAGGGGCTCCTGGATGGCTCAGTTCGTAATGAATTAACTCTTGATCTTGGGGGTGTGAGTTTGAGCCCCACGTTCGGTGTAGAGATTCCTTAAAAAGTACAGCTTTAAAAAGAGAGAGATCTATGTTTCTTTTAAAGTTTCTTTTATTTATTTTGAGAATGAGCAAGCATGAGCAGCGGGGGGACGGAAAGAAAAAGAGAGAGAGAATCCCAAGCAGACTGTGTGCTTTCAGTGCAGAGCCTGACATGGGGCTTGATCTCATGAACCATGAAATCATGACCTGAGCCAAGCCAAGAGTCAGCCACTTAACCAAGTAAGCCACCCAGGCACCTCGAGATCTACATTTTTTTTTTAATTTTTTTTTTTAACGTTTATTTATTTTTGAGATAGAGAGAGAGCATGAACGGGGGAGGGTCAGAGAGAGGGAGACACAGAATCTGAAACAGGCTCCAGGCTGTAAGCTGTCAGCACAGAGCCCAACACGGGGCTCGAACTCACGGACCACAAGATTATGACCTGAGCCGAAGTCGGATGCTTAACCGACTGAGCCACCCAGGCGCCCCGAGATCTACATTTTGAAAGGCAGAGAATATAGAACCAAGGAGGCATAGATGATATTCTATGTCAATGCTTCTCAAATTATGCAAGCACGACTGAGGTATTCTTACCGTGACATTTTTAAAAAGGTACAGGGAGGCAAATACCCTAAAGTTCTAACAAAGTTTGAAAAAGTTCCAGCTCCAAGTGTAATCTGCATAAAACTTTTCGGATGGATGAAGGGGCACACTCATGAATAGTTTATAGAAAACATCACCCTTTTCATCTGTCACGGGCATCCATGGATTGAGGTGAGAAACAAACCTGTCAAGGTGCCATTCTTTAAATAAATTTTAAATAAATTTATTTATTTATTCTTTAAATAAAATTTTATGTTTTTAGAGCAGTCTAGTGTTCACAGTAAAATTGAGAAGAAGGTTCTCAATTTTAATATTTTCAAGGTTTAATATTTTATAAGAAATCTTAAATAACCCCAGCTCTTGTGGGCAGGCGAGGTTTGGTAGAACTTACCAGGAAGTGTTTGGCATATGTAGCCCCGCTTACTGTCACACGTATCATCCATCCATTTTCCTGCATCCCTTGATTTCCCACCAATAATAACAACACAGTCAGCCTGTACATTTATGGAGAAAGGGGGAAAAAAAGGAGTGTGAAGCAGTAATTGTTAAATCAATTTGTTAATGAGCCAAAAAAATCCATCATTCCTAACCTCCAAATTTAATCATCCTATTTTTTTATATATTTTTTTATGTTTCATTATTTATTTGGGGGAGGGAGGGGCAGAGAGAGGGGAGACACAGAATCCGAAGCAGCTCCAGGCCCTGAGCCATCAGCACAGAGCCCGATGCGGGGCTTGAACCCACAAGCCGTGAGATCATGACCTGAGCTGAAGTCAGACGCTTAACCAACTGAGCCACCCAGGTGCCCCTTCATCACCCTATTTCATTTACAGTATGTTCAACTGCTCCTTACTTTCCATGCAACTGCTCACACTTTCCACGTGGATCTCTCACAGTGAACTCTTGCTATTTTTAATTAACAACCCGGTAGATTTGGGTAATTTTAGAGACAGGTCTGAGAAATTTTGCTATCAGAAATTCTATTAATCTCTATCAAAATTTAGCAACCAAATGTTAGGAGAATACAATATCTTCTCCACATAAATTCCCCTGATTCAACCCCCAGAATAGGTGTCCTGCTGTTAAAGGGAAATAAGTATAATCTACATTTTTCATTGCTAATTTAATTTATAAAAGCATCATTACGGATTCAGAACAAATTGCTGGGGTAGAGCTAGAAAGTTTCACATCTTATTTGCGATCTTACAGGGAAGTACGCCAGGCTGGAAAGAGTTCTCTATTCTGTGTTGTGGATATGTTTGCACTATCTAGCTTCCATAGGATGGTCTATGAGCCAAAGCAAGTCATAAAGTCATGAAATCTGCACCTGCCAAATTTTCATCTCATGTCAGATGAAGATTTTGACTTATCACATGTTGGGCTTCTTGAATCTGTCAGTTCGAATAATGAGCTTCAACTCCCAGGAACTCCCCGTCCAACACGTAGATGGGCCACCATTCTCATTATCATCCCTATCTTCCTCCTTAGCTCTTCTTATCTTGTTACCCTGGCTTACAGCCTGTGCTCTGCTCCAGAAAGCCTGGACACAGCAAGCATGTTTCCGCCACAAAATGCGCACGAAGAGTTCTCTCCCACCCTCTCGATCACACTGTATTCAATCCTCTCAAGTTCCTGAAATTGTAACAACACAGTCTGTGTGTTTTGATTCCATTTCCGTGCAATCGACTTTATATTTTGCGCTCAGAAAACGTCTAGAAACAAATTCGACGAAAGATGAACAGTGTTTTTTCCTGGGTGGTGAGATTACAAATTTTGTTTTTGTTGTTTCTGCTTGTCTTTAGGTTCCCAAGACAAAAAAAGAAACTTGGGCCGTAATGATTTTTGTGTGTGTGTGTGTGTGCTTTACACAAAATTCACCTCTCATCCAGAAATTGTTCCCAGCAAATCCCCTATCACTCCATTTTGCTTCATCTTCTTCAGTAAGTTTTTAGCCCTCATGTATGTAAATGAAGATTCAAGGAATTTCTCCACAGAAAACCACTAGGTACCCTACACAGAGCTACCAAATTAATAATCACAAACACGCCATTTTGATCAGATCATTTTTCTCCTCTAACCTTTTCTTGCTGCCTGTCTGACAAAGCCAAACTCACTCCTGCGGCATTTAAATTTCTCTAAATTCTGCTTTCAACATTTCAAAGTTTTCTCCTACTTTTTTTCTGTATAAAAGCCCTGCTCTACCAGAGCTATTTACTCCTGCCCAAACCCACGTGGTGCCTTTTTCTTGAAGAGTTAACTTGCTTCACTCACTTAGCATGGCCTTCCCCAACCCTCACCTAACTTCTGGATCATTGTCTCAAACCTCTTAAGGAAAAGAGCCCTCACTGATTCTTTCTCATGCTCCTTCTCTGCATCAAATGAAAGTCTCCCTATGTAAGTGTTTACTGATTAGATCACTCCGTCCCATAGTAAGTTCTTTCCTGCTAACTACACAGGGCTTTATAAGGGATCCTGACATACACTTGCATTCCTTACTATCTTCTTTCCCATATAAGACTTGCGGTCTAAGGGGCACCTGGGTGGCTCAGTCGGTTAAGCATCTGACTTCGGCTCAGGTCATGATCTCACGGTTCGTGGGTTGGAGCCCCGCGTCCGGCTCTGTGCTGACAGCTCAGAGCCTGGAGCCTGCTTCGGATTCTGTGTCTCCCGCACTTTCTGCCCCTCCCCCACTCACTATCTGTCTCTGTCCCTCAAAAATGAAATGTTAAAAAAAATTAAAAAAAAAAAAAGACTTGAGGTCTAACATAAGTGTAAGCTTCTTTAAGGTAAGAACACAGTCTTTTGCTCATGTTTTTCTCAATGCCTAGTGTGCTGTTTAATATTGACCAGTTGACTATTCAGTGATACAAGATTAAAAGCACTAAAATAAAGAAACAATCATCTGTCTCTTAGGTTAACGTACAAGAGCGTCTAGGGCACTGTTTGGCACATAGCAAGCAGTCTACAAATGGCAGCTCAGTCATGATAATGATGAGGATGGCATCTTTAGTCGTAGTAGGTACTGGGCATAAACCCTCAACACTACAAGCATCAAGAATTTACAAGCAGCTGGTACAAATAAAGTTGATAACTCTGGGCTCAAGTGCACATCATGACTACGACAGAGACCCAGAGTGGAGCCGGCTTGGCCATCCCTTGGGATCCCCACCAGCTGCCCCACGAGCTGAAGAGTTCTGAATTCAATTTATACTCCTTCTCTCAAGGCTGGCTCAGTCTGAAACACTTAAAAACTGTTAAGAATGAACCAGATCAGGGAGAACTCTGGTAGATTTGTCAAAGAAGACTCATCACTAATATGATGAAGCAGGCTGACAGTATACGGAGAGGTGACCTGAAATGGATATTTACATCTTCGTAGGACAGACTGCTCCTTCTCCCACCAGGGTAACCTTTCCCCCAGTTTGTATAATGAACTCCTCGACCATCCGTCCACAGGAACGTGTGCTCTGAATTCACATCATTCAGCCCAGTCCAGGCATTAAACTTGGAGTCCTTCATGTGATAGGTGAGAAATGCTGAAAGAAAAGTTGCACAAGATACTTTTAAAACCTGGGGGGGGGGGGGGCAATACTCCACATACGGAAAGTATTCAAAATACAGAATTTTAAAATACTGAATCCATGATTAACATCTTCATTGTTTAAAAGTACTTACCATGAAAACAAACACAGTCTAACCTTAAAATCACTTTATCGTTTCAGTTTTGTACTTTGGCAAGTTTTGCGTCATACGGGTCTAGGTTCTTCTCCGGGCCAGGGCAGATAGCTGTCTGGACTGTGCCCTGACCAATGGCAGTGAGGAAAGGGTGGCTCAAGCCCATCCCATGCACGGCTCTCCGTTCCATACACCCCAATCTGGGGGTGACTGCCTGCCTTCTGCAGGAAGAGGTGTTGTTTCTAATTCATACACATCCATCTTATGAGTTATCGGGTGTCGTGATTTTTTTAAATAAGATGATCTAATTATAATAACTAGGGGGCAAAGAGAGCTCTTAATCCAGAAAATTTCTGAAAATGAAAACTACTTGTCAAAACGAGAAGCGTGAGGCTGTCAAATTCTCGCTACTTTGGGTTTCCGAGCCCAAAGAACTACCCAATTGAAACTCCTTCTGGGCAGCAACTGCTAGGGGTCAGGGGCCATCCGCTAAGTGTGCTTGGACCCAGGGGGGTAACTGGATGCTAAGCACTCACGTCATTAGGAGAGAAGATCCAGAACAATTCAGAGAACGAAGAACAAATGTGGCCTTTTGCTTCTTTGCCAATTCTGTGGCAGTGAGAGAGGATGGGGGCAAATATTCAGAAGCTGGAAAAGGCTGAAAGGCACAGGTGCCCCAACCCCTGTCCACTTGCCCTTCCTCACGCCTCCCACACCGCGCGGCCACCTTCCACAGCTAGCAACCTCCCAGCCAGGAGTCGTGGTTGCCCAGGTGGATGAACACCGACTCTCCAGAACAATTTCCACACCCTTACGCTTGAACACGACTCCTGAATGCAAAGAGGATACTGACTGACTGTGCACTGGGGTTTTACTAAAAAATGCAAAATAGAGAGAAGCCCAAAGAGACACAACGATCTGTTTATTCATGAACAAGTAATTCCATGGAAGGGCTACTACTCCATGGTTATTCTGCCGAGTAGCAGAGGCAGTGAGTACTCAGCTCAGAGATTTTTGCTTATTTCTCAACTAAAGGTAAAAAAAAAAAAATTTTTTTTCTTCCAACATTTTTCAGAGAGAGAAGAGAGCATGGCAAGGTATTTACTTTGGTTTTATTTTATTTCCTAAACAAGATCATAACCTTTCCCAACCCCAACTTGAAATAATGTGGAAAAGAACTAACTACCTGCCAGTGTTTTAGTCCTGACTTCTTTTTCTGCCAACAACCACAAATAAGAATTCAACAACGTGTGCTTGCTTTGCCAGGAATAATGTTATTTTATCTGAAAATTGTTTCCTTCTGCACGTCTCTATTACCCAGGTTCTAATTCTGTTATGCCAGGAATCAGCACTTTGTGGTTAAGAGAAGAAGTCAATTATTGTGTTTCTCCGCCGGGTAGCTAAGCCCAAAATGTGGTAGGCCAGTTAGAGAAATATGAATATTATATTCTTAAATTTTTTTTATTGTGTGCTATGGTTTGACCCTTTTCTTTCCGTGTCTGGAAAGTTGCTGCACTTGACAAAGGTTCTCAGAGAAACCCTGGTTGATTTATCATATAATATGATAATATGTCCCAAGAGAGCACACGGCAGCCTTTATGGAATAAAGTAAACATTTGAGAGAGTACCATTTGGGTTCCTGTGTCTTTCTTCTTTCTTATATTTTCTGAGATGTACCATGATTTTGGAAGTCAAAGGATTTCAGAACCAAGAGGGAACTTAGAAATTATCTAGTGCCTCATCTCCCCCTTAACAACCCACATAAATTCATTCATACAAACATTTATTAAACATCTTTCATGCTATGTACCAATCAATATGTAGACTATATGCTAGAGTCTATAGCATCCAAATAAGAACTTTCCAATGTAAGCATTTTCACAGTCCTTTAGAGAATTCGCAAAGCAGCCCATTTAATTAGTTCCTTTTTTTTTTTTTTTTTAATGTTCATTTATTTTTGAGAGACAGAGCAAGCAGGGGAGGGACAGAGGATCCAAAGCAGTGTGCCCAATGTGGGGCTCGAATCCACGAACCTTGAGATCATGACCCAAGCCAAAGTCTGACACTCAACCAACTAAGCCACCCAGACGCCCCTAATCCATTCTAATTCTTAGAATGGCCTCCCAATTTTGAGCCTAGGCCTATTTCTTTATAATTGCCATTCATTGGTGTCAAATCTTCCTTCCAGAACCACACGGGTCCATATCCTGTCTTTTTCAGGCTGTGAAAGATGAAGGTCTTTCAAACATGCCTCACTTGCTGCCTGCGGTGGCTTCCAAATCCTCCAGCAATTTGTTTCTTCATCTGGCTGGCCTGTCAGTGGCCAGCATCCTCCTTAAAGTGGGGGCTCACTTATTTAACTTAGTATCTATTTCAGGTAAGGTGGCCATGAAGAGACCATGCGAAAGTAGTCAAGCGTCTTTCTCTTGTCAACAGTATAATAAGTTTTAACAATCCACTCAATGGATATGACGCGTTTTTCCCTTCATTGTTCTTCAAAGCAGTTGTTCACCCTTATGTTTTATTAAAAATTTTTTCTCAGGGGCGCCTGGGTGGCGCAGTCGGTTAAGCGTCCGACTTCAGCCAGGTCACGATCTCGCGGTCCGTGAGTTCGAGCCCCGCATCAGGCCCTGGGCTGATGGCTCAGAGCCTGGAGCCTGTTTCCGATTCTGTGTCTCCCTCTCTCTCTGCCCCTCCCCCGTTCATGCTCTGTCTCTCTCTGTCCTAAAAATAAATAAAACGTTGGAAAAAAAAATTTAAAAAAAAAAAAAAAATTTTTTTCTCAATTTGTTCAAAGTTCATATCTAAAAATTAGTTTTAGTGCATTTTAAAATGTTTTTTATTGATGTTTATTTACTTATTTATTTGTTAAAAAAATTTTTTTAAGGTTTATTCATTTTTCAGAGACAGAGAGACAGAGCGTGAGCAGGGGAGGAGCAGAGAGAGAGAGAGAGAGAGACAGAATCCGAATTCAGACAGGCCTGGAGCCTGCTTCAGACTCTGTGTCTCCCTCTCTCTGCCCCTCCCCTGCCCGCACTCTGTCTCTCTCTGTCTCAAAAATAAATACACGTTGGGGCGCCTGGGTGGCTCAGTCGGTTAGGCATCCTACTTCAGCTCAGGTCATGATCTCACTGTCTGTGGGTTCAGGCCCCACATCGGGCTCTGTGCTGACAGCTCAGAGCCTGGAGCCTGTTTTGGATTCTGTCTCCCTCTCTCTCTGCTCCTCCTCTGCTCACGCTCTCTCTGTCTCTGAAAAATGAATAAACCTTAAAAAAAAATTTTTAAATAAATAAATAAGTAAATAAACATCAATAGAAAAACATAATTTCCATTTACTGCTCTAGGGGTAGTTCTAGGAGTGAAAGTAGAGAGTAGTTCTAGGAGTGAACTTTCTAGGAGTTAATTTTAACAATTTTCCATTTCACTCCTAGAACTACTCTCTACTTTGGCTCTTTGGGGAACAAACTGGCTTGGTGGAAAAAGAATAGCGTCTAAGTGGGAATAGCCAGCTTGACTCCCAACCCTCCTGCTTACCAGCAGACTGCCTGAACACAAATCACAAATGGGCTGATGATAACCTACTTCACAGAGTTGCCATTAACAATGAAAAGGGACTTTTTTTGTTTTTAATTTGAGAGAGAGAGAGAGAGAGCATGCATGAGAGCAGGGGAGAGGGGCCGAGGAAGAGAGAAAGAAAGGGAATCTTAAGCAGGCTCCATGGTTAGTGTGCAGCCTGATCCGGGTCTCAACCCCACAACCCTGGGATCACGACCTGAGCTAAAATCAAGAGTCAGAGGCTCAACTGACTGAGCCACCCAGGTGCCCCAAAAGGGACTTTCTATGTTAAATGCCCAGCAGGCTCCCTGCAACTGAAAAATAGTTCCCCATATGTGTTTGGGTTTTCTCCCCTGCCTCGTCAAAAACCAAAATATGATTTACTATCATCAGCGGGAAAATGTTACATACTGAAGCGCATCACTGATTGTACAATGGTCTGCATACCTTGTTCTTTGTCATTGCGGATCGATACCAGATTGCCCCCAAATCCTATGCAAGCTTTTCGTGCCTCTTGCCAATTTTTTCTTTCTTCTTCAACAAATCCAAAGATTTTGAAACACTTGGAGGGAAGAAAAAAAATAGGGACTAAGTCAAGATAATAGCGTTTGCCCTAAAGAAATTTAAATTATTCATGCAGATCGACGCTAAATATACATTTTCTCATCACCCAACAGAGATCCAGAAGGTTAAGTTAGTTTCATCACCCACGGACTTCCTTTGCAAAGTGTGTTTTCTTCCTTGTAACAAAGGGCACATCTATCTGGATCCTTCAAGCATACTCTCAATTTCCACAGGGAATTTGACACAGGAACCTTCATCTATTCTTGCCTAAAATTTTCTCAAGGGACTAGGTAAGCGGAAGTTAACTTTCAGCTGAAAAGTTTGCACTGTCACTCTCCACATCGATGGACGCCAAGACTACCGCTAATGGTTTTCGTACCTTGTTATTGTAAAAATTCCAGCCTTCCTTACAACCTCCTGGGACTGCAGGCACGGTAGGAATGACCGTGGCATTGATGCTGCTGTTGTGACGCTGGCAGATGAAGGCATTTGGATAACCACAATTAATGTCATTCCAAAACCCTGGCAGAGGACAAAACAGCTAAATTAGATTTACATATTTGCATTTAAAAACACTCTTTTTTAAATAAAATGCCTTACATTTTGTAAGGATTCTCAGAAATGGCTTAGATTACAACACCATTTTTACACAAGTAACTAGAAAGATCTATGCCATACCCTTTTGTTCTTTCACTTAAACTAACAGTAGTTCAGCTTTATTTTATTTTATTTTGTTGTTTTATTTTAGAGAGAGAGAGCACAAGCGGGAGAGAGGGGCAGAGGGAGAAAGAGAGACAAAGAATCTTAAGCAGGCTACCCGCTCAGCATGGAGCCTGATGTGGGGGCTTGATCCCACAACCCTGGGATCGTGACCTGTGCCAAAATCAAGAGTCAGACACTTAAATGACTGAGCCACTCAGGCGTCCCGATAATAGTTCAACTTTATGGAGAGCTTCCTACGAGCCCAGAATAAACTTGATGTTACAGATAATATTACCTAAACAGCCATTAACAGCTAAAGATAATAATCTAATCGTATCTAAACTTACAGATACCAAGCATTTGTTTAGTGGTTTAGAAATATCATATCTTTAATTATCTCAACAACACAAAAGTTCTGGTCACTATTCTCATTTTACAGACAAAGATGTGGAGAGAGATAATGGAGACAGATAAACCCTCTGGATATTCTGCTCAAATCAAAACATAAAAAAAAAATGTTTCCTAAAATAAGTGACAAGATAGTGTTCTTTATTAGAGCACATGTGAAGCACACATTCTCCTCGCCAACTAAGCCAACTAACAGTTACGTCGCTGAGACTTGAAGTATTTCTTCTGCTTTTCTTGCCTGACGTAAGGGCACAACTTGCTACTCTTAGGCTAGGGATGTAGCAAAAGACACATCGCACCATGAGGCAGATTCAAGACGATGGTTATGTTGCCTACCTGAATTTGAATACATGGTCACACAATTTTCATCGTCGTTTGCAAAATTCGGTTCACCTGTGGCCCAAGACACATAATCCACTTTGCTTCCGTCCATCCAACTGAAAGAGAAAATTCAGGCCCTTAGCAATAATAATCCAAACATCTGGATAATTGGTTACAGCCTAGCGTGAGGGAACACCTGAGTCAGTGAAGATGCACAGAGCACAGGATTGGAAGCAAACAGAAGAGAGGATTCTAGAAAGACTAGCAGGAAAACTCTGAGGAGCCGGTGATTCCCGAGCCATTGTGCTCCTCTGCGGCAACCCAGGGCTTTGGACAGTCTGTCTTCTTTTCCCTCCCTGGAAGAAGCTACCTTTAGTCTTGAAGCGAGAGAGGAAATGGAGGTCCCAGTTGCTCTGGAAGTAGCCAGAAGCAAACATCTCTCGCAGTGCTGATTAGACAGGATTCCCACAAAAGAAAACCACCCATAGAGAGAGACGGAGCATTGAGACTTTCTCGTTAAGGCCCATTCTGTGATTTTTGTGTTTACTCTAGGTTTCTCCCAGGGTATGCAGGCCAATGCTTATTTTATACAAATTACAGAAATTCAGAGACTGTTAGCTGGGAAGAGAGCAAGAGATCATCGAATCCGACCCTCTCGTTTTAGAGATGATTAAAAACGGATGCTTGTCCAGGGGCACCTGGGTGGCTCAGTCGGTTAAGCGTCCGACTTCGGCTCAGGTCATGATCTCACGGTTTGTGAGTTCGAGCCCTGCATCGGGCTCTGTGCTGACAGCCTGGAGCCTGCTTCGGATTCTGTGTCTCCTTCTCTCTCTGCCCCTCTCCCACTTGTGCTCTGTCTATGTCTCTCAAAATATAAATAAATGTTAAAAAAAAAAATAAAACAAAAACGGGGGCTTGTCCAAAGAAGCATCAAACATTTCTGATCTTTAAAATTAAGGAGTGTGAGTTTGGGTCTCTGTTTACTCAAAAATGGCAATAAGGGTCAAGCGGAACATATGTGGCTAACACGTCTGCACACGAGCCAGGAAGACATATCTGTTCTTCAAACTTAGGAGAACATGTGTATTCATGAACAAGGAAAGAAACCCCAAAAATGTGCTAATTTCCTCCCTCTCGTAGCTTTTCCTGGCCCCTGTATCTAATGGAAAACAGTACAGTCATTCCTTTGGAAGGAAAGCGTTTCATGCAGTTGAAAGGGTATTTCCAAGTAGGGCTGTTAAAGCAGTGAGTGGGGCGACATAGAAAGGCGGTTTAATTCTGTGCACCAAGGATGGTCCAAGTGGGAATCGTAATTTTAACGGTAAAGTCGGTACTCATATACTCAGCACATATCTCCTTAGCAGGTGACTTACTAACATGTGATGACATCCTAAAACAAAAATAGGAGGAGTTTTGCACGATTAAATCAGACTTTGAATTGTTTACTTGAGAATTATGATGTTCAAAATATTTAACTGGATTTTAAGAAATTCTTTTGCTTTCTTTTTAAGACGCTTTTTAGATTGAGAGCTCAGCAGGATTTTTTTTATAGATATATATATACATCTTTATTTTTTATTTTTTTTAATATATGAAATTTATTGTCAACTTGGTTTCCATACAACACCCAGTGCTCATCCCAAAATAAGCCCTCTTCAATGCCTATCACCTAGTCAGCAGGATTTTTAAAAATGCGTTCAGCAAAGCCGAAGTCTCAAAATAACTGTGAGATGTTTATCAGATCCTCCTCTGAAGCAAAGTTGTCTTTATTTTGATGTACTTACATAAACTTTTTATCCAAGCTGATCAATAAGCCAATAAAATATGCTGGTTGTGCATCATTCCTATTTACCTAAAAGATGGAAGTTGACATATAGTTCAATCCATACTTACATAATAAGAAAATTCTTAAACAAAACATACTTAGTAATGAGGCAGCCCATTTGGGTTGTTTTCTAAGGAGGGATTCATGCAGAAATTTTGTGGTATATCCAAAGTTACATTTTTCATAGAAATAGAAAAAAAAATATTGGGGCACTTGGCTGCCTCAGCCAGAAGAGCATGTGACTGACTCTTGATCTTGGGGTCCTGAGTTTGCACCCCAAATTGGGGGTAGAGATTACTTCAATAAACTTTTCTAGTTTTTTTTTACTTAAAAAAAATTTTTTTTAATGTTTATCTCTTTTTAAGAGACAGAGAGACAGAGCATGAGCAGGGGAGGGAGGGGCAGAGAAAGAGGGAGACACAGAATCCAAAGCAGGCTCCAGGCTCTGAGCTGTCAGCACAGAGCCCAGCATGGGGCTCGAACCCATGAACTGTGAGATCATGACACTAGTCAAAGTTGGACACCGAATGAGCCACCCAGGCGTACCTTAAATTAACTTTTTTTAAAAAAAAGAAAAAAGAAAGGGGCACCTGGGTGGCTCAGTCAGTTGAGCGTCCAACTTTGGCTCAGGTCATGATCTCGCAGTTCATGGGTTTGAGCCACACACCGGGCTCTGTGCTGACAGCTCAGAGCCTAGAGCCTGCTTCAGATTCTGTGTCTCCCCCCCTCCCCCTTTGCCCCACTCCTGCTTGTGCTCTGTGTCTCTCTGTCATTCAAACATGAATAAACATTAAAATTTTTTTTAAAAATAAAAAGAAAAATATGCATACTATATATGAACCTGAATTTATAAAGCAAATACCTTCAGTCATTTTCTGCGATAGCAAATGCCTATAGCAATTAGGTTGTTGGAGATATTCTTTAAAACAAAGTAACCATTTGGTATTTTGCATCTAAGGAAAGACTTTGTCCACATACATATTTGTGCAATATTAGGAAATATCCTAAAAAGTTCAAACCAAAATATATCCACAAAGATAAAGATAGGTCAGGCTACACTGGAATACCTTTGTAAGCAAATGATTTTTTTATTCTTTCATTATATTCAACTTATTTTTTTCTGCTTTCCCTCTTACCTCCTTTCTGGCAAGCAACAAGGATGCCATGATGATTTGTAAAGAGAAATAGTAAGCCAACACCTTTGGGAAACAATAAACTATAGCTTCACTGTTATAATTTTGGAAGAACCAAGATTTTTATATGAATAATCAAGCTTTACGTTTAACAACAATTTGGTCCAACTAAGATAGATTTGTAAATTAACAATCAACCTAAACTAAACCAGAGGGTCCAGGATTGATACATAACAACTAGTTAAGAATTATAATCTCTGAAAATCCAGTTGGTGAACTCAAAGTCATCACATATGGGTCCTTACCAAGCCGAGACTAAAAACTGCTTCTGGATGCTATGATTCTGCATTGAATATCTAAGCAATGAGGTCATTCATTTCTGTTATGGCCACCACCCACCTCTCCTCTGGCATTCATGTCTTCCCCTGGCCTTAGAAACTTGAAATTTAGCCCCTCATTTGAAATTGCACCACAGGATACAACCCACAGGTAGTGGATATTATCTTTGCTTATCACATGTCACTGTTTCATTCTTAAATTAATCATATTCTTACATATTTCCATAGAAACTTCTTTTTACTTTCACTCTGAATAGAAACAAGATCACCGAAGTTCCTCCTGCAAAATGCTCGGGCGTTGTCCATGGTCTCCTTTTCTTTGCTAAAGTAATACTGGTAGTCTTTGTAGATAACCCACCCATCTTCGGTGACTGGCGGATCTGAAAAATGAATGGAAAAGGGTGATAAATTTTCCCTCGACAAATTCAAGAATCTCGTACGTGTGCCGCACCAAAGTAAAAAGGGCAGAGTAGCTTTGTCAGAGGTATCAGCAAGTCTGAGAGCCCAGAATGAGCAGGATATTTATGCCCAACACAGACTGAATTACCTAAGGGCAGAGATCCACTCTGCACCAGATCTGGAACTCTATCTTATCCATTAAGTCCTATGTATCATCATTGGGTGAAAGAACTCCCAGTGCTACTTTCATGAAAGGGATCACATAGCAAACACAACTTACATACCTGGACCTATGATGTTCTGAGTTCAAGAAGTGAAAGCTGTGAGAAATCAGTTGCATTCTTATACACCAATAATGAAGCAACAGAAAGAGAAATCAAGGAATCGATCCCATTTACAGTTGCACCAAAACCCATAAAATACCTAGAAACAAATCTACCCGAAGAAGTGGAACATCTTGATTAAAATCGTGGTTGATCGTGATTAAATTCAGGGTCTTTAGATGGAGCCATTATCCTAGATTATCTGGGTGGGCCCTAATGTAATCGCAAGTATCCTTAAAGAGGGAGATCTGACTGCAGAAGAAGAAAGCCACGTGACAAAAGAAGCAAGATTGCTACATTGCTGGTTTTTCAGGGTGCAGGAGGGGGGACACAAGCTAACTTTAAGGGATGCAGTTCTAGAAGGTGGTAAAGACAAGGAATCAGATTCTCCCCTAGAACCACGGGAGGAAGCATGGCCTTACCAATTTTGGCCCAGTGAAACTGAGCTCCTGTTTCTGACCTCCAGACCTGTAAGGGGGAATAAATGTGCTTTGCTTGAAGCCACCAACTTTGTGGTAATTTGTTACAGCAGCCATGGGGAACTAATAGAGTACTAAAGAGAAAACCTGGGCCCTTGGGTTTGATTCAAGAGCCCTTGACACAGTGTATTAAAATGCTTTGCTTTTGTGCCTATGAGCATTTGTCTGGAGGAAACGATCCATACTCCCACAAGGTTCTCAGAGATATTAAGAACTCTGTTCTTCCTGGGTGAAGGAAAGGAAAGGAAAGAGCAAAAAAGGCTATCAGTGTGGAGATCACGAAATAAGGAAACACCTACTGTCTTGAGGAGCTGGTGTTGGCTCAGGTTTTGGTGTTTGTCCTGGAAAACAAAAGAAAACCAGATTATAAAGTGTGCATGAACTTCCGCAATCATATCTCCTTCTAATTTTCCTATTTTCGTGGGTCAAAACAGCTTAAAATGTAGCTCTTCCTTCTCTCCCTCTCTTCTACTCCTCAATTGCCCTAGCATGTTGTAGAGGAGAAGAATGAAGGCTAAGAGAATTAGTACAGTAATAGCCACTAGAAATTGGAAGACACTTTTCAGACCCAACAAATAGTGTCATCAAAAGGGAAGAAAGGAACACGAGTTTTAGAATCAGAAAGCCTAGTTTCAAATCAAACTGGGGTTTAAATTGCCTACCTTCAACTCTGTCAACTGCTAAAAGGAGTTAGTAGTATGTGTAAAGGGGTAGGATAAATTATGTGCATTATTGGTATGTAGAAGATATTTAATAAATGTCAGGGTGACAATTACACATTTTATAATGAGCCGTGGACTTACTTAAAATTTCATTATTTGAAACCATTAAAGATACACTATTTACTTATAAAATGTTTTTTTCCAAAGAATATTATGTTTATTAAATGTATCTTATCCTAAAAGGTAAATGAAATATTTTTCTTTCCAAGGAGTTAATGATATATCTGGACTTCATTGGAATCTGATAAAAGGAATCAGGTTACCCAGCTTTTGGCTTAATGTAGTTAACATCTGGAAGAACAGAGTTACTAATAACATGTAAGGAAACTTACGTAGTCATTGGTAGCTAGGAGACTTCTAAAGAAAAACTGGCCACTCTTTATTCCTCTACTCTGAAAACTTTGAAAGCACTCATCTATGCAGGAGTGAGGAAAACAAGCAGACAGCACGAGAGCAACCCAGGGTCTCTAGCAGTGGAGTTGGGACAGTAGCCAAGGTTCTCCAACAGCAGAGGGCAATGTGGTTCCACAAACTGTTTTAAAATGAGGAAGATTATGTATATTGTGGTTCAAGGGAAGGTCTGTTTGCTCCTTTATCTTAACAGAAGAACCTGGATCCTCTGACCTCAATGCCTGACTTGGATATGTGGAACTTTCTGAGTCCCAGATCATGACTTAAAGTATACACTGATAACTTTTTGACAATCATAAACATAGTGGCTATAATAGCATCAGGGCCCCAAAATGGTGTTTGTTCTTTGTGTTGAATATTTATTTAAGAAATCAACATTTAGAATATTCGGATGTTGGGAAACTTTTACCTACTGGATGGCTAACATAGGTCAGAGGGTGAATATACCAAAGAAGAAACAGCATGCGTACTACTCTACTTACAGGGTAGAACGCCCACCAACTCCCACCCCTGTAGAACCTGAGCCAGAATCACAGCTCGTGGGAACTATTTTAGAGGACGTGACTGTCATCCAGGATTCCCGGGTGGCCTTTTGATCTTCTGTTCCTTTGGAACATTTATCTGTGCTCAGTGACTTCATTCTTATCCTGTGAAATGATGGCCCCTGCCAGTTCCCTTATTTGGTTATTTTGTCTGTTTGGTTCTGCTAATAAAAGGAAAACACTGGGATATCAGGAGGTTAGTTCTCCAGGGTGAGATAGAATAGAGGACAGGTTACCATACCTTTTTGTATCTGGCAAATCCAGTTGTTAAGATGTTCACAGTTAATATCATTCCAGGACATACCAGAGTCACCTTTCAACTCGCCACAGTATTCAACATTTTGATAATTATTAGGTTCTCCATAAGCCCAATTTTCATATGAAACCTATGTCAGAAACATTACATCGCAATCATTAATTACGTACGTCATTTAAATCAGGCCATTGGCAATCATTTATCTAAACAAAAGAAAGAAAGGGAAGGTATATTAACATTTTTTAATCCATCCACTTTTTTTGCAATAGCTTTGTTTTGAAAGCAAGGTTTATGAAAATGGATTGGAAAGAAATAGCTTTCACTACACGGAAACTTTCAAAGATGAATAGAATATGCTATTATTATAACATTTTCTTTGGTCTTATTGATAGAATGGATCCAGGGCCTTTAAAGTGGGATTTCTATATAGGAAAAACCCAGCAAAAAAGCTCCACTTGTCAGTATTGGGTGTTCCTAAATCTCTAACCCATTCTTAAGTGGTAATATTTCAGTGTGACGTTGGAAACTTTCTCTTTATAGGTAGGATAGAGAAATATAATTAGTTTTTATAATAAAAGAAAAAGACTTACGAAATGCCGTTAACAAAGCTACATAACTCCGCCTAAAAGAACAGTGGAAATAAATGGAGGGCTGGGTGTAGAACTCCTTGCAGGTTTCAGTGTAGAATCATACCCAACAGAGTTTTAGGCTAAGCATTTTCCAGAAATATCAATATGAAATCCAAGTGTCAATGGAGCTATCAAAGAAATCACCTTACTCAAGTGCCTTGAAAAGTTGCTGATGGGTTATAAGAGGAGGTAGAACTGAAATTACACAAAATCACTTCCTTGGATGACCAGACCACTAAATACTGCCAACACGTGTCAAAGCCTCACACTTCCCCATTCTTAGGAATGGGGAAGGTTGACAAGGCCCAATGGTTATTAATGGATTCTCAAAAATTGTTTCCAGATCTCTTGCTCTATAAGAAGCTATAAAACACTCAACTTTTTATATTAAGTTTTAAATTTTAATTCCAGTATAGTTAACATACAGTGTTATATTTGTTTCGGGTATACAATACAGTGACTCAACAGTTCTATACATTATTCAGTGCTCATCATGGTAAGTGCACTCTTAATCCCCTTCACCTATCTCACCCACCTCCCTCCCCTCTAGAAACCATCAGTTTGTTCTCTATAGTTAAGAGTCCATTTCTTGATTTGCCTCTCTCTTTTTTCCTTTGCTCATTTGTTTTGTTTCTTGAATTCCACATATGAGTGAAATCATATGATATTTGTCTTTCTCTGACTGACTTATTTCAGCCAGAATTATATTCTCTAGCTCCATTCATGTTGTTACAGATGGCAAGATTTCATTCGTTTTTATGGCTGAATAATATTCTGGAATTTTATGGCTGAATAAACATAAATGTTGATGGGCACTTGGGCTGCTTCCATAGTTTAGCTATTGTAAATAATGCTGCAATAAACACAGGGGTACAGGCACACCTATGAATTAGTGTTTTTGTGTTTTGGGGTTAAATACCCAGTAGTGCAATTACTGAATTATATGGTAGTTCTATTTTTAAGTTTCTTAAAAAGTATTTATTTTTTGGGAGAGCACAAGCCATTGGGGGGCAGAGAGAGGGGGACAGAGAATCCAAAGCAGGCTCTGTGCTGACGGGAGGGAGCCTGATGTGGGGCTCAAACTCAAAAAATGCAAGATCATGACCTGAGCCAAAGTCTGACACTCAACTGACTGAGCCACCCAGGTACCCCTATTTTTAGCTTTTTGAGGATCGTCCATACTGTTTTCCACAGTGGCTGTATCAGTTTGCATTCCTACCAACAGTGCACAAGGGTTCCTTTTTCTCTGCATCCTCACCAACACTTGTTTAAAACTCAATTTCTGGGGCACTTGGGTGGCTCAGTTGGTTGAGTGTCTGACTTTTGACTCTGGCTCAGGTCATAATCCCAGGGTCGTGAGATCAGACCCCATATCAGGCTCCATGCTCAGCTTGCTTAAGATTCTCTGTCTTTCTCCCCCTGCCCCTCTCCCCCACCCACGCTGTCACTAAAAAATAAAAATAAAATAAAAATTTAAAAATACCAAACTTTTAAGAAGTTTAACTACTTGCACACCAATTTTGCCTGATAGAATGAAAGCATTATTTTATTCAAGCTACCTAAATGAGTTTTCTAAATTTTTTTTTTTTTAATCCAGCCAGTTATGCTTATACCTTGGGTGAACAGAACTAAATTAGGGCAGGGGCAGAATAATGATCCTAGAATTGGATTTATTTTTGCATAGAAAAATGTTACTAGCTATCATAAAAACACGTTTCACCAAATACTTGGATTAAGCCAAAGGGTAACATCGAAATAAATACATGATAAAGTGAGAAAACAATGTATCAAATCATATTACTCACAGGAGAACCGTCACTCCAAACAAAGCCCTCTGAAGGACTTCCATACGTAAGTCCCAACCAAAACAGTTCATGGTACGTCCCGGTAGCCCTGCAATTTACAAGACATAAAGACAGCTCATACTATTGGATGAAACAAGTCTGGTTACTTAACGAGATTTCTATGGTTACCTAATGAGACAAATATGAGAGCTAATCAAATTTGAAAGTTGTCTTTGAAACCTAAATTAGTACACAGGTAAAAAGATTCAATGACTATAAGCAGTATGCAACTGCGTGTTTTGGTACAGCCCATGAATATCCTCAAAAGGAGCCACCACTTGAGAATATATCATTATAAAGCACTGCAAGAAAGTCATTCATTTATTCACTTAATAACATGTACTTTCATAGAGTAATTCATATCATTCGATAAAATTAAAGCATTTGTAAGTGAAACTAGATAAAAAAAGCTCCTATGGATTTGGGATATAATACAGCCACTCAAGGTAGCATTATGAGTCAACAATTTCAGAAATGTAAGACTTTTCTCAACATCAGAGCATCAAATAGGTAAAAGGAATATTATATACAAAAGACACTTACGCTATTAATCGCCATATTGCTTGCTGTTCCTCTTTATTATTGATACTAGCTAGATCACCACCCAGAGCTTTACAAAAATCTCGAGATTCAAACCATGTTTTCTTCTCATGTTTTCCTTTTGCAAACAGCTAAAGATGATATAGTTTCAGAAGTTATTTTATACTTCATAGCTTATCAAAGCAAGAGAAATAATTATTTACTTTTGATGAGATTTCATTTTATAGAAAGACACTGCTATGGTGTAAAACAATGTAATTCTCTTGGTTGAAAATCAATGTAGGAGTACGTATTTGGGTAACAAAACATGTGGGGTGGTTTTGTTGAGAAAACCTTAGAAAATAAAAATACTTCATAGCACAGAAGAAATTAGATTAAAGTGTTAGAAGTTTGATGCATTTGGCAGAATTAATTTGGTTAGATGGGAAAAGCAGCATTGAAATGAGAAAGAAAAAAACACTTTTGATACAGGAAAAGTAAGGAAGGAAAACTTCAAAAAACAAAAATTGTGGCATAGTTTGTTATCCTGCCTAGCTTGAACAAACACCTGACAGTCTCAATATTTCATTGCTTGTGTCTTTTACAATGGCCTTGTCTTTTTTTCCTTACAGCTGCATTAAATTGTAATAGATTATATAAGTTAGGGAATATCTTCTATTATCCAGAGGGCTACAGTGAAATGGAATTCCAGACTAAGAAATACCTATCAGTATGCAAATAGTATAGAAGTCCGCTGTATCCGTCAACTTTTATAATTTTCATTCACTATTTCTCATGAGTCATGCTCCCCACCATTACAGGCTTGTGGGAAATGGGGTTGGCTTCCAATGGACTAGGGCTGCCCAGCCATCACCAAGCAACCCAAGGCAATCTTCACCTTGACCCTAACTTGAGCTCTCTGGACAGAAGTGCCTTGAGCAAGCTTCCACACCATTAACTCCCAAGACTCTGTGGGCACTGCAACCTGCTAGACTATGATATAAGACTTCGTTTTCTTAAATAAATTTACTATCACCTGAATTTTATTAATAGTTCCCACATCTTAATATGTACAAAGACGGTCTATATATTTCCAAACAAACGTACATAAGCACCTCTAAAACTCTATAATTTTCTAATGAAGCACATATTTCAATGTGTTGAATATCCACCAGGATAGCATCTCTACCAGAACCCTCATTCACTTCCCAGCTCTGGAGAATTCTGCCACGTCTCGCAAAATCCTGCTACAAATCTCCATAGCCTACCACCCCCAGGTGAATGGCTGTGTATAGGACGAGCCTGGCCTTTGTGTAGTACACCAAAAGTTTCCAGATGCAACAATGAACACCTGATTTGCTTTGTATTAGTCCTCAATTAGCCCATTTCCAAAATCCTCTCTTGCCTTGGCCCAATGCATCCCCTTCTATGTAAATTATGCATTTAGCCCTGACCTGCTAATCAGGATTGAACAAGTATTTAGCAATCTCCACTGTCAGTAGTGGGAATGACTAACCCAACTACCCACACCCCTTGAGTTACAGAAGACTAAACAGCCTCATTCTGATACACATTAGTAATTCAAGTTTTCCCTCAGCCTTACCTAACTGTCTTACAAGGCACACCATGGCCACATGCGACCAAAGGGTCTGAATAAAAGAGGTCCTGGGAGTGGGACGCTAAAGAACAATATCATTAAGGGGTCGAAAAGCACATTTCTGTATGTGACCAAATCCAACTTTCTCAAGAAAGGATATGACCTACAAGAGTGAAAAAAAAAAAAAAAAAAAAAAAAGACCCAAATGCATAATTCACTGAGGTTTTTGTCTGTTTGTTTTGGTCAACTTGACTGCATAAGGAGAAAATGGACGGTGTGAACTTGGAAGGTATAAAATGAGAGCAGGATATCAACTCGTCATTTAAAGGACACGGAACGTGCCCCTACTTAGTAACGCTCTCATCGCCCATCGGGCATAACAACCGGGGGAGGGGGGGCTAAATCACAACAATGGAGCATCACCTCCTAGATGACCATTTGGCATTAATGTAGACTCTTCTTTCAGTGCAACTACCTAAAAGCTTGGGCTCTGAGACCAGGGCAAAATGGGACGTGATGGGATAGCATGAGGGGAAACAGACATTTTCATGAAAAGTGCAAGCTCAGAGGAGGGCAAGGCAGCCTGGGGGTGGGGTGGGGACAGTGGGAGGGTGACGAAGCAGAGCGCGTGAAGAAAGCTGCTGTGAGTCGTGTTTGCAGCTCCAAAGGCAACCGGTCATTAGCATGTACCCGAGGGGAGCTTTTGAAAACACAGAAGCCCAGCTCCCCTTCCAGATTCAGAGAATTAGACTTTCTACAGGTAGAGCCTGAGCACCGCGATTTGGGGCTCCGTTTTAATTCCTCGCGTGACTTTTGAGGCTGAAACGCAGTCCACGTTCTTTCTTAGCTTAGCAGATGACAGTCACCTTGAAACACAAGCTCGTTTTACTGCTGGCGCCCCATTCCTCCGGACATTTGGGTTCGGGAGTTGTTGTGGGCGCTGGTGGGCGAGTCACTCCCTCGGCCCAGTGTTTGCACACAAATTTTGCTTTCTCTTCGCATCTCACAACATCCCACAAGCCCCCTGCAAGTCCAGTTCTCATGGCGACACATCCTGCTTTTCGCCCTGTATTCAATACATAAAGGAAAATTCACTTAGCAGGAGCTACTGCCGGCCGGCCCCGCTCGCAGGTCAGACCCGAGGGTCACCCAGGGCCACACGCTCCTCAGGTGAAGAGAAGATATAGAGGAGAAATTACGGCCGCATTTGGCAACTCCTTTCTACTATTTTGAACTGTTGGTGACCTTTTATTTGTGTGGCCAAAATCCCTAACGGAATTATGAGCTCAGACGTCAGGGTTCTGATAGCATTTCGTGTTTCTAACATCGGGCAGGGTGCCCCCCACGTAGGTACTTAATGATACAATAATTTCAGTAGAACAAAATTTACCACAATGGCAAAAACAGGGGGGTTCATGGGTTTTTTTTTTTTCTTTTTTTAAGAAAACGTTTCTAAGAGTCCCCTCCTCCACCCCACAGGCCTTGGGGGTCTCTCAGGACAGAAATTCATCACATACTTCAAAGGGAGACACAAGTGAGCTAGAGATTTTCGTTATTCGTTGAATACTCAACTACCCTTGAACTTGCTTCCTTATCTCACAAGGCAAATATCACCACCTACTTTACAGAGTAGTGATGAGTGTCAGCTTTCAAGGATAAAAAAAGCATAGACAATGGGGACTATAATCAGCTTAATACTTTATAAATCTGTTTTACAGGTGTGATTATTTCCAAATAGTAATTCATTCAGAAAGAACTTTGAAAATAGTAGGAGTCTTTGCTGGAGTGAGATGTCCTCTTACTGTTCCTTTAACGGACATTAAGCGTCTAGAGAGAAACCTCAAAGTTCTGGGGAGGCGCATCTTTTTCAAAACATTTTCTCTAAGATCTCTGATTCCCTATGGCTCTGATTTCATCCATTTTTATTCCCTAGGGACATTCCAGGATTAAGCTTTCAGAGTCCCACTGCTGAAGGAGCAACACGAGGAAAATGAAAGAGTAGGGCCTAGAAGTAAAAATTACCATTACCACTCCGACCGATACTTAACAACAACAACAACAACAACAACAACAACAACAACAAAAGTGTATAGTCAGCTCTTATTCTCCTGCCCAGTTAATTTAAAAATAAACTGAAATCGTTGGGGCTCCTGGGTAGCTCAGTCAGTTAAGCATCTGAGTTCAGCTCAGGTCATGATCTCCCATTAGTGAGCTTGAGCCCTGCATCAGGCTTTGTGCTGACAGCTCGGAGCCTGGAGCCTGCTTCGGATTCTGTGTCTCCCTCTCTCTGCTCCTTCCCCCACTTGTACTCTGTCTCTCTCTCAAAAATAAATGAAGATTACAAAAAAAAAATTTTTTAATAAAAATAAACTGAAATCGTATTGTTTTCAGAACATTCAAGAACTCACCAAGAATCACACTATCCAAATTACTGTCCTATTTTCCTTATTTGTCAATAATTTGAGAATACAAATTAAAAGAACTTCTGAAGATCAGGATTTATTAAGCCACGTAGTAAATCCAGGCGCTTGAGCGAACAGTCTTGCTTTAGTGTTTAGCCCAGACACAACAAAACATTTGCTCTGGAGGATGCGGCATTTCTGCGCGGTGTCATGCCCCTGAAACATACTAATATTTCCACTCATCTCTGCAAGGCCAAACTTTAAATCTCTTTAATATAGTTTTAAGTTTACAAACATAAGTTAACTGTCTGGAACGTCTGTGGTTATTTAGGATTTCATACATATTTTTCAAACAGACCAATACCAGACAACTACTAGTTTTACTTCCCTGTTTTCTTAGACGACTGTGAACTAATTAGAAATGTTAGGGGCGCCTGGGTGGCTCAGTCGGTTAAGCGTCTGACTTCAGCTCAGGTCATGATCTCACGGTCAGTGAGTTCGAGCCCTGTGTCGGGCTCTGCGCCGACAACTCAGAGCCTGGAGCCTGGAGCCTGTTTCAGATTCTGTGTCTCCCTCTCTCTCTGATCCTCCCCTGTTCATGCTCTGTCTCTCTCGTTCTCAAAAATAAATAAATGTTAAAAAAATTTTTTTTAAAGAAAATTTTAAGAAAGAAAGAAAAAGCAAAAGAGAATGAAATACAAAATGCCGCAAGCACAATTAATCTACGCAGTATATTTGGAAAGGTACATGGAGGGCTAATAGGCTTTGCCCAATGGACTTGTAGGGTGAATGAAAACCTCACCTCCAAGCAATGCTCATACCTGGCATATCTGAATTCCAGTGGGTGAACTGAACCTTTTCCTCAATGGTCCATTGAAAGGTGCCTTTGTTTTGTACATCTGAAAGTCCTGTCCAAAAATATCTTTCAGGCCTCAATCCAACCAAACTAGTTAGAAACGCTTGTTCATATCTTAAAAGAAAAAAATTAACTAAAATTTAGAAATGTGAGTTTTTCCAAACAGCAACACGAAAAGCATGTCAATTACATGTGTGAGCTATGATTTAGTTGGTACTTCAAACATATTGTGTTTTAAGTTATATGCCATTTAAATTATACAAATTTCTACTAAGGAAATGAGGGGGGACTATCATGGAGCTGAATGAATAAAATCAAATATACTCAAATCATTTCTGTCCACTCCTTACCAGCCCCTCGGCCCCTCCCCAAAATCTAAGAGAATTCTGCAAAGGCAAAGGAGAAAACTATAGCATTCTCAGATACACTGTTTAAAAAAGTAGTCCACTTTCCAACTATTTCAAATGCCCGACACAGTTCTTGGGTAAGTAAATCCCGAGGTCGTAACGTTATCAAAGATGATACAGACAGAAAAATCCGTGTGGATTACCCCTCAAATTTTATTCTCTTCCCTCAGGTCTGAAACAGAAGAGAAAATTATTGAGGAATACGGAGAAGCAGAGATTCGATCTGTAGAAAGAAGTAGGAGAAGAATCACAATTTCCAAAGGTTTTCTTTGGATCTTGTCTCTTTGGCATCATCTAATGACCCAATTTGGTTTGTAAAGCAACCAAAGTTGATCTTAACAGATAAAACATTAAACAATGAGGCAGCAATGTAGGCAAAAATTTTTCTTCGGAGCAAAAGAGAAGTGAAAAAAGTGATGTTCACAGTTTCCAGGATAACGGAATGTTTACTTCTCACAATTGAATAATTTCATTCTCACAACTGTACAAAGAAAAAATGTTTAAAGTCCTAAACCCAATTTCTCCCAAAAGTCTAGAAACAAAATTTAAGCACAGAGTTACTGAGCTCCCGAATAGAAATGTAGACAATACAAAGGAAAACAAACCTAAAATATAGGGAAATTTCTGCTACAATAAACCAAAAGATCAATAAAACAACTCATCAATTGATCAGTCAGGATCAATGTGCACTCAGTGAAGATCAGAACAGTAGCATTCTTTACCTTTTATCAGGTGTGCCTTAAGAAGCAATGAATAAAACTTATTGTATTAAAACTATGTCTTGACTTGTTTTATAACAAATCAAATGCACATTTTTAAAAAAAAATTTTTTTTAACGTTTATTTATTTATTTTTTTTTTTTTTTAATTTTTTTTTTCAACATTTATTTAATTTTGGGACAGAGAGAGACAGAGCATGAACGGGCGAGGGGCAGAGAGAGAGGGAGACACAGAATCGGAAACAGGCTCCAGGCTCTGAGCCATCAGCCCAGAGCCCGACGCGGGGCTCGAACTCAAGGACCGCGAGATAGTGACCTGGCTGAAGTCGGACGCTTAACCGACTGCGCCACCCAGGCGCCCCAACGTTTATTTATTTTTGAGACAGAGAGAGACAGAGCATGAACAGGGGAGGGGCAGAGAGAGAGGGAGACACAGAATCCGAAACAGGCTCCAGGCTCTGAGCTGTCAGCACAGTGCCTGATGCAGGGCTCGAACTCACGGACCGTGAGATCATGACCTGAGCCGAAGTCAGACGCTTAACCGACCGAGCCACCCAGGTGCCCCTCAAATGCACATTTTTAAATTTCGTGGGGCACCTGAGTGGCTCAGTCGGTTGAGCGTCCCACTTCGGCTCAGGTCATGACCTTACGGTTTGTGAGTTCGAGCCCTGCATCAGGCACTGTGCTGACAGCTCAGAGCCTGGAGCCTGCTTCGGATTCTGTGTCTCCCCCTCTCTCTACCCCTCCTCCTCTCATGCTCTGTTTCTCTCTCTTTCCCTCTCAAAAATAAGTACACATTAAAAGAAAATTCTTTAGGGGCGCCTGGGTGGCGCAGTCGGTTGGGCGTCTGACTTCAGCCAGGTCACGATCTCGCGGTCCGTGAGTTCGAGCCCCGCGTCAGGCTCTGGGCTGATGGCTTGGAGCCTGGAGCCTGTTTCTGATTCTGTGTCTCCCTCTCTCTCTGCCCCTCCCCCGTTCATGCTCTGTCTCTCTCTGTCCCAAAAATAAATAAACGTTGAAAAAAAAAAGAAAAAAAATTAAAAAAAAAAAGAAAATTCTTTAAGTTTCTTCTGTGTCTAATCCAGTGCTTTGTGAAGATTAAGGGAAAAATAAATAAAAACTAAAACCTCAAAGATGTTTGGTACTCTAGAGGTCAAAAGTTACATAAAAGCCTCTACATTCATGTGATTTTTCTGGACGTATCAGTCTAGCAAAACCAGCAAAGCAAAGAAAAGAAAATGAACAGAAGAATGTAAAGGAATAATAAAATATTCAGTGAATCTCTCTACCCTTTTTTTGGCGGAGACGGTGGTAAAGATAGAAAGTGGCCTTTGTGAACCAATAAATTGTACTTTTTCTGCTTTAAAAAAATTGGTATATACTCGATCAGAAAAAAGTTAGGCCCATAAACTATGTTCGCGAGAACATTACTTTTCTGAAATGAAATTATATGATTCATATAATAACATAATGAACGTTTGTTACTGAATATTGCTTTCAAGTTCTAAAAGGAGCAAAAGATTTTATAGCGCTTACAATGAAGAGTCCAAATTAGGATATGATTTTCAATGCTACTCCTTCTGCAAATCGTACCTCAAGATCATATGTAATTTACAGAAATTTAGAGCATGGTGATACTTAGGCTTCTGTGAAACCATTTCATTATTTGACATGCATTAAAATAGACTTAAAATAGTTGCATACCTGTCTTCAACAGTTGTTAAGTAAGCCTTCTCATTTACGCAGGTTTGGTTTGCTTCTGCAAATGTTGAAAGTGTGTGTCCAATCAAGTAGCAGTAGAAGCCGTGTCTTTTCCAGCCCTATTAATGTTATCAAGCAGATTATCGTGGATATTTATTCAATAATATTATTTTAATAATTCCTCTATCATGAAATGTAAATTGCTAAATAACAGAGGTATCTGAAGAACACAAATCTGAAAAGTTTGAAATGCAATGACAATTACTCATGTGAATAAGAAAACAGTAGAATGTTGTTTGTCATATGACAAATTAGGACACAAAACTGGGGACCGGGCATTCATTCTCTCTGTTTCTGATACCTCTTCTAACAAAAGCGATGTGTGAAGTACTCACTGGGGAAACGGAACAGAATGCGTAAGATTTCAGTATTAGAATGAGTAACCACAGGAAATAATTGGCAGAGTAGCAAGCTCATTTGCCCACTGACGTCAAAAGTAGATGATGACTATGAAACTGTATCATCTGGTCCTGGAAGAATACTTACCAAACTTCTGGCAGCACCATTTGGCATGGTTCCTCTCCCATCCTTAAAACACCCAGAAATGCTACATAAAAGCATTACAATAGGGGCACCCGGGTGGCTCAGTGGGTTAAGCATCCCAACTCTTGATTTGGGCTCAGGTCGCAATCTCACGGTTTGTGAGACTGAGCCCCGCTTCCAGCTCCGTGCTGACAGCATGGAGCCTGCGTGGGATTCTCTCTCTCTCTCTCTCTCTCTCTCTCTCTCTCTCGCTCTCTCTCCCCCACCCTGTGCCTCTCTCAAAAATAAATAAATAAACTTAAAAGATAACAATAAAGAAAAAAATTCCATACTTGAGCTCAAGAGAAAGAAGAGGTTGTCTCCAGTTACCGAAAATACATCGAAAACTAAAACCTAGAATGGGAAATACTCAAGCTGAGACTGTAGTTGCCCCATGGTGCACGAACCTCAGATTATGGTACTAGGGCAGGGGTACTAATCTCCATACAAATGAGCATATCAGCTCACTTGAGGCAGGGGAATGGAACTGAAGTCCTTACACGAAGATGGTACCCACTAATGGGAGCCCCTCCGAAAAAGGAGAGTGAAAAACTCTACTCACAGAACCGAGAAATGACAGTTTCTTATCTGCCTGGGGTTCTAGGTGCAGGGAGAAAAGTTCTTCTGTTAAAAATAAATACCAATTCTGTGCCAGGGATGGGTGCTGGTCCCGACTTGATGCCATTCGCATTGTATTAGCACCCGCAGCCAAAAACATAAAATAAATCTCAGTCTACAAAAGGAGAGACTCCTAGATACTCAGAGAAGTCAAATGCAGAAACACACAATAGAAATATTTCTACAACACAGGTAATGTGAGGCTAAGACATTTGAGGCTTAGGTTGGGGATGGGACGGGGACTGGTTGAATCAAAAATTGCAAACCACGTGAGGCTCACATTCAAGGAAAGTCAGGAATTGCCTTTCTGGGAAAAAAACATAAAAATAAGCATGCTTCAGATGATTTAACAAAAGAAGACAAAAGAAGGCAAAGGAAGAAGGAGAATCAATAATTAAAGAACAAAATGTTATCAACAAAGAACAAGAGGATGTGAACACACAACAGAATTTGTAGAAAAGAAAACCATGAAGTTAAAAACTCAATGGCCAAATAAAATATAGAAATGCAGTTTTGGAAAGATTAGTCAACGAATGAATGTAGCAGAGTAAGGAGCACATGAAAAGACATTTAAAGAACACGGACAGAAAACACAAAATAGAATGAGAAGGTTGAAAATCAAAGTAAGAAATGTTTCAGAATCACCAAATAAAATTAATGACTGATCATCTTCAAGATTTTAATTTTTTTTAATGTTTTTACTTATTTGTGAAGGAGAGACAGAGACAGAGCATGAGCGGGGGAGGAGCAGAGCGACAGGGAGACACAGAATCTGAAACAGGCTCCAGGCTCTAAGCTTTCAGCACAGAGCCCAATGCAGGGCTCCAACCCACAAACCGTGAGATCATGACCTGAGCCGAAGCTGGATGCTCAATGGACTAAGCCACCCAGGCACCCCATATAATTAAAAATTTTTTTTTAACATTTATTCACTTTTGAGAGACAGAGAGAGACAGAATGTGAGCGGTGGAGGGGCTGAGACGGAGGGAGACACCGAATCCAAAGGAGACTCCAGGCTCTGAGCTGTCAGCACAGAGCCTGACATGGGGCTTGAGCCCACGAGCCACGAGATCATGACCGGAGCCAAAGTCGGACGCTCAACCGACTGAGCCACCCAGGTGCCCCAATAATTTTCAAGATTTAAAAAGAAAGATACATTCTGAAAATGAAGAAGCACACTGAGTACCAAAGAGAAGAAAATTAATCCAAAGCTCAACATATTGTACTAAAAGCCTGCAGAATGAGTAGATCTTAAACTCAATCAGAGAGAAAATACAAGTAGCCGCTTTTTAAAAAGAAGAGTTAGGGACGTGTGGGTGGCTGAGTCGGTTAAGCATCCCAGCTCTTGGGGCGCATGGATAGCTCAGTTGGTTAAGTGTCTGACTTTCAGTTTCCGCTCAGGTCATAATCTCACTGTTCTGTGAGTTCAATCCCCACATCAGGCTCCTCACTGACAGTGCAGAGCCTGCTTGAGTCTCTGTCTCTCTCTTGCTCACACTTCTCTGTCTTTCTCAAAAATAAGTAAATAACATTAGAAAAAATTTTTTTAAAAAGCATCCCAACTCTTGATTTTTGCTCAGGTCATTATCTCACTGTTCATGAGTTGCAGCCCCATGTTGGGCTCTGTGCTGACAGTGTGGAGCCTGCTTGGAGTTCTCTCTCTCTCTCCCTCTCTCTCTGCCCCACCTCCTTCACTCTGTCTCTCTCTAAAATAAATAAGTAAACTTTTTTTTTAAAGTACGGGTGCCTGGGTGGCTCAGTCGGTTAAGGGTCCGACTTCAGTTCAGGTCATGATCTTGCAGTTCGTGGGTTCGAACCCCTCACTGGGCTTTGTGCTGACAGATGGGATCCTGGAGCCTGCTTCAAATTCTATGTCTCCCTCTCTCTCTGCTCCTCCCCAACTTGTGTTCTGTCTGTCTGTCTCTCTCAAAACTGAATAAACATTAACAATTTTTTTTAAAAGAAGGATAAAAAGAAGAATTAGTCTAATAACAGGGGAATTCCAATGGCAAAAATAAAGGCCAGGAGAAAACGAAACAATATGTACACAGCACTGAGGCGCCTGAGCGGTTCAGTCAGTTAAGCATTTGACTCTTGATCTCAGCTCAGGTCACGAGTTCCAACCCTATGTTGGGCTCCATGCTGGGTGTGAAGCCTACTTTAAAATATATCATATCACACACACACACACACACACACACACACACACACACACATCCATACAGACAGCATTTTAAAACAACCTACCTAAATTATTACGCAAGGTAAGGGTGGATCAAGACATTTTCAGATAAAGACAGAGTTTTCCACTCCGAAATCACCAGTGAAGGAATCACTAAAAGTTTTACTTTGTCAAGGAAGAATTTTAAATCAGGAGGAATAAGAGAGCTGAAAGTCTACACTGAGCAAAGGAACCAATAAATGTGTGTGTGAATCCAGGTCTAAATGCCTGTGCAAACAGCAAAGATAACTAATTGCAGGTGGGAAGTTAAAGAACGGGAAATTAACGAGATGTGTGGTTTAAGCAAAATAAGTCCGTGGGAAAAGATCAGTATCCTATGACTTCACTCATATGTGGAACTTAAGAAACAAAACAGATGAACATAGGGCAAAGGAAGGGAAAATAAGATCAAAACGGGGAGGGAGGCAAATCATAAGAGACTCTTATTTTTTATTTAAAAAAAATTTTTTTCAACATTTTTTATTTATTTTTGGGACAGAGAGAGACAGAGCATGAACGGGGGGGGGGGGGCAGAGAGAGAGGGAGACACAGAATCGGAAATAGGCTCCAGGCTCCGAGCCATCAGCCCAGAGCCCGACGTGGGGCTCGAACTCACGGACCGCGAGATGGTGACCTGGCTGAAGTCGGAGGCTTAACGGACTGCGCCACCCATGCGTCCCCATAAGAGACTCTTAAATACAGAGAACAAACTGAGGCTTGCTGGAGGGGAGGTGGGGGGAGGGGCTACATGGATGATGGGCATTAAGGAAGGCACTTGTTGGGATGAGCACTGGGTGTAATATGCAGGGGATGAATCACTAAATTCTACTCGGGAAACCATTATTGCACTGTATGTTAACTGACTTGGATTGAAATAAAATTTTTAAAAAAATACTATAAAAAAAATCATAAAATAAAATTAGAGATAGACTTTAAAAATAGAGGTTTATCAGTATTACATATTTAATTCTTACAAGAATCCTGTGAGATAAATAAACCTTAATGTCCCTATTTGAAACAAAACAAAAAAAAACGGAAGATGTGCAGTTTAGTTAATATATTGTATCCACGTAATTACCTAGCTGTGATACTATAGGCCTCACATGAGAAGTTCTCACCAAAGGTGGGGGAGTGGATGGCACAGGGGAATTCTCTGTACTCTCTTTCTCAATTTTTTGACAGTCTAACATGATTTCCAAGTTAAAAAAAAAATGTTATAATGTTTAGGTGGAATAATAAACTTCATTTTGTTCAGGAAGCGGAGAGATGTTGATTAACTTCAAGTCAGACATGCATGTTAAAAACATAAGGTTAACCACTGGAAAAAAAAAAAAAAAAGAAATAGAATCATTCCCAAACCTGTAGAGGAGGAAAATGGGATAAAAATATTCCAGAGAACTAGTGGAATGCAGGAAAAGACAAACAAGATAGAAAGAAAACAGAACAGTAAATGAAATAAAGCTCAAAATGGTAAAACAAATACAAATATATAAATGTGCAAAAAAAATCTACACTCACATTTGCCAGTAAAAGGCCAAGAGTTCCTCAAATGAGATAAAAAATAAAAATGCAGATATATTTTTACAAGAGCCATTCGATGACATAGAACTATTAAAAGCTAACAGGCATTTCTAGGGAAATGCCAAGCAAAAGATAGCTTCTGTAGCAATTAATTTAAAATTGACTTTCTGGTCAAAAAAGGATTAGTATGAATAAGGAAAATAATTATACTATCAAGGACTGACGCATCAGGAAGATATAACGCAGTTCAAAGCACATAAAACAAACATTGACAGCACTGTAAAGAGAATATTTCGTCAAGGAGACAAAATACTAGGAATGCAGAACATCCGAAATATACAAATTGTTAAAGCTTATCTAGTCACCATATATAAAGATCCCTGAACCGAACAATCAAAGATCATTCTGTTCAAGCACACACTGAATATTTACAAAATCTGACTATTAACTAGACCATAAAGAAAGTCTCGGCAAGTAACAACAACCAAAACTGTATATAATCACAAAGCAGTGAAATTAAAATCAGTTTCTAATTATTGAGAAACTAAAAATCAAACAAAATCCCCATCACAACCACCAAAACCACACACACTCTCTCTCTCTCTCTCTCTCTCTCTCTCTCTCTCCCCTCTCTCTCTCTCTTCTAAATAATTCGAGGATAAAATAAATCTTAATGGAAATAAAAAATATTTGGAAGTGAATCATAATGAGAGCACTGGATAACAAAACTTGGTTTGGTTGGTCCACAGTTTTAAATTCACCTTTTATTTCTGCAAATATTTAAACACACATTCATAGTCGGTTAAGCACCTGACTCCTGATTTTGGCTCAGGTTATGATCTCATGGTTCATGGGAGGAAGTCCCGTGTCAGCACGGAGCCTGCTTGGGATTCTCTCTCCTTCTCTCTGCCCCTGCCCCACCCCTGTCTGTCTGTCTGTCTCTCTCTCTCTCGCTCTCAAAATAAATAAATACACATTAAAAGAAAAACACATTCACTGGAATGTCATGCCCATTAATTCCACCATCTAAAGCACCCAGTAGTAGATTTTATAATTTTGGGTTTCAAACTCATCTGAGAGATTCCTCGTCAGCCTGGAAAAGGGAACTTCTGTGTACAGAGTTTTCACATTTGCCTCTGTCCGACACCCAGGAATATCAGCGACTCAGGACCACTTTGCACTAGATTTCCCACAAAGGTAGCAGCAAAGTGAAAAATTAACTTGAAATCAGGCCTGTGGTTTTGAATTCTCCAAAAGATCACGTCATCGCGTGCCCAGGCCCAGACCAAAAAAGAAATAAAAAAAATTTTTAAGTCTTGTTATCTTTCTTTACCGGTGAGTGGATTTTTTTCCTAGTCTTCCTAGCTCTCTGAAGAAGTCATGCCAACAGCAGGTATTTTTAAACTGGCCAAATTATTTAACGTCTCTGGGCTTTAGTTTTCCCTTCTAATTAGGAACATAGCATTTATCCTTGAAGGTCATTGGTGGCATAATAACCACACTCAACAAACACTTGTGGATATTTTTTTTAATATTTCATATTACTACCCCAATGATTAAATTGGATTTTATCACATGTTGTAGATATGACAATGACTGGGCTATGTATATGTATACATATATAAACTATATATATATGTTACACACATATATACATATATATACATACATATATACATATATATACATATATACATATATATACATACATATATACATATATATATATACATATATACATATATATACATACATATATGGATACATATATAAACTTTGATTAATTGTATAGAAGTCATAAAATTTAAGGACTATTTATTATTTCTAGAAAATTACAATAATACACACATAAACACATATGCATATGATTAGGCAAAGGATACATAAGTGCATTGGTAGAAAAACCAGTGGTCTAAGTGTAGAGACCTGGGGTCAGGATGCTGGGGTTCTAGCCTTGCTTCGGTACCCTAAGAAAGTCCAAGCTTCTCTGGGCTGAATTTCCAGAACGTAAAAATTAAAGGGAGGATTTTGATCATCACAAAAATCCTTGATGTCTCTAACAGTCTCTGATTTCCTGTATCTGCTCAATGTTTCTTTTTTCTTAAATTTATTAATGTTTATTTACTTTTGAGAGCAGAGAGGAAAGACACAGAATCTGATGTAGGTTCCAGGCTCTGAGCTGTCAGCACAGAGCCCAACGCGGGGCTCAAACTCACCAATGATGAGATCGTGACCCAAGCCCAAATCAGACAATTTACTGACTGAGCCACCCAGGCGCCCCTGCTCAATGTTTCCTTCTAGTTTATTTGGACAGTACTGAATTGTGTTTCATGAACTCTCAGCTTTCTGGTGTCTGTTATAAGACGATCTGATCACAACATGACATGCTTGGAAAGAAAATTGGTTTCTACTTTATTTGTATCCAAGGGAAGTGAGAAGGGAAGAAAAGAGGAAGACGAGCAATTCAGCAGTGAAACAGGAAAATGAGAACCCCACACCCTGTCTTCTGGAGTTTCTTTATGCGCTTAGAAACCGCTTCACAGAGGCCATTTGCTTCAACCTCAAAGAACTAGAAGAGTTACAGGGAGGTAGAATGCCAAGTGCGATACAGGTGAGGGGGATGGGCAGTAAGATGGCGAAGCTTTATCCACTTTAACTGATGGCTGCCGGCTACTACCAGCTCGTGGGATCTCTCCCCTCCCAATGCAGCGATCTACTGCGAAGTATCCCTGTCAGACGTAGCCTTCTCAAAAATATTATAAGTGGAGAAAAATGACAGGAGAGTTGGCTATCTGAAATTCATGGTTATCTTCTGGAAGTGTTCCTACCACCTATGGGATCATCGACCACCAATAATACCTCAGTGACCCTTCTTTCCAGGACCATAACCCATCTGACTGTCATTACCCTCACGAGGTTCCACGGGTGTGTGGTTTTATTCTCTGTTCTAGCTCCCCCATTTGGGGTGAGAGAATTCCCCCGACGTTCTGAATCACATGCACCCATATTAGCTGTAGAGGGCACCTGAAGAAGACTTCAGGGAGAACAAATACCAAATACTACCAACAAACAGTTGAACATTTAAAAAGTTAGAACATCTGACTACCTATCACAATGATACAACACTTTCCCAGGCAAAAGTAAAGCCAAGATATCACAGAATATTTGCTGGTCTGAAATGATTGCGTATGTTCTATACTCACTTTCCGGCAGCCGCTTTCTACTTCTACTGTTCCTGAAGGTTGGGTTTGAGATTTCATCTTACAGATGTAGTCAAGAGGCCGCTCACAAGCCCTATCCGCCCAGTACCCGTCCTACGGAAAGCAAAGAGAAAAAAAATGAATGATTATCAGCTGTTTCACTCTGAGGCCATTTTCTTGTAATGGTGTCTCAGGAAAGGAAAACGAAGATTCGAGGTTCTTAAGAGAAAAATGGCATCTGTGTGGGGCGCCTGGGTGGCGCAGTCGGTTAAGCGTCCGACTTCAGCCAGGTCATGATCTTGCGGTCCGTGAGTTCGAGCCCTGCGTCAGGCTCTGGGCTGATGGCTCAGAGCCTGGAGCCTGTTTCCGATTCTGTGTCTCCCTCTCTCTCTGCCCCTCCCCCGTTCATGCTCTGTCTCTCTCTGTCCCAAAAATAAATAAAACGTTGAAAAAAAAAATGGCATCTGTGAAAAGGAAAGGTGAATTGACATTTTATAAGTAAACAGCAAATTTGACTCCGGCTGCAAAGGTGAAAAGCTATTGGGGCCCCAATATGTTTTGATACTATGGCTATCCATGCCACAGTGTAGAAGGATCTAGAGAGAAACTAAAAATGCTTGTAAGCCCCTAAGTGATTATACCAACAGAAGGTCTACATGCAGCCTCTCCCGTCAGCTGTTTTCAAGTTGACCAAGTACAGAGAAAGCCTTCCAGACAAACTCCCTCACCCAACACACCAAACTTGAAAACACACCTTGAAACCAGTCATCTCTCCTCCCTTTTCCAATTTGTGCTGAGGAGTGTCCTCCTGGGTCTACGACTCTGCCTCCCAGCCTGCTTCAGATTCCACCTTCTCCCCCTTCCTCAACGACTGCACATCAAAATGACCTCTCCTCTCCTTCAGTCTCCTACAGACTCCTTCTGTATTGTCTGCCTCTGGTTCCTCATTTCTCACTCAGTTGCAACCCACTGCCATCTGGTCCTCAATCTTCAGCCAGAGTGACAGCTATACATTGAAAAGTTGGTTTAGCCACTCCTCAGCTAAGGCATGTTTTCTCAGTCTCAACACTCGCCAGCTTTCCTACCTGTCCGTCCACCTCTAACTCCGTGCTTTCAGCCATATTGTCCTTCAGTTCTTTATAAGAAGGATGTTTTCTGGTTTCCTCTTCCCAGGACACACTTCTGCCTACCCTTTCAATAGTTTATACCTGCTCTTTTCTTAAGCTTTCAATTAATCACAATGCACCTGGATGGTTCAGTTGGTTGAGCATCTGACTGCGGCTCAGGTCATGATCTCATAGTTTGTGAATTTGAGCCCCGCATGGGGCTCTATGTGACAGGTCACAGCCAGAAGCCTGCTTCGGATTCTCTGTCTCCCTCTCTGTCTGCCCCTCCCCTGCTCGGACTCTGTCTCTCTCTCTCTCTCTCTCAAAAGTAAATAAACATTAGAAAAAAACCAATTAATCACAACAAAAACAACCACAATGATGAAACAGCAGCTAATACTTATTGAACAACTGGTTTGGGGCAGTCACCGTACTAGTTATGCACATTAACCCATTCAATCCTTACACTCACTGTTAAGCTGGGTACAATTAGTATGCCCTTTTCATAAAGGAGAAAATAAGCCAGGCATCCAGACCCAGCCTCTTAACCACCGCGTTCGTCGTCCATTAATAAAAGATAACTTGATGATATTCTTCCATCACTAAACTCCTACTGAGGCCGTGGAAGCAATCTTTTCATATTTGACATCTCCACGTAACCTACAAGAGCAAACGCAGCTCTCCAGGTACAGATGGCAGACGGTGAAACCCAGAAGAGATCTAAGTGCGTCTGCTCAGAGCAACCAGTCAAAAGTTGAACCAAAGCTCTAATGTGATCAGTCAAGTTGTACGTATTGCCATTTAGAACCCAGCACAGGAACAAGACGAATATGTTGGTTACTGGTTAATTTCATCCCTGCACCAAATGTTTCTGTCTGCTGCTTTTCTCTTCCCCTTGAAAATTGGACTTTGCCAAACAATAGAAACACAGATAGATCACCTAGACTAGAAGCAACCTAAACAATAATAATATGTAATAAGTGAGGCAGAACGGAACATACCCTGTGGCTTTTGCTAGGCATCAGCAAATACAGTTGCCTTACCTTGCCTTTCATTACAACGCAATCTTCCTGCCTGTTGTTTTCATGGCTTGGTTCCCCCCGCAGCCATTTAGTAAATGTTACTGGGGTGCCATCGCTCCACTCAAAATACATTTGGATCTTGATGTCATTTAAGCCAATCCATAACTCATCATCTGGCTCTAAAGAGGAAGAAAAACACAAAATCAATGTACACATGTTTTCTTTCCTAAAATCAGGAGGTTATCGGGAAAGGAAGGCTCCCTGCTTTATTGACAAACGTTCGACTCCCTTAAGATTATAACAGAGAAAAGACCATTCTCTTGAGTGTTAATCTGACGTGTCAACTACACTTTATGTTGTCAATATTAGTTTCACTGAGCAACATATTCTTTACATTGTGAAGGCAACTGTATTCTTTTATTGTACAAGTGTAACTTGTATCTCCTGGGAGTTGCTAAAATGAGGCTGAGGTTGGTCCATCATTACCCCCTGTTTTGTGAAGCTACTCTTTTGTTATAAATATCTTTCCATACAAACTGTACTCATTGTGTTGGAAATATAACAGCTTACTTATACATTAATCTATTTGACTATCATTAAATCTCATGAATGTTTTAAAGTACTATTAAAAACCACTTCTAGTTTACTTACTATGTTATTATTAAGAACATTCCAGATATTAAAGCTTAATAACTGTACTAGGAGTGAGAAGATACATAAACGAAGGAGGTGAGCTGTCTCTCCCGACATTTAGGACTTATTTATTGGTCTATAAATGTAAATGAATCTGTAATGATGTTCACCATAAAATACCAGAAAAACTCAACTAAGTAACAAATAAACATTAAAACAAAAATAACCAGGTACAGATACAAAATGTCATCATTTTGTTTTAAAGTTCTATGAAGAACATTATTGACCTTATCTGTAGTTATAATTCCAAAAATATTACAACTAAAACGGAACAAAATGTAAGGCCTAAGTCTTCATGCCTAGAAACATACGTTTGCAAATTTAAAAAAAATTAATGAATATCTAATTTATTCTATTGGAAATTTCATCATGAATGCTTGACTTCTGTCCTTTAAATGGCAAAAATAGGGGCGTCTGGGTGGCTCAGTCGGTTAAGCGGCCGACTTCGGCTCGGGTCATGATCTCTCGGTCCGTGAGTTCGAGCCCCGCGTCGGGCTCTGTGCTGACAGCTCAGAGCCTGGAGCCTGTTTCAGATTCTGTGTCTCCCTCTCTCTGACCCTCCCCTGTTCATGTTCTGTCTCTCCCTGTCTCAAAAATAAATAAAACGTTAAAAAAAAATTAAATGGCAAAAATAAAATTACTTGCCAAAGGACTATAAAGATGATGTTGTAGTAGAAAATGAGAAAAATGCCACACTAAATAGGAATCTCCCTAAATGGTTTAATCTGTTCCTCCTAAACGTTGTCTCCCAACTTGCTTTTGGAGAAGTCACTGATTGGCCCATTGCCAGCCCCAGCAGATGTTTCCAGCACCATGAGGCATGAATGAGGGTGCCAGGATGAAACCCTTTTCCTTTCACTTAATTTGGCAGCTCATGATCTTTTGGGCAGCAAATGTAGGCTTCAAAATGACCTCATATGCCCTTTCAGGATTTAGCTTCAAAGCTAATAAAAACCTAAACTCTCCCCTCGCCCCCGCAATAAGTAAATAAAATAAAAATAAAACCCGAAACTCCCAAGGCCCACAGTTAAAATAAAGTGTTAAGAGTTCCCTATAACATTTTTTCTTACTACATTGTGCACCGCCATCTAGCTTTTGTAATTCCTAAACACAGCCTACACTCTATAAAAATATATAATACACAAGCGGAAAAAGCCGTTAAACCAATTGTTACGAGTCTGTTAGGGAAGCTGTCTTAGTTGATGTAGTCATAACCTAGGTGCGCAAGTCCCAATTTCTCCACTCTATTTCCACAATCAGTATAAAAAATATCCAAAAAAAAAGGTAATTATCTCAACTAGCTAGAAAAATTTTTCTAGGCTTTTGATCCAGAAAAAAATAATTTTACAACTTTCTTTACCTTTATCCATATTATTTTCACTGTTTTAAATAAAGAAGTCTTATCCATGACAAAAAAGGGAAGGTTTCCCTAGTAAAAATTTATTAATTCCTCTTCTGAATTGAAAAGCAACCTCTGGGGCGCCTGGGTGGCTCAGTCGGTTGAGCTTCCGACTTCGGCTCAGGTCATGATCTCACGGTCTGTGAGTTTCAGCCCCGCGTCCGGCTCTGCGCTGACAGCTCAGAACATGGAGCCTGCTTCAGAGTCTGTGTCTCCCTCTCTGTCTCTGACCCTCCCCCGTTCATGCTCTCTCTCTCTCTGTCTCAAAAATAAACAAACATTAAAAAAAAACAAATTTTAAGAAAAGCAACCTTTGCCAGAGGCAGTTCAAGATGGCAGCATGGAAGGATCCTGAACTAACGTCCTCCCATGCAGACAACAAATCTATAGCTACATATGGAACAATTCCCTCTGAAAGGAACCTGAGAACCAGCTGAACAACTACAGTACAACAAAAACTGAAATACGGGTAGGAGAAACAGAGACCTCGTCTTGCCAAAAACTCCACCAGGGTGCAGCCACCCACCATCAGGAGGGTCTCACAAATATGGAACCTCTCCTCAGGGAGTAATGGGTTTGTGTCTCACACCGGGCACCCCCCACTCTCAGGATGTGTACTGGAGAGATAATGCCCCCAAATGTCTGGCTTTGAAAACCAACGGGGCTTAAATCCAAAAGAACCATAGGGCTGTAGGGAACAGAGAATCCACTCATGAAGATCTCACATGTGGACTTACTCACCCCAGGGCCCGGGGGAAAAGTAGAGCCTAGACCACATGCAAAGGAGATTCACTTGATAATCTTAACACTTCTGCCAGAGGGGCAAAAGCCTGTTGGCACTCTCTCCAGAGAAAGATGTTGACAGGCACCATTTTACCTTCCTCCTCTACCTTGCTTGTGCTGGCACTGGTTGCCACCATTTTTGCACTATCAATCGGATCCACTATTGCCCACCCCACCACACTGATGCTGCAGCCCTTCCAGAGGCAGGGGCAAGGGCCCCATGGCCCATGCCACTACTGCAGCCCCAGAAACAGCAGGTACCATTCTGCTTCCTCACAGCATTTCCATGCACAGCCAGTACAAAGGATGCCCATCGAATCTTGGGCTCCGGTAGCCAGGAGGGACTGTACGTCTGGGCCCCATAAGTCTGAAACAATTGCAAGAACAGTTCAAGAAACAAGTAATGAGCAGAGCAAAGTTAAATGGTAAGGATGATGCTCACACAGGGCCACCACTTTAAGACTGAGAGAGATTACTGTTTCACATAGAGAGGCAAACAAAATGAAGAAACAGAGGGGGCTCCTGGGTGGCTCAGTCAGTTGAGCATCCAACTGGGGGCTCAGGTCATGATCTCGCAGTCCGTGAGTTCAAGTCCTGCATCAGCCTCTGTGCTGACAGCTTGGAGCCGGAACCTGCTTCAGATTCTGTGTCCCCCTTCTTTCTCTCCCCGTCCCCCACTTATGCTCTGTCTCACTTTGTCTCTCAAAAATAAATAAATTTTAAAAAAAGATTTTTAAACCAGAAGAATATATTCCAAATAACTAAAAAAAAGAAAAAAGAAACAAGATAAAACCCAAGAAAAAAACTTAAAGAAATGGAGATAAGTAATTTACACATACACAACATTCCATCCAAAAACAGCAGAATATGCATTCTCTTCAAGTACACAAGGAACACTCTCCAAGACAGACCACATGCTAGACCACAAAATAAGTGTCAATAAATATAGGAAGATGGTATGAAACCAGAGATCAACTACAAAAAGAAAACTAAACATCTAACTTTATACCTAACAGAACTAGAAAAAGAACAAATAAAACCCAAAGTTAGTAGAAGGAATGAAATAAAAAAGATCAAAACAAAAATAAATTAAAGAGAGACTAAAAAGATAACAAAAAAGATCAATGAAACTAATAGCAGGTTCTTTGAAAAGATAAACAAAACTGACAAACCTTTAGCTAGACTCAATCATATAAAAGGAGAGAAGGTGCAAATAAAAATGGAAATGAAAGAGAAGAAATTACAACTGATACCAAAGAAATACAAAGTATCATAAGATACTACTATGTGCAATTGTATTCCCACAAATTGGACAAACTAGAAGGACTTGATAAACTCCTAGATATATACAATCTTCTAAGACTGGATCATAAAGAAATACAAAATCTGAACAGACCAATTAATAGTAAGGAGAAGTAATCAGTAATCAACTCCCCCCCACCAAAAAAAGTTTAGGGTCAGATGACTTCACCAATGAATTCTACCAAACATTCAAAGAAAACTTAAAACCTACTTTTCTCAACTTTTCCAAAAAAATTGAACAGGAAGGAAAGCTCCAAAACTCATTTTATGAGTGTAATATTGCCTCAATACCAAAAGCAGACAAAGATAACACACACACACACACACACACACACACACACACACACACAATTATAGGCCAATATCCCTCATGAACATAGATGAAAAAATCCTCAATAAAATGTAGCAAACAGAATTCAACAATGCTTTAAAAGGATCATGGCCTTTGGGATTTATTCCAGGGATGCAGGAATGGTTCAATATCTGAGAATCAATTAATGTGATGCACTACACTAACAAAATGAAAATAAAAATAATATCACCTCAAGGGAGACAGAAAAAGCAGTTGACAAAATTCAACATCCATTTATGATAAAATCTCTCAGCCAATCGGGAATAGACAGAATGTACAGTAACATAATAAAGGCATATATTGTGAGCCCACAGCTAACATACTGAATGTGAAAAGTTGAAAGTTTTTCCCTTAAGAACAGGAAAAAGACAAGGATGGCACTTTTGCCACTTTTATTCAACATACTATTGGAAGTCCTAGCCAAAGCAATTAGGTAAGAATAAAAAATAAAAGGCATCTACATTAGAAAGGAAGAAGTAAAACTATCAGGATTTGTGATGACATGATTTTACAGACAACCCCAAAGACTCCACCAAAAGAAAAAAAAAATGTTAAAACGAATAAATTGAATAAAGTTGCAGGATACAAATAAATTTAATAAAAAATCTGTTGCCTTTTTATACACTAACAATGAACTATAAGAAAGAGAAATTAAGAAAACAATCGCATTTTCAATTGCATCAAAAAGAATAAAATACCAAGGAATAATTTAACCAAGAAGGTAAAAGAAAATTCTAAGGCACAAATGAGAGAAATTGAAGAAGACAGAAATAAAAAGATAGGCCATGCTCATGGATTGGAGAAAGGACAGTCTCTTCAGTACATGTTGTTAGGAAAACTGGAAGCCACTTACAAAAGAATGAAACAGGGCCACTATCTTATACCATACACAAAAACTAATTCAAAATAAAGACTTACATATAAGTCTGGAAACCATGAAACTCCTAGAAGAAAATGTTAGCAGTAAGCTCTTTGACAGTGCTCTTGGTAATACTTTTTTGGCTCTGACTCCAAAGGCAATGGCAACAAAAGCAAAAATAAACAAATGGGACATCAAACTAAAAAGCTTCTGCACAGCACAGGAAATTATCAACAAAATGAAAAAGCAACCATACTGAATGGAAAAAGACATTTGAAAATCACATATTCATTAATGGTTTACATATAAACTATATAAAGAATTCATACAGTTCAATAACAAAAAAAAAAAAAATCTGATTTTAAAATGGGCAGAGGATCTGAATAGAAATTTTTCCAAAAAATACATATAGATGGCCAACAGACACGTAATAAAAGATGCTCAAAATCACCAACCATCAGGGAAATGCAAATTAAAGCCATATGAGGGGCGCCTGGGTGGCGCAGTCGGTTAAGCGTCCGACTTCAGCCAGGTCACGATCTCGCGGTCCGTTGAGTTTGAGCCCTGCGTCGGGCTCTGGGCTGATGGCTCAGAGCCTGGAGCCTGTTTCCGATTCTGTGTCTCCCTCTCTCTCTGCCCCTCGCCCGTTCATGCTCTGTCTCTCTCTGTCCCAAAAATAAATAAACGTTGAAAAAAAAAAATAAAGCCATATGAGATATTACCCGACACCTATCACAATGACTGTTCTCACAAGGACAAGAATAACGAGTGTCTGCAAGGATGTGGAGAGAAGGGAACCCTTATGCACTCTTAGTGGGAAAGTAAATTGTTGCAGCCACTGTGGAAAACAGTATGGAGGTTCTTCAACAAATTAAAAGTAGGACTACCAGATGATACAGCAGTTTCACTTCTGGGTATTTTTCAAAAAAAAATCACAAACACTAACTCAAAAAGATATATGCACCCCCATGTTCATTGCAGCACTATCTACAATGGCCACGATATAGAAATGCCTAGGTGTCTATCAATGGGTGAATAAAGAAGATATGGTATGTGTATATATATGTTCCATTGCATGTACACACACACACACACACACACACACGCACACACACACACACACACACACTCAAATACTATTAAAGCCATAAAAAAAGAATAAAAACTTTCTAGGGGCACCTGGGTGGCTCAGTCGGTTAAACATCTGACTCTTGATATTTCAGCTCAGGTCATGACCTCACAGTTCATGAGATCAAGCGCTCCTTCGGGCTCTGCGTTGACAGGGCAGAGCCTACTTGAAATTCTTATTCTCCATCTCTCTCTGCACCCTCCTCCTCTCTCTCAAAAGTAAATAAAATAAACATTCAAAAATTTGTTTCAAAAAAAGAATAAAATCTTCCCATTTATGACAACAGACAACACGGGTGGACCTTGAGGGCATTATGCTAAGTGAAATAAATCAGACACAGACAAATCCCATTTGCTCTCACCCATATGTAAATTTAAGAAGCAAAACAAATGAGGGGCGCCTGGGCGGCTCAGTTGGTTGAGCATCGGACTTTGGCTGGGGTCATGATCTCACGGCTAGTGAGTTCTAGCCCCACATTGTGCTCTGTGCTGACAGCTCAGGGCCTGGAACCTGCTTCCGATTCTGTGTCTCCTTCTCTCTGCCCCTCCCCCTCTTGCGCTCTGTCACTCTTTCTCTCCAAAGTAAATAAGCATTTTAAAAAGCCTTGTTTTTTAAAATAAAAAGCAAAACAAATGTACGGACAAAACAAAGCTCAGATACAGAGAATAGATTTGTGGTTGCCAGAAGTAAAGGCAGGGGGTTGGGGGGAGATGGGTGAGGGCACCAAGAGGTTCAAACTTCCAGTTATGAAATTCAGAAATCACGGAAGTGTAATGCACAGCACGGTGACCAGAGTCAATGCAGGTAACCGGGTTTAGGGCAGTGATCATGATGCAATGAACACACACGTGCAGTCAAGGTTGTACACCTGAAACTGATAAAAAGTATGTCAATTATACTTCAATAAGAAACTAATAAATGAGTAAATAAATAGAAGCAACCTTTGCCACCAGCTTCGCTACATAACTCTAGCAATAAACATATCAGCTTCTGCTGTTACTGCATCATGTTATAGAAAGTAGAGCAAAATTTGCTCTTTGGGCCTACGGCCTCTTAAAGAATCTATTTTTCACGGATTCATTTGTAACACTTTATCACCTGCTATATGTATCATGACTTGTAGGTCGTGATATTATTCAGACCTATCAGTCTTGATCCCATTATTACCGTCTAGTCTGATTTCTCCAGAATGAGTAAACATAAAATGGAGAAATTGCGCCCAGGCGGCAGTAGGCTACCATCAGGGCCTAGTGAGCGCAGGGACATATGCGCAGGGGAAAGAATCCCATCTGGCACCGGTGTAGGAGTCCTAGTACTTTGGGGTCTTTGCAATCTCTCTCTGGGACGACTTTACCAATTCCTGTCTATTTGTCAACTGTTTGGTCTTTTCCCCTCGCCACGGACTCCTATCAACGTTCAGGCTCTACGTGTCAGGAAGCAGCCCTCACCATCGTCACCAGCCATTTCCTCTTGTTTTGCTGGCTGGAAATGGACAGCTGCAGCTATTTAGAAGTCCCACGGGTGGAAGCAGAAAATGACAAACATTTAATCAGCAGGTATCGCCGAACGCCCGTTATCATTAGGTTCCTCCCCGCCCACCTCCCCTTCGGGGTGAGTGTCCCCAGCTCCTTCTCCCCAGTGTTTTGTTTGTTGACAGAACCAGTTTTTGAAAGCTTTGCAATATTTTGTTTAGTACACGTTCTATATAATCTTTAAATTACACCCCTAACAATGGAGGCATAAATTTCTTTAAAAGATTTAGGCCAACACCCAACCACCCCAATAAAATATCCTGGTTGTTTTGTTTTGTTTTTGTGCTGCTCAACACTGTGACAGCACTAGCTAGGTTAACAAAGAAAATAAAGGCACCTGGGTGGCTCAGTGGGTTGAGAGTTCGACTGTTGATTTCAACTCAGATCATGATCTCACAGCTGGTGGGTTCCAGCCCTGCATCGGGCTCTGCACTGGTGGTGCGGAGCCTGCTTGGAATTCTTTCTCTCTCCCCTCTCTCCCTCTGCCTCTCCCCTGCTTGCTCTCTCTTTCCCTCAAAATAAATACATAGACTTAAAAAAGAAAGGAAAATCCAGAGTATGAGATTTAGAGATGTTTCTGCTGAGAGAAAACATGGGCACAAAGAAAGAAAATACAGGGGCGCCTGGGTGGCTCAGTTGGTTAAAGCATCCAATTTCAGCTCTGGTCACGATCTCACCGTTTCTGAGTTCAAGCCCCACGTCACGCTCTGTGCCGACAGCTCAGAGCTTGGAGCCTGCTTCCGAATCTGTGTCTCCTCTCTCTCTGCCTCCCCCCCCCCCACCACTCATGCTTGCTCTCTCTCTCTCTCTCTCTCTCTCTCTCCCGAAAATAAAATAAACATTTAAAAAAGAGAGAGAAAGATCTTTTAAAAAAGAAAGAAAATACATATACACAAATACTTCCAATAAATGAAATATTATTGACAAATTTAAGGTAGGCTGCTCTGAATCCGGATTATACAGGGAAAAACAGTATTTTTTAAACTACCTATTAATTGATTACATATCAAAAGAAAAATAAGTCAAATTCTCTCTTTGTGATACAAACTCTTTAAATTTCTAAACAATGTTTTACTTTCATGCATGATTAATATTTATTGTATAAAATAATCTAACTATTAATTTTAAATCACCAAGTTTAACATTTATGATTAAATTTTCTAGTGATGGGAGGAGAGCGGGAGGAGCAAAACATATTACAGATTTAAAGGTTCTCACCATATCCCAGCTGGGAGAAGATAAAGTCAAATTCCTCGATGCTGTGGATACTGGCTAGATCACCACCTTCCTTCCTACATGCAGTCAAAGCATCTCTTTGGATTTTCTTCTCCTCTCTGTAAATCTTGTAACAGTGGCCTGCATATGGCCACCACTGGCTTGGACAGTTAGTGGGCACATCACTTTCTAGAGAAAAAAGAGTTTGGAAAACATTTAAGAGGGAAGGTTGTTCTCGTTGTAACAAAATTTTCCATCATTCTATATAAAAAAACAGTTCATAGTTATAAGCAACTAAAGGTAATATTTGTTTTTCATCTTTGGCATACATATTCACAAAAGATAAACCAGGTTGGGTTTGCTTTTCAACTAAAAACTATACGAATCCATCTTTCATTTTAAAATAAAACTACAGGTACCTGAGTGGCTCAGTCGGTTAATTGTATGACCTCGGCGCAAGGATCTCATGATTCGCGGGATCGAGCCCCACACCAGGCTTTGCGCTGACAGCTCAGAGCCTGCTTCAGATTCTCTGTCTCCTCCTCTCTCTGACTCTCCCCTACTCACACTGTCTCACTCTCTCTCAAAAATAAACATTTAAAAAATAATAATAAAATAAAATAAAGCTACATGTGAAAACTCTTTTTTTAAAAAATTATACCTACAAAGCCACACTAAGATGCAACAGATCGTCGCATTTTATCGTCAGCAAACCTGTACTAAGCATGTTATGTAAATGTTGGAGGCACAAAAGATTTGACATACAATACGTTCCTTAAAAGATTTCAATTTACTTTGATTTTGTGGACACTAGGGAGCCAATCATTCCTCAGAAGAAGGGCAATACTCAGAAAACAAGCACAAAAACTGGGTTAAAATGGGGAATAGAATGGGTGGGGGCAGAAGGGACAACAACGAGCCACAGAGACCAACCACAGCAGCGTGAGCTGGCCACCTGTGCCTCTGCCCCAGCCCACTGCCTCTGGCTTGCTCCCACAAGATGGCATGTGATCCTGGGGTGATCACAGGGAATTAGATTCAGAAGTCTTTCAGGCAACACCTGAGTTTGCCACCAGTTGTGTGACCTTGGGCAAGTCACATCACATGAACCAAATTAACCATATATAATATAACCATACTAATATTAAACTACCCATCCTCACTGTGTTCTTCTGAACTACAAAGCATCTGAGATAACGTTCCTATAAACTGCAAATACCACACAATTATTATTTAAGTCAATAGGTCATAGTGGCCAACATCCTAATTATTACTACTAACAGTTATGGCCAAATTTCATAAATCTTGATTTTGCATTGCAAAAAAATGTACTGTAATAGTCATGAGCTGGGGAAAGTGAAGGGAAAGATGTGTGGGGGCAGAGACTCATGTTATTCATCCTTGTATGCCCTAGAACCGGCATGGGGCCTGCCATATGGCAGGTGTGATGAATGTTGGTCAAGAAAAAGAACAGAAGATATATGTGCTACATGGCAGCTTCGCATTACCATTTACACAAACGATTTCAAACTGCAGTTTAGCAATGCACCTTGCTTACAGAGGGACCGGATTACCAAATGAACGTTAATTAGTATATGTGTTTGGTAGTAAATGTTCTCAGATGTGCTACCTTAGTAAATGTTCAATACAGTGAATGTTTGTTATTCATTTCATGAATCCCTTAAAGCCATTTTTCCTTAAAGACTGGGACTGTCTGCCACATCTTTGTTTGAGTCCAAGATTCAGTTTACAGTAGTCATTTAAGTAAACGGTCACCCACAATGACTACATCACTGTAACAGTAAAAAATGCACATACTTAAAAATGCTAGCCCCTCAATACAATTGAGATAGTGCACTGTCACGTTACAAAAAAAAAGAAAGAAAAGGAAAGGAAGGAAGAGAAAGAGAAAGAAAGAAAGAAAGAAAGAAAGAAAGAAAGAAAGAAAGAAAGAAAGAAAGGAAGGAAGGAAGGAAGGAAGAAAGAGAGAGAGAAAGAAAGAAAGAAAGAAAGAAAGAAAGAAAGAAAGAAGGAAGGAAAGAAAGAAAAAAACTTAGTATAACTCTGGAGCCCTCTGGTGGGATATTTTGATTTTGCTACCTAGGAAGCTGAAAATGCAGCAAATGCTGAGGACCTCAAAAACTGAACGGATAACCTTAAAAAATATCTTAAAACATGAAGATAACCAATGAAAAGGAGTTCCATGGGACAGCCACAAAAGACCACCAGTTCCTGTAGAGCGACACCGTCCAACAGAGATATAATGTAAGCCACAAATGAGAGCCACATACATAGTTTTAGATTTGCTAGTAGCCACGTTAAATAAAAGTAAATAGAAATGGGGAAATTTAATGTTAATAATATATTTTATTTAACGCAAAATATTTTCATTTCAACGTGTAATCGATAAAAAATAAATAATGAGATATTTTATGTTTTTGCATGCTAAGTCTTGGAAATGCAGTATGTATTTTACACTTAGGGCACATCTCAATTCAAACTAGCCAGGCTTCATGCTCTCAATGACCACTTGTGGTTAAGTGACTACCGAACGGGGCAGTTCAGGTTTAGAGACCCAGGATTTGTGAACAAACAGGGTAGCATTGGAAGGACCAATGAGGTACAAGGTAGAACTCTTGCCCAAGAGGGTCACCAATCATGGGTACTGTGTCATTTTCACTCTCATATGCTTTTCCAAGCTCTGGTTTATTTGAATTTATAGATAAGACAGAACGGTTAACCCAGGAAATACAGAGAAATTCAAAAACTAATGTCAAAGTGAACATTAGCAGGTGAAACAAGGCAGGTATTGTAGAGAGATAAGAATAACTTACTGAAGGCTTGACAGTATGAATGAATTTTCACAGAAAGAACAGGTATTAATATTTCCCCTTACAGATGAGGAACCTACAACTGGGGAGTTAAGAACAAGGCTAAATTCCAGAATTCTGCTTCCTGTACCAGGGAAGCATCAAACAACTATTCTCCTCTTCCCCAAAGTGGCAATTCCAAATCTTCTGAAGAACTGTATGAGCTTTTCCAAGAAGAAAGAATCATACTATTTCTCCTATGGGAGGAAGAGACGATATGAAGTACAAAGGCGACTGAGGTCTCCTGGACAATGCCTGCAGTCAAAATGGTGCCTCTGTAAATATCAAACCCAAGAACCATGACCCTTCTCTGGAGATCTCGACCATATCTCTATCTATTAAAATTGCAAACACACCCACTCTCTGATCCAGCAACTCCACTGCGAGGAATGATCACATGCGTGAAATGGCACGTGTAAAAAGTCAGTCAGTCTAAGATTGTTTGTAATAATAAAAAGTTGGAAGTAAATTGAAGGTCCATTAATACGTGACTGGTGAAAAAGTCTACATGGTCTCTCTCTCTGCAATGGCTATGGTGCAGCCATAGAAACAAAGAGGCTATTTGTGTATCATATGGAAAGATGTCCAAAATTTTTAAGTGAAAAAAAGTCGAGAATATACGTACAGTATGCTTCCTTTTGCATAAAACAGAAAAAAAATTATCAGCATATTTTTTATATATTTATTGAGTAACCAGGTGAGGATAAACACCCGGAAACAGTTCTTTACCAGGGAGGAGAAATGGGTGTTAGAGGTAAGAGGTGGAAGGTAAATACTATTATTTTCTATCATTTTGTGCCTTTTGACTTTACAGCCAGGCAATGAAATTGATTTTAAAAGTCCAGGAGAAAAGTCAAGAATGCCACACTGTCCAGTTTCTCCAGCAGGATCCAGCCAGCCATCCAGCCAGCCATCCAGCCCTTTAGAGCATTAAGTGTCTCTCCAAAAACAGCTAATAGTGAAAAAAGTGTAGATTGTTTGCTTTTTGTCAAGGCAAAAATGCCTTCGTAATTTAATTCTTCTATAAAAGTATAAGAGAGCGCATAATTGGATTCTTTTCCCAGAGTCTATCCTAAATGTAAAAGTAAGTTAGTACTTTTGGGATGTTGTATCCCATTTCTGTGAAGACTTCCATCTGAGATGCTAAACTTACAGCATTAGAGCCTATACGGTGCCTTAAACAGTGAGAATATAATAAAAACATCCCTTTCAGATATTTATTTCCTCGCTTGGATTCCAGTTTTGTCACATGTGCAAGTTTTATATATCCTCTTAATATCCTTTTCCTCATCTAGAATGTGTGAATAATCATGCCTACCTCACAGGGCTGCTGTGAGGACAGAATTCTGGTTTCTGTTCTTTCAAAGGCTTTGTGCATGCCCGAACACCACAGCACACTCCGGAAATGTTACTGCCCATCACCAGTAACCAACAAAAAGAAATTCTGTAGGAACATCATTATATTTACTCCATAAGTTATCAACAAAACCTCTCATTTCACGCAGTTATGTAAGCTATGATTTTCTTCTTTCAGTGATAATATTTTATATACTTCAGATCAAATGGATCACTCACCAGAGGGAATCACAAAAGAATTCAAAGTTGTGTTGCCTTTTTTGCAAATATAGCCTAGCTTCTGAACACATTCCAGATTTTCCCATTTAGCATTTTTCCCAGGATTTAATGACACACAGCTTTTTCCAGGTTCTGTTGATGGACTTCCTTTGGGGAAAAGGAAAAATCACAGTGGGATTATCATAGGTAATACAAGTAAATAGCCCCCCAAAACCTTACGTCTTCATCCTTGGGATTTAATGGATCTCCATTCTGTCATCTGCTGCAAATTCACCAAGAAAGCTTTTACTGACTGACTGCAGAGCAAAAGACATGTTGCGTGTCTATTTCTTTACTTGTTGTTGGACCATTTCAATGTCTAAAATGTTGATTATACACGCTTACTTCTCTGAAATAACTTTTTCCCCCCCAGAATTTCAACAAGAAAAGCTACGGCTTATAATCCTGAACAGCCTTCACACTGGGTTTGGTTATGTATAACAGAGAGGTACCGAACAAAATACAAGAGACGTGATGCTCTAAAGCAGCCATATTTAAAAAAGGTGGACACCTACCTACCAAACAGCTAAGTAAGGCTAACTGTGAAGAGCAAACCAGAGAATTTCTGAACAAGGGAAAACTTTCTTCAACTACGGAGAGGAGACAGAGAGGACGACAGTGAAGAGGAGAAAGACAAGAGGAGGAAAGCTTGGGAAGCAACATGACACAGGAAACGCCAATCAAGTAAACACGAAACTAAGATTGTTTCTCAAGATTTTCAACCCAGTCTACTGAAGAGTTTTAGCTGCTAACCCCTCATCCCCTATCTTACTGAAAACTGATAAAAGAACCAGATAAGGTCAACGTCGGGAAGGCAACGGATACAGGCAATGATACCCACATCTCTTGTGCGTTTTTGCTCGTTCATGTAGGATTTTAAAACCAGTACTCTGAAAACTAGTTCTGTCTCACACCTGAAGCCAAGGTGATGAGCCACAATTTATTAATGACTCTGCTTTGCGACCTGCGACATGTATATAACCCGGACCTGGACCTCACTTTCCCTTCCTGCAAGATGAGAATCACATCACCTGCTCCGTAAAGCTTTTCTCAGAAATTTTTAGAAGTAGTGAAATAGCACACAAAGCGAACCACTGTTAGTGATAAGGACTTTAATACAGCAATTAATTGTCTGTAAATGGCTACCATGGTTATGTGTCGCTTGATCAAATTTTTATGCAATGACCATTGCTGATATTCCACAAGGTTTCTAATTTTAGTTGGAAGAAACTCTCCTATTATTTCAGAAGGTGATTTGATCTTGTGGCTACTACTTCTCAGGAATTTGGTGTAATTTCTTTTCCTTTCTCATTAATATTCCAGTTTCATCCTTCACTTTCACTGAAGTTATACCCCCTCTTTTCTCACTGAACTCTGGGAATGCAAGTGCAATGCAAATTAAATATTACAGTCATCACTCCAAAACTTTAAGGTAAATAAAGTGACTTGCCCAACATACAATAACTAAGCAACAAAGAGTAAACTCTATTTCCTGAAAAAAAAAAAATGATCGTTATTGATTGATCTGATTGAGCCCAACTGCCATTCTCCCATTTAATTGGACTTTAATCCTCACCCACAAAACTGACATCTGATATTGCCTTACAATGTTGATTTCCCATGTTGTAGAGGCAAATAGAGACGACTCTAGCGACAGTCCCATAACTATGCATGGAAGGAATGCACTGGAAATGGAATTACAGAGTTAAAAGCAAATCAATTTAAACCAATGATTAGTTGGTTAGTTCTGAGCATTTTCTGTCCTCCAAAAAATTAGAACGCTGTTAAAGTCTTGATCATCACCCAAGTGTGTTTGTGTGTGTGTGTGTGTTTAACAATTAAACTAAAAATTGCCAACAAAAGTGCTAATAAATTATTGTGCTAGTATAGAATATCATCATCTGTGGCTGAAATATTGTTTTAATCCAACTCTATTAGATTAACAACAGGAGAAAATGATGTTAATGTAGACCTTAAGATCATTATGACAATGACAGATATGCTGCAAATATCTCAAGGCTCACAGTGAGAAATTGTCCAGCCCCAAATAATTTATATTTGCTTAATTTCATACTTTTTGTGTGTATAAATACGTATAAAAACTTTGAATGCACTATATAGCATTACATAGTATATATATCTCATAAGTATACATTTTATACATATGCACTTTCAATTGGAACACTGTAAAATTCAAAAATTTGATTTTGAATATAATACCTAGCAAATCAAGGATACTCAGAAAATATATACTTTCACAGAATCCTGTATTGATTTGTGTGATTATCCTCTCAGACAAATCCCTATCCTGGGAAGCAGGTATAACCGTAAGGTTTTAGTATCCACAAATCACATTGGCAGATTCCAAAGCAACATGAGAAATGGTCTAAATTTGGTAAAGTCTCCCAATTCCTTTCTTTGAGCTCTATATGTGAGATGAAGAAGATCTCCATGGTATCCAGATAAATTGAATTTAGATGAGTTTATCCACAGGCAAGCTGAACTCTACCTGGTAACCAGTTCAAATACCGGAATGGACTCCCACCACTCCACTGCCAGCCACTGTTGAAACTCAGGCTGTTAAGTCCAATCCAGAGGCCGGAAGTCAAGGAACTGGTTAATCCTATAGAATGAAAGCAAAAACAAAAACCAGACTGACATTTGGAAAAGACAATGAAATCAAATGCACAATTAAGCACTTGACTCAAAATGTATTTGAAGGAAGTCATAAAAAACCATGCCTAACATTTCTCCTTTGATTCTCCTAACAACCTGAGGTAAGCACAGCTACTGTCTCCATTGGCAGATACAGAAATGGAGGTGAGAGTGTAAGATTCTTAGTAAGATCTATTAAGATTCCTGCTGAACTTCTAGCCCAGATCTGACCAGGCTTCAACCCACCGTCTTGAAAACGCCTATACGCCAGTATGAACGTGCTTTTCATTTCTCTATCATCAAACATTAACATTTTTACTTCATTTTAGAGCACAAGGCTTATTTTGGATAAAATTCAGAGTTTTCTACCATAAAAATGTTTTTTTAATGTTTGTTTAGTTTTTAGAGAAAGAGAGAGACAGTGTGAGCAGGGGAGGGGCAGAGAGAGAAGGAGACATGGAACCCAATTCAGGCTCCAGGCTCTGAACTGTCAGCACAGAGCCAGGCGCAAGGATTGAACTCACGGACCATGAGATCTTGACCTGAGCTGGAAGTCGAACGCTCAACCAACTGAGCCACCCAGGCCCCCTCTACCATAAAAATGTTTAATAAACATTTCAATTTACCAGTCTCATAAATTATTACCCAGTCTTACATTCCAGGACTTATTCTAAGAATTTCATTTCATGACATTTTTAAAACTCACTTTTTCTTTTCATTCAGATTTTGCTTAAATTCTAAGCACAAAATCTTTGGCTAACAGGAACAACGCTTTGCTTAGGCACTTCATGAATCATAATTACATTGCTTCGAACTCTGTGCCAGGCCTGATCTGGGATTAAAAAAACAAGCCACAAGGACCTCAGCCCTCCAGGGTCAAATACTCTCATCTGTTACTACCTGAACGTTTTTAAAAACCACAGTTCTCTGTTCTGTCTATATTCCTTTTAGTTCGTTGAAGAGTTCATCAAACACAAAACTGTCCTTTAATAAAATACCAAACTCAGGTGGGTATTCTTGTCAATGGGGAGAATTACCACTTACTCTATTTAGAGCGCTGTACTTGTTCATTTAATCCTCACAAACCATGATAGTGTCTCATGACACCAAAGCCCAGACTCTCCAGTTCTGATGTAACCAGCTGAGCTCTCTGAAAGTCGCTACCATTTTCCCCAATTTTTCATTAGCTTAATATAGGCACACATTCGTGTGACCAATTCAAGTGAATGGAAGTTACAGCGACTCCGTGGCAAATAATCATATCTCACATTTATTACACCCACTTCCATAAGAGTGCAAATGGCTGTCTTAGAGGTCATGTGACCTGAACATTGCACTCAGTTGACTTAGCATCTGGTGGAGAGGTACTTACAAAAGGAGGTGAAAATACCCACTTGAGGACATTGATTAGGTTGTGATTAGGTGGACTGGGGCTTAACAAACCGAACTGAATTCAATACTGGAGTTACTTACTGAAAAGTAAACCCTATTGTGTGATTTCTTTAAATAAATAAGAAAATAACAGTGGGATGAAATTAAACTCTGGAATGTAAAAATCAGTGAAGATTAATGCAGATTCACTCATTTCTATCAAGCGTTCTGGAAACAAAGTTTGAGTTAGCACAGCTCTTGTATGCTGGTACTTTATGTACCTTGGGAGGTATCTAGCCCAATTCCTTCATTTTACAGAGGAAGAACATAGAGACGGAGAGATTAAGACACGCAGGGAGGATTAGTGGATCAGGATTGGAACCTAGGGTTCAGTGTGGTTTCTCCAGTGGATTCAATTCCTGTTTAAATTAAACTTACCTCTGAGTTACTACCCCTTCTAGATATATTACCCTTTCTAGATAACTCTAAATGTTAGGACACCTTTAAATACACAATAATGACCTAGACAGATATTTCGGGTACGTGTCCTTCCTTCCCAAACAACAGCCCATGCCAGAACTCACTCTCGTCACCTGCGAAGACTCAACTTTTGGTTCTCCAAAGTTGAAATCTTACCAAAAACTAGAAATGTTTACTGTAAACTATACCAAGGAGACGACATTATCAAAAGGGGAAGTCTTTATATTTCTTTAGTCTTAAATCTCTGGGATGAGTGGCACCAAATATGACTGCTTTCACTTATAATAATAAAGCGAGAAAAATTTACTCATATTAAATCAATTTTATAATTAGTCATCTTATCAATGGCTTCCTTTTAGTTTAGTAATTATGTTTTGTGTATAGTAAAAATACAGTTATTAAAACTATTTTGAGTACCATATGATTGCTTAGATCACTTTAGGGTAAGTTAAAGAAACCAACTAAAAAATAGTGTCCTACCTCATTTACATAACAGGTCACTTATAATGTGTCAAGAGGAAATACTCATCTACCAGACTGTGCCTTAGAAATGTCCTTCTAGGGGCGCCTGGGTGGCTCGGTCGGTTAAGCGTCCGACTTCGGCTCAGGTCATGATCTCGCGGTCCATGAGTTCGAGCCCTGCATCGGGCTCTATGCTGATGGCTCAGAGCCTGGAGCCTGTTTCCGATTCTGTGTCTCTCTCTCTCTCTCTAACCCTCCCCGTTCATGCTCTGTCTCTCTGTGTCTCAAAAATAAATAAATGTTAAAAAAAAAAAAAAGAAAAAAAAAAAAAAGAAATGTCCTTCTAGGGTTGGATACTACATTATATGTTAATGATCACTCCATAAAATACTATTGAACCCTGAATGGCTTTTTTCATACATCATTTACAATTGCAGTGACTTGAATAATAATTCTCACTGTACCTACAGAGGCGTATGCTAGAGGAAACGATGCCAAAAGTAGCATTTCACAAATGTTAAAGACAGCTATTTCCCGAAGTCAAATCCTCTGGCGTTGTAAACAATTTATTAGTTAAGAATATAAGCATATGTAACTTTTCAAAACTGTAAAGAATTCACTGCCTATAGGAAAAAGTAAAGTAGATTTTCATCTGACATTGCTGTGTTTGGCATACTGAGAAAAGATGATAGCTTCTTCAGGGAATTATCTATCCTCTGACGTCCCGCACCTGCTCCAGGTACTGGTAGGCTTATTTTCAAGAGCAAAATTCATAAATACCTCTCAAACCAGGGCCTAACATGTAACAAGTGCCCAATAACTGTAAGCTATCTGACTATTACTTTAACTCCTTATTGAATCAGGATCGGCAAGAAGTGTGTTCAGAAACAAAATTCAAATTTTGTGTTAAGTAGGTCACTTAAAGAAGATGGTCGTCATCCACAGATTTCTTTCTCGAATGTGCTTTTGTAATTTCATAGAGAGACCAAGGCTTCGCTAGCGTTACTACACAGAGGATCACTTCCGCACGCTGAACGTTTCAATTCTTGATTTTTCTGCACACTAGTCTGAAACGGTTATACGCCTGCTTTTGCGCTTAGGTATAATAGATGATGTGTTCGTGTCCAGTGTTACACTTTGTTTTCGTCTTTTCTGTATCATGGTCCAATTCTTTTTCCAGCCAGCCCCCAAAACAATCAGGGTAATGAGCCAGCTTTCAGTTCCTACATCTTATTTCGGTTCTGCAAATCTTAACCCTGCACATATGTGGTTAGAACTCTGGTTCGGGCATTGAGGATTACATAGCATCCCAGCATTTTGGGGATAGAGACGGAAGTGAGGATATAATGCAACGTGTGTGGGTGATGTAAGAAGGTGCCACCGGGCAGAGCGGTAAACCCTGTAGGCAAAGGGAAATCAGACTGTTAGTTTAGGTTAAGTTCACTGAAACAGGGAGCTGTTCACACCTAAATTAGGGTTCTCTGTAGTGCTTTGGGGACCACCAGAGCCTTGCTCACTTTGTGAGAAGGACCCGGGCAGAGTGAAATGGAAAGACAGTACCTGGTTCCAATGCAACTATTTTCTGAACAGGAGGCACTGGGCAAGTTTCAACCTTCTCCCCCCTAGTCTGTTATTTCATCTATAAAGCGGAGACAATAATATTCATTTAGGAGGTAGGCGTGAGGTTTAGAAACAAAGCCCAGCGTCTGGCACACAGGAGCCGATCAATAAATGACAGCTAATTGGATCTGAGCGTCATAAAAAGGACTTGGACTGTTTTGTTTTGTTTTGAATGTTTATTTACTTTTGAGAGAGACAGAGACAGAATGCAAGAGGGTTAGGGGCAGAGAGAGAGCGCGAGACACAGACTTGGAGGCAGGTTCCAGGCTCTGAGCCGTCAGCACAGAGCCCGATGCGGGGCTCGAACCTACAAACCGTGAGATGATGACCTGAGCTGAAGTCGGCCGCTCAACCGACTGAGCCACCCAGGCGCCCCTACTTAGGCTGTTTTTTTAAAAAAATATATATTTACTGCTCACAATCCTCACACAGAATAAGCCTTAAGAGTGTAACTATTTGTGGGTATTTTTGTTTTGTTTTGTTTAGTTTTTAGTGACCTGTTGCCCCAAACAGATCACAGTCCTTCACTCACACCGTTGTTTTCCAGACTCTTCCCCCAATACATCCCAATAAATCCTGAATGTCGTGAATATCTTCCCTCCAGAAAGCAAAATGCTGTTTATTTCATGAACTCCCCTTCAGACTTTTTCCCCCCAATCCATGATATTTTTGACTTAAAGAAAAGCAGGAAATACTCCAAATTTCATCGGAGAAGTCATTCTTATCCAGATTTCAGTTAAAATTTGCTGACTAAAATTCCGGAGGCTTGGATAAGATTCAAACAAGTATCTGAGGTGAACTGAGCCTCTGAATCTCTTCAGGCTTGTTGGCTCTCTTGAGGGACACAATAATAGCTCTGGCTGATTAGGAAAGCATTTCCTGCCACAGCTGCTGTCCCTCCCTCCAGCATTACCCCTTTCCTCTAGGCAGCTGGGGAAGGCAGTGAAAAAGTAACCTGTGTTCAGTCCCTTGGCTTCCAGAAAGCCAAAAGTCCAGTAAAACTCGGATGAGTCAAGATAATGCAACCCACAGATTCCCCTAAAAAAAAAAAAAAAAAAAGCCAATTGAAACCATTTCAACTTCTTTGTAAAGTTGTTATTTTAATTCCAGAATACCTCACCCAATTTTCCTCACAAGTGCCTTCCTTAATCCCATCACCTATTTCACCCATCCCCCACCCGCCTCCCCTCGGGTAACCATCATCATTGTGTTCTCCATGGTTAAGAGTCTCTCTTTGGTCTCTCTCTTTTCCCCTTTGCTCTTTTGTTTTGTTTCTTCAATTCCACATTCAAGTTCAATCATACGGTATTTGTCTTTCTCTCACTGACTCAGAAACCATTTCAACTCTGAGAGAGTTCTTCTCTCACCCACGCCAGTGTGCACAGATAACACCGGGGTTGTCTTAAATCATCCCTTCTCTCCCTGGATCATCTACGTGAAATTAGTTGTGTCTCTTTCTGGGCTTTCTGCCCTTAATTTTATGCATGGGTGTAAGTATTAATCACTCTGATACTATGTCTCAACACGGGGAAGGCCCCCCAAACCAACACAAAACCGAATAACAGAGCAGACTGAGGCACGATTCCTTCTCTGAGCTTCTGAATACACAGTGAGGTCAGATGGCTTTCCTGTTGTCAGTCTCGTGAATATGCCCCAGAATCAGCTGGATGGTTGATAATACGCCGATTCCTGGGCCCCACCTACTGATCCAGCATCTCTGGAGTTTGTGCCCACACGTTTTTGTTTTAACAAAGTTCCCCGGTGATTTAAGCAACTTCACATTTAAGAACCACCGAACTTACGGTCTCCTTGCCGTAAGCTGACCGCCCATCCAAGCACGAGGCTGGATTTCTAGATAATTATTTTTTGTGTGTGCTGCACCATCATTTGTCAGTCACCAGACATTCATTGAGACTCTCTTCCTTGGAAGGTTCTGTGTGAATCTCTTTGGGGTTTGGGGGGCATAAATATTCATGAGACATTCCTCATATCAGCCATTTGCTCGTATAATCCATTCTCCACATAGCACTCAGTTTGCTTTCTTTGTGGCACTTCTGTGGCACGTGTATTTATCTGTTGTTTATGTCTGTTTTCCCCACTGGACTTTAAGCTCCATGTAGAGAGGACATGACTGGCTTCGATCACCATTGTGTCCCTATGACCTAGCATAATACCTCACACACAGATACCAGCCCCCTTGTTGAATAAATGAATGAAAAATAACAAATAAATGTATTTCTAATCTTGTAGGGGAAGTGGGACATATAGGTAAGTAGCTATTATAAAAGCAGTAAACAGGGGCACCTGGGTGGCTCAGTTGGTTAAGCGTCCAACTCTTGGTATGGGCTCAGGTCATGATCTCACAGTTTGTGGGTGTGAGCCCCGAGTTGGGCTCTGAGGTGACGACACGGAGCCTGCTGGGATTCTCTCTCTCCCCTCTCTCTTTCTCTGCACCTCCCCGATGTGTGTGCACATGCTCGCTCTCTCACTCCCTCAAAATAAATGAATAAACTTTAAAAAATAAATAAAAGCACTAAACAAATAAGGGAAATGCAGATGGAAATGGATAAGATTGCATTTCAGCTGTATAAAATTTTGGCAATTCCAGGTACGAGAAATGGCATGAGATTTAAAGATGTGGTGGTAAGAAAGTACGAGATAAAGATGAGGAACTCAGAGGCTCTTGGGTGGCTAAGTCGGTTAAAGCATCCCACTTCCGCTCAGGTCAGGATCTCACGGTTCATGAGTTCGAGCCCCGTGTCAGGCTCTGTGCTGACAGCTCAGAGCCTGGAGCCTGCTTCAGATTCTGTGTTTCCCTCTCTGTCTGCCCCTCCCTGCTCCCACTCTGTCTCTCTCTCAAAAATAAATAAACAATAAAAAAAAAAACACAAAACTTAAAAAAAAAAAAAATGAGAAACCCAAACCCTTCTGTCGAGACTGCAAAATGCATCTGTCGGGGGCAGATGACAGCCTTTGAATGCCAGGGAAAGGTATTTTGTTAATTACTTGGTAGAAAATAAGAAGTCACTAAGGGCTTTTCGAACACAGGAGTCATAGGCTCAGGGATATATTAATCCGGTAGCAGAGAAGGGGGGACCTGGAGGGAGGGGATTCTGGAACAGGGAATTGAGGATGCTTATCCTCCCCACTCCTTTCTGCTCCTAATCTCTCTCTGTTCCCCAAGTGTGGGTCTCAGAAGCTAGAACAAATACTTTCATCTCAAGCAAACATTGGCTCTTTTCATCTTCATAATCCTACAAGAACAAACGCTTCAAAAGCAAACACCTTGAGGAAAGAATGCCAATAAGGCCTGAAAACCAGTACGGTCAGGGAGTTTGAGAGACAGGAAGCAAAAAGGACGCAGGGTTTCAGAGCGGCTCTTGACTGGTCCCTGCTTGTGGCGGGAGCGTTTACTTCATTTTATCCTTTTGAATGCCATGATGCTGACAGAAAACCTTGGGCTTCAGGTTGGACCTGGAACGTTTGACCAGCATAGCAGCCCTACTGTGTCCAAGAACATCCCCTAGCGACGGAGACGTCTTCTACTCTGAACCCAGATTAACTCTCGGAATCCTTCTCAACGCAGGTTCTAGAGAGACTGTCGCAACGGATGGAAGAGGGTTGGCTGAGGAGACAAAAGCCATTTGCCATCCCAGGGGCCAGTGGGTCATACCCTGGGATGGCACCTGTTCAGGACTGACTCCATCATGATGTCCGTCTATAATCCCCTATGCTGGCTGCTCTTAGGCTCCAGCGGGTAGAAGTGGAACCATCATGAACTTACTTACAACTTCCTTTTCTTTTCCTGCCATTACCTGTCAGGTACGTTTGCTCGTGGATTTCCGTGATACTCAAGAGCTCGGCACTTTGTTGTTGGCAGCTCCTCCTTGCCTGATGCCAAGTTAAAGCCGATTTGGAGTTTATCTGGTAGGAAATGCCAGTCAACGGGTCTTTGTTCCATAAGCTTTCACTGCCCTCAACTGTAAAAGAAGTCAAATGGAATTGGCTGCATTAGGCGGAGAAAAGACTTTCAGGGAACAATGTTTTGTACACAATTCTAACAGTAGCATTATTTCCTGCAGCTTATTTCTTTTCCTTTCTTCCCTTTTCCTTAAAGTGCCTATGAGATTTTCTTCACTCCCTTAATGAAGAGGGGAGTTTTCAAAAGATGAGCCACATCCAATTTTTGTCATATGCCTAAGCAAGGAAAGAGAGGCATCATCTCCCTACTTGTCCGTCAGGAGGTTTGGGATCAGGTGAGTTGGGGAGTGGGGCAATTGCAAATACTAAGCAAGAATAGAGATGCCGGTCCGCGCTCCTTAATCTAGAAAAAAATATATAAGGAAAAAAATATATATGTCTTTTCTCAGCAAGTGGATATTCTGCCTGCACGTCCTAGTTGGGTCTTTTTAGACCAAAGTCACAGGCATTAGAAGGCAAAGTCATGGATGCCACCGCCAGGCTGACCTGGACGTGCATTCAGGCAATGTCCCCTCACTAGTGGTTTGTCCTTAAAGTGCAAACTCCTCAAGTCTCATTTTCCTATCTCTAGGATATATTAAATCAAGGCAGCTCCAGGCAATAATAGATGCAGATTGTTAATTTTTCTTCCTTCAGGGCAAAAAATAATACTTGTAGCTTATTTTTTCCTTTGTTATTTTATGATTCCCAATATACTCTATAAACTTAGTTATACCTTATGAAAGGTCAATAGTAGAGATAAATATTGTTTACAGTGTGTTACATATAAGATGTTGGGGAAATTAGTCAACAAATGAAATATTTCTGTGTGCTTCATGTTATGAAACTTTCCCTCTTGTCTTTTTAATAATACAAATTTCTACCTACAAATCATAGGCAGTAATAATTTCTTCACTTGTTTGTAAGAAAGAGAAGGAATTATGTAACTTCTCAAATTTTCTAAGAGGTGTTCAACCTGCCACGACGTTGGCCAGTTTCTAATAAGCATGTAGCCCTATGCTGCCATGAATCTTTGTATGTGACAAGGAAGTGACCTTTTTCATATGCATACCACAGAGTATGACATGAAACTTGGGGTTCCTTTGCACACCAAAGAGGAAGAAAAATATATCAAAATTCCATTCAGGCAACAACACAGAAATTTCTAAGAAGCTTTCATTATAAAATTATTATATATTTAGATAAAAATAAATTGGAGGGGCGCCTGATTGGCTCAGTTGGTTGAGTGTCCGACTCTTGATTTTGACTCAGGTCATGATCTTGGAGTTTATAGGCTCGAGCCCCGCACTGGGCTCTGCGTTGACCATGTAGAGCCTGCTTGGGATTCTCTCTCTCTCTCTCTCTCTCTCTCTCTCTCTCTCTCTTTCTCTCTCTCAAAAATAAGTAAGGAAGGAAGTAAATAAATACACTTCAAAAAGATACATAAAATAAAATAAATTTGAATTGGTGACGTTAAATTTAAATGATCACATAGTTCCATATCCAAATGGAGTCTTGTCCACGTAAGTGAGACCATTCGTATCAGACTGGTTTGGAGTTCATCTGAAGATGGAGATGTTTTAAACCCCTATTTTTAGAAATTTGAGGCCTGATACGGTAGAAAATGTGAGACATCCAAAGAAAGTGGGGGGGGGGGGATGTTATTTTCATGTCTGGGGATATACATAACCAAAGAAGGGAATGCAGTATGACTCTTCATTTAAAAGAAAGTATGTTTGGCTCTTGAGGTCAAGGAATTGAAATCTATTTCTCACTGCTTGCATAGGTTTGCTGACACTACATCCCCCCTCACGTTCAAATTCCCGCAGTGAACCAGCACAAGCGATGAAGCAAGCTCAAGTTGCAAGCTACGGAGGATAGAGAAAGGGTCTTTTCCTTTTCCGGTTCTCACGATGCTTTAAAATAGATGTCTAAACAGAAGGGAAACACTGTAATAAACAATGCGATGGACAAGGAAGAAGAGCACATATGAAAGTGTCATGAGGTCAAAAGCCAGTACCTCATCTTCCTGTATTAAACCTTAACCTTAAGGTTTAAATTAAGGCTAATGTAAAATCAAATGTTCTTTTGAAAGGAACGCAAAGCAAGGAAAATGAAGTAGACTGGGAAATTGCAAAGCCCTTTAAGAAAGGCATGGGATGCCTAAAATGTGCTTTACAGTTGAATGCGTGTTGAAATCAGACACTTTCATTTCCTAGAGTTATCTTATTTTTACATTGAACAAGAAAAAAGATGCACGCATAGGTTTTGAAGACATAAATTACAAGGACGCGAGAGAATACTCAGGACGCCCATCCAACACACATCTATCCCAAGGTTGTGAGGTTTTTGTGGGGTTTTTTTTTTATGTGTGTGTGATTAGTGATTAACCATCTGTCTTCCATTTAACGATTGATTAAATCATACATACATCTAACAACTCCTTCATCAATACCACTGAAGTCCAAGATGCTGTAGTCAGACCTGGGAAATCCACATCCCCAAGAGACTCCATGATAACAGATTTAGAAAATACCATTCCTACGAAGTAAAGGTGAGAGACGCTCCTTACCTTTGGAAAACAAGTCTTGCTTTATCTTACGGGAAAAAAATAGCTCGATTCAGACGAAAACACTTCTAATACAGAGATCAGACATCTATAAACCTTTCATGGGAATCAAACCTCTAAAGTGGTTCTAAGAGACGTGAATACAGTTACTTCCCCCCAAGAACGGGAGAGCAGAGTCACTCTGAATGGGAAGCCTGTGAGTTTTTGTCGATATTCACCCAGGACATAGGGACTGCACCCAGTAGAGCATTATGATAATATGCGAGGCTGAGAAATCACATTCATTTTAAGTGGGATTGTGTATCGAGAGAGATAAGCAAGTATTTTTCTTAGAATTCTGGCTCTAACTTGAGAAACTACAATATTTTTTTGTGAATTACTTCCCCATATTGCTCAGAATAATGCGATCGTTGGGTGGGTGCATGGTCCCCAAACTTCAGCTGTAAGCAATGCTCTTGCAGCTGACGTGGGCTTACGGCCATGCCAGGCTGCTAGTGTACCCAGATTCTACCCCGGATCCCACCCCTTTGCAGGCCAGCAGGAGGAAGAGTTCTGGGTAACAGCATAGAATGGGAGCTACTGCGACCCAGAAAGCCTGAAGGAGCAAGGGGGGGCAGGGAGTAAGACATTTAGGGAGTAAAAAGGAAGGGGGTAGCTAGCAGGAGACAGAGGAGGTGGGGTAAAAGGGAAAGCAGAGCGAAGAACCCCTCGCTCACTGGCTCCGTCAGCCCCAGCCCCGCCTCCCCACTTGAGGCCCCTCCCCCATCCCACCTAAACCTGCTCCCCTGTTTCTTTACAGATTCTTGAGTATGGAAAGACTACCCAGGACTCATGTTCTGGCTGCTTCCCATCAATATCATGCAAAGCCACTTGTTTTTGTATTCTTGCGATAATACTTACGTTTTCATTTTTAAAAAATCCTTCGAGCATGAAAATAATCCTCTTCCATTTGATTCATAGCTATGTTGAATTAAATGATACTCTTTTTAAATGAAATTAAAGTTACTGTCATTACTATTCATTACTATCATTTTCACAGAACAGAGACACAAAAGTGAGGAGCCCCTCACATGTCTCTGTCTCCACCAGACGACATGCTCATGGCATTAAGTTTTATTTTGGGGCTATCGTTTAATAAAGGCAAATCCCTGGGAGGGCAGTTTTAAGTAGACATTGCAACGTGTACAGTATAATTTGCCCTAAAGTCTTAGCAAATAACCTACACGAACAGGAGAAGGTGAAGGAAAGAAGCAGTTGGTGGAAATAAAGAGATCATGTGATGCAGCCCAGGGCTGAGAGTCAGAAGATCTGTGTTCTGGTCTTCAGCCAATATGGATCACTTTCCCCATTATAAAACGGGGACAACGACACCCGTACAGGGGTGTGGTGGAGGGTGACGAGATAATAAGTGGGAAAGAACTTTGGAAGGGAAAACGTTCTCAACAAACGCAACATGTGCTCGTTACGCTGACGTGGGAAATGTGTCAAATTTTCTTGGTGGGAACGTTACTTACATTTCAATGGACAATATCCAAATAGCTTGTCTGTGTCATAATCTGGGGTGGTTCCACACCAGAGCCATCCATCTGATCGCCCAGCGCTCGTGCAATCTGCATACCACTTGTTTTCAAACTTGAATGGAAATGCACAGGTTGCCCCATTGGCATTGCCCAGCAGCGTGTACATGTCTAGAAGAGACACATCGACGTGCACTTAGAATGTCAGTCAATCTTCTCAAGGTTGACTTTCCGATAAGAAGGATGCCGAAAGAAGATCACACCTGAGGTCCCCACCCAGGGAATCCCTTTTTCTTTCCCTTCTGTCTCTACCCCAGTCTTTTTCTGAGTACACAGAGCAGTCTCTATCAGGAACAATTCTAGGACCACTTCATTTCCACTGTCTTTTAGGACAGATTTGCCTCCTGCCTCACGTGAGGCAAAAGTAGTCAGCTATACTGACACCTGCTTGGACTTCTGCATTTCCTCCAAAACAGGGAAGAGCCTATCCTTCCTCTTGCTTGGAATCACAGAATTATTGGATCTCTAGATTAAAAAATAACCTTATAGCTGTATAACTCAAACGCACAGTCAAAACTTAAATCCCCGCCTACTTAAATCCTGCCAAGCCAGCCTCCACTGGAGTCCCTCAACAACTCTGAGAAAGAGTCGGAAGTTGGGCATAACTCTCTAATCCACATCACGGAAAGAAAGCACCGAAAACCATTTACGATTAATATCTGCTTTCTTAAAACTGAATTCAAACACAAGAGACAGAGGAAATAACAATTTGGGGAAATAACAACCTTCTATAGCAACGTACTTAGCCTCCTGCCACCAGCTGATATTCAGAATTTGTCCTAGATTAAGTTGTCCTAATTAAGTTTTGCAGATCCTATGCCTTTAAACAGTTCTTAAAAGATATCTCAGGGCACCTGGGTGGCTCAGTCAGTTAAGCATCTGACTCTTGATCAGGTCATGATCTCACAGTTTGTGGGTTCAAGCCCAACTTCAGTCTCCACACTGACGGCACGGAACCTGGTTGGGATTCTCTCTCTCTCCCTCTCTGTCTGCCCCTCCCCTGCTTGTTCTCTCTGTCTCTCTCTCTCTCTCTCTCAATAAATAAACTTTAAAAAAAGACATCTCAAAATTCATTTAGACAATATAAAGTTTGTAAAACATGTAGCACAATACCCAACATATCTTAAAATCAAAATGCATGTTAAGCTCCTTACCCTCTTTCCTTCCCCCTTAATGCACTTATCCCGTCCTTCTGACAAAGCCAGGTTTATTTTCATTTACCTCAAAATTACTTTTTTTCCAATTAGCTAGTAGTTAGTCACTTCAAAACGCAATTCTGGCTTTTGTGCCACTAAGTTACAGGACTAGTTTTCCAAATCATATCTCATATAGGGGACAGGCTAGATTTAGATATGATTATGCCACTCGTAACCACTGGGGTTCCTGTTCCTTCGTATGAGGAAAATCTGTTAAGACCACCTCAGGGCTAGTTGTACTGTTCATTAAATTAGCCAAGAAACTGTCGACACTGGATTTATAGGTATCAATCAGAAATGGGCTTTTCAGGACTAACCTGATGTATTTTTTTTAATTTTTTTTAACGTTTATTTATTATTGAGAGAGAGACACAGAGGGTGGGCAGGGGAGGGGTAGAGAGGGGGGAGACATAGAATCTGAGGTAGGCTCCAGGCTCTGAGCTGTCAGCACAGAGCCCGACGCGGGGCTCGAACTCACAAACTGCGAGATCATGACCTGAGCCGAAGTCAGATGCTTAACTGACTGAGCCACCCAGGCGCCCCAAACCTGATGTATTTCACAACGCCCTGACGAAGCCAAAAGAACGACATTCTAGTCCAGCCACTTTCACTGGCAAGCCATGTAATTGCAGTCAGTTTCTCTTCCACTGTGGTCCAAACTCCCAGACAACACTTAGATTCTTCTAAGTCTGTAATTCTGATTCTCTTATTCTAAAATAGATCTCGGCCAGTTGTCTCCCCCAGGTTTTCTTTAGAGAGACAGGCTCTACATATACCCCCTCTGTATTGTCTTCAGATAAATGTGTACTCTACAGTGAGCAGATACCAAGATCACTCTGAAAGCCTAGATCTTCCAGCAGGAATATCTTAAGTACTGAGAAAGACTTGGAGAGCAGCAAGGGTGGTCAATGGACCATCTTCATCCAAGCACCCAGGTGTTCATAAAAATAATTCAATAGATTCTTGGACTTTCCCCTCATGTGCTGATTTAGAGTCCGGGTAGGAGGGGAACCTTGGTATCGTCACTTGTAACAAGCTTTCCTGGTGATTCTTAAGCATATTTAAAGTTTGAGAACCACTATGCTAAACCCTCTGCATACTTGTCTCACAGAATCCAAAGCAGGCTCCAGGCTCTGAGCTATCAGCACAGAGCCTGATGCGGAGCTCGAGCCCAGGAACCATGAGATCATGACCTGAGCCAAAGTCCGGTGTCCAACCAACTAAGCCACCCGGGCACCCCTCCAGTGATGTATTTTTAAATGAAATAAGAAGTCCCATGTCTTAGCACCAATCTTCGTGTTTTGAATCCCTCGGAACTATTTTACAATCTGTGGAATTTAACTCATTCAACTTTGGTTCACTCTTGCCCGGCTATAGTTTTCAACCAAGTTTCTCTTGAAATGTTATCTCTCCTATGACTTCTAAACCTTCATTATGTTCAATAAATGCTCCCGAATAGTCTCTTTCTGAACACTTTCTCTCTCTCTCTCTTTCTGCTCTCCCTCTTCTTTATAAAGAAGGAAAATGGATGGGGCACCTGGGTGGTTCAGTTAAGCGTCTGACTTCAGCTCAAGTCATGATCTCACAGTTCCTGAGTTTGAGCCCCACATCGAGCTCTGTGTTGACAGCTCAGAGCCTGGAGTCTGCTTTAGATTCCCTGTCTCCCTGTCCCTCTGTCCCTCGCCCCCCACCTCTCTCTCTTAAAAATAAATAAACATTTTTTGGGGCGCCTGGGTGGCGCAGTCGGTTAAGCGTCCGACTTCAGCCAGGTCACGATCTCGCGGTCCGTGAGTTCGAGCCCCGCGTCAGGCCCTGGGCTGATGGCTCGGAGCCTGGAGCCTGTTTCCGATTCTGTGTCTCCCTCTCTCTCTGCCTCTCCCCCGTTCATGCTATGTCTCTCTCTGTCCCAAAAATAAATAAAAAACGTTGAAAAAAATTTAAAAAAAATAAATAAACATTTTAAAATTTCAAAAAAGAAGAAGGAAAATGAAAAGTTGACATGTTATGGCCTCACAAAGACTGAACTCTGGTGCTCTGATTAGCTATGATAACCAGGTTCAAGCAATCTTTGCAGCCCCAGTAACATAGTAATTTTGGAAACAGGTAATCTCTTATCCCGAAAGGCAGGCTCTTCCTCTGACCTTGAGGTTGTTGTAGATAACACTCCCAAATAATCAAGTGTCCAAACCTGGAATGTGGTGATAATATCATCTGACTCAAGAAAGCTTTGTAAAAGGCTTCAAGTTCTGCTTTATCTTTGTTTTGTTGTTTCTGTGCACAGCCACCAGAGGAATGAAATTTGGCCAAGATCAGAGAAAACGAAATACTCTGATTTTATTTAACCTTCAAGAGCTTAGGGAACCAACCTCACACAAAAGCCTTTTCTTAAAAAAAACCAGTCTTTCCATTAATTATAAATTGCTAAAGCATCATTCAGGACTTTTTACCATGTATTCACTGTCAGGTTTTCATAGAAGATAGTTCAAAATGCAAACATCATCAGTTACTAATTCTACCACAGATTAAATAAGAATATGCCTATTTTCTCCAATTAGGTTCCAACTAAGAAGATGAGAAAAATGTAACAGAAGGAAGGCAAGACGGTCCATGCTTCCTACCTTCATAACCCCTGGCGCATAAATCATCTGTGGTTCCATAGATTTTCCACCTGCTCCATAAGCCAGAGCCCTTGTAAAGCATAACATTCTTTTCTTGTTTGTTGCCATAGTTAAAAAATAAATCTTCTCCCTTGATCCCCAAAAGCGTGTCATTTTTGCACTCCCATTTCTGAAATTCGCTCTTCGGATCACAGGCATACAGAGTGACAGCAACCCAATCCGTCTTTGATGGTACCCCCAGACATAATTTAAACGCCACACTCATAATCCGCGAGTCAGACACCCATCGGAACTTCTGTGCTTCGTTGTCTTGATTACAAACGGCTGTTTGGACCGCGCTGGGACTTAATGCTTCCACGCAGCGCTTGTGATCTTCATTATATATTAAAAATTGCCTCGTGTCTGTTTAAAAAAAAAAAGAAAGAAAGAAAGAAAAGATGTTTAAGGGGATACACGTGACAAAGAATAGTTTAGATCAAAATTCCTAATTTCTCCTCCGTAAAACTGATTCTGGGAGAAGGGGTGATATGAATTCTGCCTGAGACAGCTCAGCTCCCTTGAAGGGGGTAGGGGGTCCATGAAGCTAGAGAGAGAGAGAGACAGGGGGGAAGGGCCAGTCGCATGGCCCCCAGCAATCAGCTGGAAATCCTCAAGACCTGTGAGTTCACTCCTATAGCGTTAGGAAAAGGCCTGCCTTAAATGCACACAAAGGGTAGTGGAGTAAACATAAAAATTAAATAACCGAGAAAGAAATAATATCCATCTGAGAAAAGAAAAGTTAGATATGAATATAATAAGCTATAAAATTAGGTGCATGTGTTCCCCGGAATAGAATTTTGAAGTCTGATTCACCCCTGCTCTCTTTGAGATAGAGGAAACTCTATTTGAATTCTAACATTAGGGAGGTTTTTTGAAAATAACTGATTTTATTTTAGGAAGTGTTTGCTTTTATATCTAGCAAATTTTTGAACGAAGTGCTTTCTGGATAGCCCTACTAGAGAAGACTTTTGTTTTGTTTTGTTTTGTTTTGTTTTGTTTTGTTTTGTTTTCCCTTACAACAATAGGTAACTTAGAGATCTAGCATCTAGAGGTAAGTTAGTATCTATTATATAGTTTTAACTTTCATTTTATTGGCATACTCAAGATAGCCTTTGCATAACAAAAAGATGCAAAAATGTACCTGTAAGTGTAACAATGTGTCAAGTTTGCAGTAAAGGTTAAATAAATGCAAGTTCTTATACCATTTGAGGGGATATTTATGAGAATAACTACATAAACGGTGTTGTTTTATTCTCGTAATTTGGGGCTGATGAGTTAAATTAGTATGTGGAGATGGCTTATACTTATAGTACAGAGCTGCTAGCTGGCAAAAGTGAACTTCCTCTTGCCAAAAAGAAGAAGGAGGAGGAGGAGGAGGAGGAGGAGGAGGAGGAGGAGGAGGAGAAAGAGGAGGAGAAAGAGAAGGAGGAGAAGGAGGAGAAGGAGAAGGAGGAGAAGGAGGAGAAGGAGGAGGAGGAGGAGGAGGAGGAGGAGGAGGAGGAGGAAGAGAAAAAAAGGATCTGGTAAGCATATTTTTTCCCCTTACATCAAAACTGAATTCATGTAAAGGGTTTTCTTTTTTGTTTCTCTTTTTAAGAATAGACTAATGAAAAGAACTGACTTTTGATTTTATGACCTAAATATCAAACACTACTTCTGAAGTGTTACTAAATTCCTCCTACTTAAGTGGTCTTTCAAAATGAGCCAGTAGTATTGCAGATGTTTGAGGGTCTGACTAAATTAGCTCATTATTTTTAATTAAACCATCAGTGAAATACAGCAAAGGAATAAAAGTGCCACTAGCAGAGTCCTTTCACAGTTTACAAAACATTTTCACATGCCATATTCTATTTACTGTCCTCAACACCCCTGTGGGGTTAGCACCACTTACATTCTGAGGTCAGTTCTTGGACCATCAATTTAGGGCTTACAATGGACGTTTGCCTTGAAAGATTATTTTCCCCTGCCTCGCTCCCATCTCCGTTCTCGTCCCACACTTGCAAGAGACCTCCTGCTTCTAATCCGTCTGGGCTCCTAATTTGGTGCCACTTTGAACCTTAGCCGGGTTCCTCGGCTGGGTTTCTCGTTTCTGCTGGTTTGATTTCTTGGAATTGGGACTCAATAGAGTCTCAATTCAGAACACCTGCTCCTTTTGGCTTCTCCGGAGTTGACATCTGTCAACGGAACATGCGATGCCCAAGCCGCAGCTCCTCCCAAGTAGCTGAACTCCTTCCCAGACTTGATCTCATCTTATTACTGCCTATGTCCTCATGTGACAAGATGAGGAATTTTCTGCATTGGCAATAAAATGAAAATACTCATGATATGGTGTTTTGTTCATGATAAAACACAGGAGATAGGAAAACAAAAAGTTTAGAAGTCAATTACTATGATAATTTGCCACACACAAATGTAAATCTAGGCTCCTCTAATAGAATATGATAATGAAGTCTGGGGGCGCCCGGGTGGCCCAGTCAGTTGAGCGTCCAACTTTGGCTCAGGTCATGATCTCGCGGTTGATGAGCTCGAGCCCTGCATCGGGCTCTGTGCTGATGGCTCACAGCCTGGAGCCTGTCTCAGATTCTGTGTCTCCCTCTCTCTCTGCCCCTCCCCTGCTTGCACTCTGTCTCTCTCTCTCTCTCTCTCTTTCTCTCAAAAATAAATAAACATTAAAAATTTTTCAATAAAAAAATTAAATGGTAATTAAGTCTAGAAATTTTGTCATATAGATCTTTGAACTCATCTCTAAGCCCTTTACCTTTAGTTTGTGTTTTCTATCCCAACTGTTGTTTTTCTATCTTCACATACCTTCCACTTTTCAGATAGTTTTGCTGAGTAACATCTATCTCATCAACAACAATATCTTCCATCTCGTACTTCGGCATCACTGCACGGCCAGCATTTATAAACCACTCAGATTCAGTCACGCAACCAGCTCATAGCCAGCGGTTTAAGGTAAGGTGCTTGAATGTCTTTGGGCACAGTTAGTGTTCTTCCTTCAGAGGTTTTTATACTTATTTGACTTGTAATTTATGTAACTAATTTTAATCTGTGGCTCTATCTTAATTTTTCTCTGCATATGATGGCACTTAATGACCAAATATCCAATCTTCTGTTTTTCATTAATGGCACCATCGTCCATTCATATCCATAAGCCAAAAACCTAGGACTCATCATGGATTCTCAGCTTTCCTTCACTTTCTAGAACAAAAGCAGAATCTATTGGCTCTACCCAAAAATACACCGTGATAGGTAATTTTATGTATCAGCTTGGCTAGGTCACAGTACCTAGAAATTTGGTCAAAGCCCAGTCTGGATGTCGCTTGGAAGGTTTGTTTGTTTGATTGATAAGATTAACATTTGAATCGGTAGACTCTGGGTAAAGCAGATTACCCTCCAGACTGTGAGTGGGCCTCATCCAGTCAGCTGAAAAGCTTTAGAGAAAACAGACTGAGGTCCCTGAAAAAGAAAAAATTCTCCAGACTGCCTTTGGACTTGACCTGCAATGTCAACTCTTTCTTGAATTTCCCATCTGCCAGGCTACCCTTGTAGATTTTGGACTTGTCAGCCTTCACAACTGCATGAGCTAATTCCTTAAATATTTCTCAAAAGATAGGTAGAAGATGATGATGATAGATAGATAGATGATAGATAGATAGATAGATAGATAGACAGACAGACAGATAGATAGTAGATAGATAGATAGTAGATGATAGGTAGGTAGGTAGATAGATATATGATAGGTAGAGAGAGAGAGAGAGAGAGAGGAGATACACACACATCCTATTGGTTCTGTTTCTCCAGAGAACCCTGACTAATACATACACTCTAATCCATTCTTTTCTGTCTGTCTCCATGGCCACTGCCCTAGACCATGCCACCATAGTCTTAACTCTGGTCGTCTTCTCTTTGAAATGCAATTATCAAAGAAGATAACACCTGCACCCAGAACCATGATAAAAGCAGAACTCCGTGTTGACCAGTTGGTGAGAAGAATAACATATGACTGTGAAATCATGAAGTGCTAATTTTAAGTTTCCTTATATTGCCTGGCAATATAAGGAGTTTCCTGGGTGAGATGGGCCTAATTTGCCACCTGACTCTGAATTTCAAATCCTACCTAATGTAATGGGTTGTTCCCACTTAACGGTATAATACAGTCAGATTTCTGTCTGTCTTTGCAGTCTCTCTAGCAGATTGCCCGTGATGTGCATTGCATTCCGGTTGAATGCTCATTCAATAATCAGATTGTTTTCTTTTTCTTCTACCTTTGTGGAGAGGTTTTCTAGGTTGAGAGGAGATTTTGTTTTTAACGGTATTTTCCCAACAGTGTCAACCCTTCGAGAGGTCACGGCTGCACAAAGGAGAAAAATATCCAGCTTCCACATCGTAGCTCACTAGGAGAGGCATGATCCAGCCGGCCGTCCCTGCTCTCACCCACCACCTTCCAGCCACAGGCCTTTCTGTTCCTCAAACGCTTCGCTTCCACTTTGGAAACTTCGTATTTTGAGTTCCCTATTCTTGGGATGCTCGTGAAGGTCCCAGGTCAAGTGTCAACTCCTTAGTGAGTAGACTATCCTAATTGTGCTCTTTTATTTTCTATATAATATTCATAACCATCTTAAAATATGTTCTTTTTTAAAAATCCCTTCAGTTATCAGGGTGCCTCGGTGGCTCAGTCGGTTAAGCATCTAGCTCTTGTTTTGGGCTCAAGTCATGATCTCACAGTTCACGAGTTCAAGCCCCACATCAGCAGGCTCTGTGCTGAAGCCTGCTTGGGCTTCTCTCTCTCCCCCCCCTCTCTGCCCTGCCCACACGTGCTCTCTTTCTCAAAATAAATAAATAAACTTTAAAAAATCCATTTAATTATATTTTGTCTGTGTCCTTCTACTGAAATGCAAATTCTACAAGTAGAAAGAGCTAGCCTTTCTGGCTCAGTACTCTATCCTCTCTTTTTGGAGCATACTAGCCTCTCAACAAATATTAGTTGAATGCATGAAAGAATATTAATTAAGTCTGAAGCATTTTGACTAGTAACCCAGATACATTATTTTATTTAGTAATTGACTGAGGATGATGAACATATTTAATGTTACTTTTCCCCCTGAACATTTATTTTTACTGAGGAGCAATTTATAAACTTTTATAAAAGGTGTATTTGGAGGGGTGTCTGGGTAGCTCAGTTGGTTAAGTGTCTGACTTTGGCTCAGGTCATGATTTCACAGTTCGTGGGTTTGAGCCCCGCGTCAGGCTCTGGGCTGACAGCTCAGAGCCTGGAGCCTGCTTCGGATTCTGTGTCTCCCTCTCTGTCTGCCCCTCCCCTGCTCTCTCTCTCTCTCTCTCAAAAATAAATAAGCATTAAAAAAATATTTTTAAGGAGTACTTGCAAATGAAAAGCTGCTATTTCGATTCAAACGTATCTATTCTGATTTCCTTTATTTATCTTTGACAGTAAGGAGCAGTGTAAGTTTGATATTGTCATTGTTAAACAATATAAGGAAATGTAAAATTATCACTTTATGATTTCACAGTCATACATTATTCCTCTCCCCAGCTATCAACACGGAGTCCTGCTTTTATCATGGTTCTATGCGCAATGTCTCTGATTTAAAAGGTCACATTTCTTCTGCTGAAAGTGATTCAAGGCCTTGACCAAAAGGCATTTTGTGCCATTCTTGCCACTATCAACCCCACCAATGTTTTATATGTACAAACATTCTATTTTTTTTTTTTTTTTTTTTTGTCTAGAGTAATCCTGATATCGTAAGCACTGCAAAGCTAACACATGAAGACAACTGAATCAATGCATTCATTTCTTTGCCATCTCAATTATGGGATCGAATGAGTATTTTTCTTTCTTTTTGCTTTTTATTTTTTTTAATGTTTATTCATTTTTGAGAGAGAGAGAGAGAGAGAGAGGGAGAGAGAGAGACAAACGAGCCGGGAAGGGGCAGACAGAGAGACACGGAATCCAAGGCAGGCTCCAGGCTCTGAGCTGTCAGCCCAGAGCCTGACGCAGGGCTCAAATCCACGGACTGCGAGATCATGACCTGAGCTGAAGTTGGATGCTCAACCGACTGAGCCACCCAGACGCCCCTCTTTTTGCTTTTTAAATACTTACACATCAGAAATTTCTTGGCAGAATTGAAGAGACCCTCCTTCCATCTTAACTCAATCTGCCTAATCTCATATTAATTCTTCAACACATATGTGCCAGGCACTGTGCTGGTGACATTGTAAAGGACAAACCAGAGACAAGTTCCCTGCCACTAAGCTCACACCGCCTGATGTTAATTCAAAGGCAGAAACCTCAAAGGTCAAAATACACTTAGGAAAGAAGCGGTAAGTTTCAATTCAATATCTCAAGTCAACATAACCGAAGAGGAGATATCCAGTAACATGAGTGTGAGTATTCTTTCAAGCATATTTTAACAGTTTTAAAATTTTCCATAACATTGAGCAAATAAATTAGATTTCTGAATTTACAAGCAAAGAAAGTTAGGTTATTAAATGGGACTATCTAGAGATATGACTAATGTACGCTATGTTTCCTTAGACATTTGCAGACTTTCCCCAGTACCAAGAAATAAGACGCTGACATGCAAACACGAAAAGCAATCTTTCGCAAGATAGAGAAGCTGGCAAAGAAGAAAATAAGTGGAATCCACTTATTTCTTCTTGCCTTTTGCCATTTCGGTGCATGGCAGCCCCACTCCCCAACGTCAGCACAACATCTGTGAGCCTGGGGGATGTTTTCTGGTTATCAGAGCCCCCTGCCCCACTGTGCCTACACACTGCAAAGACAAAGGTCAGAGAACTAAGGCCCCCCAGGAGGAGCCCTTCAACAGTGACTGATAGCAATCGATGAATAAACGCCCCAAATCCCTGCCATGGTGGGCGGGATGATGCTAAGGCACATACTCTACACTGTCCCCCAGAGCGCCCCAGCAGGGCTGAACCCCAGTTGTCCACAGTGGTCACTGGCACCTTCCCTTCTGGTCTCAGCTCCCCACTCCTCTGCTGGTGTTTCCTGGGACTGTCTCCCAAGTAAACTAGTTCACTCAAATCACCATCAGAGACAGCGTCTTGAGCAACCCAAAGAAATCTGTCAATAAGCCTCAGTAAATGAACGTAAAACCTACATATGCGTCCTCCCAGAACTGAAGTTAGGCAAAAAGCAAATACTTATCATGCACGTAGTATATGCAAAAAACCACTATGCCAAGTGCCGGGGGCAGGGAGAAGACTAAGGATTACAGTGTTAGGTTTAGGAAGATTGAACAAAAGAATAAAGGAGGGATGCCTGGGTGGCTCTGTCAGTCAGAAGTCTGACTCTTGATCTCAGCTCAGGTCATGGTACCCCTGTGTTGGGCTCTGTGCTGACAGCACAGAGCCTACTTGGGATTTTCTCTCTCCCTCTCTCTCCGCCCCTCCCCCTCTCATATGCATGCATGTGTGCACTCTCTCTCGCTAAATAAATGAATAAACATTAAAAATTTGTTTAATTTTTTTTAATGTTTATTTTTGAGAGGGAGACAGAGACAGAGCACAAGTCAGGGAGAGGCAGAGAGAGAGGGAACACAGAATCTGAAGCAGGCTCCAGGCTCCAAGCTGTCAGCACAGAGCCCGACGCGGGGCTCGAACTCACGAACCACGAGATCATGACCTGAGCCAAAGTCAGATGCTCAACCAACTGAGCCACCCAGGCACCCCCCAAATTTGTTTTAAATAAATAAATAATAAATTTAAAAAGATAGAGGAAAAATTGAGAATTATTTTATTTTTCATTTTGCTCCTTCATTTATTCACTGAATATTCAGAGAACCCAATAATTTAAGTCACTGCGTTCGGCTATTTGGAGAGGTACAGCTATAACCCAATATGGGTTATGACCTCGAGGAGAAAGGAGAGGTCAGGAGCTAGACATTCCTCCAACTTCCTGTCTCCTTTCCTAAAGATATGAATATCTCTACCCTTCCTGGGCTAGTTCATTCTTGTCTCAGCAGGTCTCCCTCGGTCTGCTGATCTCTCTACCCGTATCCTGGATTCTATCCCCTTCTTTCTCTCCACACGTTCTCCTTTCCTTTCTCTCCTGGATCTTCAACCCCAGAATGCCAGCCTCTCCCCCAGTTCTCAGACAGACAAGCAAAATCTGTAGGTAAGGTGTTGACACTATGCCACTCTATCTTCTTCCCCTCGCAGCCGTGCTAATTAATCCTTAGGTATCGCGGCGCTCTGATCATGACACGATCAGAGCTCTGATGCTCACTGGCTGTGTGACTTTGGTCAAGTTCCTAAGCCACCCTGTGCCTCCTTTTCCCCATCTGAAAAATGAGGGGAGAATAACAAGATCTGCTGGTTGTTGCGAGAATTCAGTGAGATCATCTAAATGAAGCACCGAAAACAGTTCCTGACACAGAAATTGCTAGAAACGCGGCAACTGTTCTCACTGACTTGGGGGAAATCAGTCTTGAAGACAGCGTGAAGTGGTTCCGAACAGGATGCGACTAGAGCAGATAGAGATGTTGCAGCGGCCCAGAGAAAGGGACACAAGAACAGAAATGGTGGAGACTCCAGAGTTTCCAAACTCAAGAGACACGTGATGTGGTGGAGAAAGGTATATTCTTTGGGGTCAGTAAACTTGTTATCAAATTCTGGCTCCACCATTCCCTCGTTGTGTTGCCTCAGTTAAATTAATCATTCCAGCCTCGATTTCCTCATCTGTAAAATAGGGATAATAATGTTCCCTGAGAGAGTTGCTATGAACTTCTAAATGAGATAACTGAGGTAAGACACCCAGCATGTCCTTTTGCATGTAGTAAACACTCCAGTGTTAATGCCCTCCTTCCCCTCCCCAGGTGAAAAGTCTAAACAATTGGTACAAACAGAAGGACTAAGCCCTTCTTTGACATACTGCTGTTTTGAGCACATGTACGCCTTTCCTGGTCAACACACTCCGGCTGGTAACTTCTGTCTACTTCTTAGCCTCAGAGTCAGAAGACACTGGCAGAGAGTCAGCTCTGGTCCCTCCTGGCTAGCTGACTTCTGAGCCCATTTTCTCCTGTAGTAAAAGCCGGCTACTACCCCTTGCCCGTCTTACCGCACGGGCTGTTGTAAGGATCTGATTAAAGACCTGAAAGTGATTAATTAATGTGATAAAGGATCTGAAAGTGCTCTTAGCTTGAATGACCTTAACTTGGTTTGTAACTGGGCAAATTTGTCTTAGAATGCATTATTTTTTCCATGTCAGTTTCAATTCTTTTTGAAAGGGCACTTGCTTTCTTACCTACTTTACTCTCGCTTTTGGTCGGTCTGATTTCCACTACACTCTTCTAGATCAAACTAACCACACGACTTTTCCATCCAACAATGCTTGATGGTAGCCAAGAGGAAAGAGGACACAACTGTTCTCATTTCCACATCAGTTTGACTCCCTCTTTGCTATGTAGAGACACATAGGAAGTAGAAACTACTTTCCTTTCGTTCAACTCCTTTTGTGGCCTCTGTGACTTCCTAGTTCTCCCTTAGCTGCTTGGGATTCAGTCTCAGAGACCAGATGTGAGTGTCAAAGGATGCCTGTGATCTCTAGTTCCTTTTTTTTTTTTTTTAATGTTTATTTATTTCTGAGAGAGTGCAGGCAGTGGAGGGGCAGAGAGAGGCAGACAGAGGATCTAAAGCAGGCTCTGAGCTGACGGGCTGACAGCAGCAGGCCCGATGTGGGGCTTGAACTCACGAACCACGAGATCATGATCTGAGCCGAAGTCAGATGCTCAACTGACTGAGCCACCCAGGTACCCCTGTAGTTCCTTTCTGAAGACAGGCGTCTTTGTCTTTAACTGAGGTTGAGCACATTTGACTCTGTGAAGTTCACATCTAGCCAATGATGACTCTTCCCACCTAGAAATTTGGTTCAACACCCTCCTCAGGCACTGAATTGTCATGTAACAAGGCAATTGCCATCTTACCTATATCTGCAATATCTTACACACCCAGGTCTCCATCTCTCAATTTCAGAAAAATCAGAGGAAGTTTGGAACACTAACAGGAAAAATAGACAAATATAACAAGAACTGAAAAATGAAAGATGATAAGGACTTGGTTTTGCTCAGTAACTTTAGAAAGTATGCCTTAAGTCTGGCATCTAAAAGAAGCCACAAGTAAAGGAAGAAACGACGGGGCTAGAAATCAAGTAAAGTAGAAATATTATAAAGAAAATTTTATGAAAATTAAAATGACCAAGGGAATAGCAGTGGGGAATAGTTTCTTGAAGAAATCCTAGATTGGTATTAAACCAATCATTCATTCAGGAAAAAAAAAAAAATTGCTTCTGTTTAATAGAAAGAATGTTCCATTAGGAGTCAGGAGTCTTAAGCACTAAACAGGTCGTGCCAGTAACTAGTTGTGAGACTCTGGAAAGATCACCTAACATGTCAGGACTTCAGTTTTCTTACCTATAAAACAAGGAGGTTGGACGCAGCACAAGACCACCGGAGATCAAATTCACTGTATTTTTTCACACTCATTGGCTAGTGAGATCTATTATTGGCATCTTTTCCAGCTCTGCCTCCAGGGCCATCACATCGGTAGTTTGAAATCAACCATGGCAGGAATGTTCCACCATGGCAATTAGTTAAGTGCCCCACATCAGTGCTTTTCTTCTGAGAACCAATTGTTAAGTTTACCAACACACCATTGCTTATGAGTCAGACCATCCCATTTTGAGCTAAGCCTCTCTGCTGAGGTCCAACCATCATGTCTGAGCATCTCTCACTGTGTCTGACTGGGACGACATCCCCACTGAGATCTAAACATTGGTGCTGAATGTGATTCCTCCTGCCGAATGGGTAGCAGGGCAAGAAGGGTAAGAACCTGTCTCCCCTTAAGCTTCGCCTCCTGGCCCCTCAAGGTATGGTGTGGATGTTCATGGTGCTGATGATGTGGGATGCTCTCAGGAAGGTGGGACAAAGGGTTCTGGGTTGAAAAAAAGAATACACCACAGACAGTAGGGAGACATTTCCATGGATTTTCTTAATGGGTAGGGAGCCAGGGAAGAGGCTGCAGGGGGTGCAGGGAATTGATACAACCTTTGGTCTATTGCTAACGCAGCAGCAACTAACCTCTGTTCATGTGCTGCCTGAGCCAAAAAAAGGTAAAATCAGAATTATAGGTTCTCAAGTTGAAAAACAAAAATTGGGAAAGGAGCTCCCTTACCCATGTTTTTGTTTGCTTTTTATTCTCTGAGTAATCACCTTCAGCACCTCCCTGCTTCCCCTGTATTTGTGCCTCTGAAGAGGAAGACATTCATCAGAGTAAGGCATCCTGCTGTCTCAAGGAGGGGAAAATTCCTAGGCAAGTTGAGAAACATTTCTTGCCCCAAAGCACTAAGAGTCAGTATAAAGAAAATTAGTAGCCAGACTGCCCAATATGGTAGCCCTTGGCCCCAAGGGTCTATTGTACAGTTGAATGAGGCCAGTCTGAACTGATGCATGGCTGTAAGTATAAAATACTGTGTTTTGAAAATGTAACTTTTAAAAAATGAGTGTGAAACTATTCCAATGTTTTATTGTCATTCATGTTCACTGACAATATTTTGGATATATTGGGTTAAATTAAATATCTTTGTAAAATCAAGGTCACCTGTTTCTCTTTTACTTTTTTTTTTTTTTTTTGAGTGTGGCTCCATAATGTGCCAATGATGTTTCTGTTGGACTGCCCTGGGTTAGAAATTCAGGTCACACACAGAACCCTAGAATTGTTCATCCAGGTTCCAACTGAAGACCTTCAGAGACAGGGAACTTACTCCTAAGCAGACTATTCTATTTGAGACAGGGCAACTCTTAAAAGCTTTTCACTGGCTTTAGTTTTAACCTTTGGGGCCCATGAAGAATATATTAATTCCCTTCCATGAGACAGATTTGCAACATGAATACTGTGATGATGTCTAAACCTCTAAACCCACCCCATGGCGTTCTTTCGCTTACGTTAAGCATCTCCTCTCCAGCCCCCCTTACACATTGAGAGATAAGCTTTGTAGCCAGGAATAAGGCCAAATATCTTCTTAAGCTCCAAGAATCTTTCTCAGCATTGGTTTCTTGGGAAATCTCTCGCTTAAATGCTTAATATACTGCTTTTATTGGATAGTTAATGATTACTGTGGGAACCAGAAGTCCCTGCTTTTAATAGCTAGCACTTGCCAAGCAATTCCTATGGGCCATCCTATGTTCTACACATTTTAGGGGTGCCTAGGTGGTTCAGTTGGTTGAGCATCCAACTTTTGATTTTGGCTCAGGTCATGATCCCAGGGTTGTGGGACTGAGCCCTGCATCAGCTCCATGCGTAGAGCTTGCTTGAGATTCTCTCTCTCTCTCTCTCTCTCTTTCTCTCTTCCCCCTGCTTCCCCCCACTTTCTCTCTCAAAAATAAATAAATAAAAAAACAAACAAATTACATTTTGCAACTCACTGAATCCTTGCAAAAACAAGGGGTATACAGGGGCTCCCGGCTAGCTCAGTCAACAAAGCATAGGACTCTTGATCTTGGGGTCATGGTTTTGAGCCCCACATTGGGTGTACAGATTACTTAAACAAATAAATAAATTTAAAAACAACAACAACAGGCGCTTGGGTGGCTCAGTCATTCGAGCGTCCAACTCTTGATTTCAGCCCAGGGCATGATCTCAGAGTCGTGGGACTGATCCCTACATCAGGCTCCGTGCTGAGCATGAAGACCACTTAAGATTCTCTCCCTCTGTCTTTCTGTCTCTACCTCTCCCTTTGCCCCTTCCCCCACTTGTGTATGCATTCTCTCTAAAATAAAAAATTAATTAATATTAAAAAAATGTTTAATGAATTAAAAAAGAAAACAAAACACAGGGCCAAATAACATCATGCTCCCCATTTTATAAACAAGGAAATGAAAACACAGAGTAATTAAGTAGTTTCCCGGCAGGGGCAGGGTGCCTTGGCTTGTGTTTTTATAATCACTGCAACTTAATGCTCGTCATGATTTCACATTTTCTGTGGTCAGCACAATCCCCGGGCAGTCTCCTGGTGGTTGGGGTTTCTGTGTTATCTGTGTGGTCTCAGTTGTGCCCCCACAGTTACATGGAGAACACAAAGTGCCGTTGGCACAGACGGGGCACAGACGGCGTGTGCTGATTTGGGAGAAAACGGGGGGATCAGAACCAGAATTTCAAAGGTGAAGCCCTTTCGATCTCATTTCCAAAGGGAGCTGAGAATGCAAATTCTAACTGGCACCCTCTTTCTGAAGTTTAAGCAGGTTGAGTCTAGAGAGACAGAAAAGAGAGACTTGATAATGTCTTTGAGGATTTGAAAAGCTGTGAATCTGTTCCTCCTAAGTAATCGCCAGTCTCCAGAAAAAAAAAAAAAGGGAGGAAGAAAACAAGTATAAATCAGTTTGAACAACTTAGAAAACTGATAAGGGTGAAATTTGTAGCTATAAAAACTATGGACGATTAAAAGGTTTGCTCACAGGCAAAAAGCAGCATGGTGAAAATCTCATGGAATCCCTCCTTGGAGGATGCTCTACGATCCTGTCCTTAAACCCACCACGAGGAAAGACACCAGGACCCGCCCTCCTTGTGGCCCAAAACACTCACAAGATTATTTCTTGCAGGTTAGACAGAAATACTGTGAACTGAAAGCGAGAATGCACAAACCACAGAGGAAATCCCTCGGAGAACAGACCAGGGAAGGAACAATGGGAACTGGGGGATGTCAGGAGGAGACAGGGGTTCTGCGGGACCAGGTGGCACATCTGGCCTGAGAAGCAGCCTCTGGGCTCAAGGTCCCCAGCTTCCAGGCCCGGCAGCCAGGAGGAGGCGACCAGGTTCCCCCAGAGCTGGTGGCGCAGAGGACTTTTGCTTTCCTCCTCACCGCAAGCGTTGAAAGGACCCCACTAACCTTGACCCAAAGAGGAAGGTGCGCCTCCAGGCCCCAAGTCAGAAAGCCGTCACCTCGGTCAACTTACCCAACAGCTGCACAGCCACCGGAATGAGACAGACGAAAACCAGGAGCAGGGACAGCCTCATGGCCCAGAGTTTATCCTTTCCTTCCCCTGATGGAGAGGAGGGGGTAAGCAGGAAGCCAGACAACGCAGGCACCCAGTCACCCCTTCCCCTACTGTGTTCTCAGAGCTGCCCTGCTGAAAAGAAGTGTGGAGGAAGCTCTCACTTTTAAAGGGCTTCTGAAATTAGGGAAAACCTCCAATAAGGAGATATCCTGTCACATGAGGGTAGTTGGAAAAACAGGAATTCAAAGTTACAACTTTGCTTTGTAAGCTAACTTCTGAGAAGAGCAGACACAGAGGAAGGGAAGAAAGAGACACATGGGGGAGAGGGGTGAGGAAGGGGGGGCGGTGAAAGGGTGATGGTGAGAAACGAGGAGCCAGGCTGGGCGAGCTGGGAAGGGGAGAAGTGAAACAGCTCTGTGCCTCAGGGCCGGCTCAGATGGGGCTGGTGAAGAGCCAGCCAGACGCCATTACCTGGGCCGGAGAGCCGGGGTTCCCTCTGAGAAGCAGCTGAACCAGCGGTGCCTCAGCAGCCAACCCCACCCTGAAGGGACAGAAATGGCAGGCACTGAAAAGGACAGTTTGACGCTGGAGACATTTTCTTAAGGGCTGAAACAAATACCCCTCCTTCTCTATATTCACTGCTTAGAGTCCCCTTTTTTCTTAGCTTCAAAAGACACAGTTCTCACAGAGCTTTGGTGCTTCGGCCAGAGGAAAAGTGAGAGGTTAAACCTAAGAGGGAATCTCAGCAGGGCTAGGAGGGGGAAAGTTCTAGAAGGCTTGCTCTAGAAAAACAGAGAAAACAGTGACACAAGGTTTGTGATAAAGCCTTGATGCCCTGTCTCAATCATGCTGGTTCTTCAACTTTGGAAGGGACCTCTTGGCACGAGAAACTCTGCTGATTTGGTCAAAAGAATGTATATTCATTACATGATGGGTGGAATTCTTTCTTGAAGAACAAAAACGTTCATTAGACACAATATTAATCCCTAAGCATCTGTCTTTGTTATTTTCACAAGTAAAACATGAATTAAGAATATCTTGATGCAGGGGCACCTGGGTGGCACAGTTGGTTAAGCTTCCGACTTCAGCTCAGGTGATGATCTCGCAGTTCATGAGTTCGAGCCCCGTGTCGGGCTCTGTGCTGACAGCTCAGAGCCTGGGGCCTGTTTCAGATTCTGTGTCTCTCCCTCTCTCTCTGCCCCTCCCCTGCTCATGTTCTGTCTGTCTCTCAAAAATAAATAAATGTTAAAAAATTTAAAAATAAATAAAAAAGAACATCTTGATGCAGATATCAGTAATTAGAGAGCCAACCCACAACTGGAGTGTGTTAAAGATTAGCAATTCAAAAACGAAGGCTGCTGGAAACGTTGCATTTTTTCTTTAATTTTAAACAAATAGTTTATCTTCAAGTGGAAAGCCCCAAGATTGATCATCTTTGTGATAAAGTTATAAACTGCTTCCTAATAAGAAATGTGATATAGTTCTGTTACTGACTATTTTAAAAACATTCTAAATTTCAGATTATTCTAACAGAATGCAAAAGGTGCTAAGAATGTAGGACACAGGACAAGGGTTTTTTTTCCCCCCATTAGGCTAAGACCTGACTGACAAAAAAAGTTTGTTATGAAACAGTACAGATGAAACAAAAATGTTTCTTTCTAAAACATTGTTTCATTAACTTATCATGAAAAAAAGATATTTTAAATGAGTCCTTCATGGCTTTTAAATGTAAACAATTTCTATAAATTTAAAAAATTTGGCCTAATTTGGATTTATATCAATTTGAGAAGCAAAGAAAACGTAATTGAATGCTCTCTACACTCACCCTTCAGGTTTTTTGATTTACATAAAAGTGCCACAGAGCCAACCAATATCAGTGATAAGGCTGTGACTTTGAAACAAAAGGAAACCAACTGTCCCACAAAGAATTTACCCCAGGACCTTGACCTTATTGAAACAAAGATTTATCAGGCTAGAAGGAGTGCACAGGCAAGAAAAAGAAATCCAACTTTTGGGAGAGGGACATCACCGAGGATAGCAAAACAGGAAGCTCTAGGACTCCATCATTTCACTTCAACGACTGTTGAACTGGCAGGAACGGTCTGTGATAACTATTTTGGAACCCCAGACTCTAGCAGGAACCTTCCCTGGTGGCACTGGCTACCACGTTCATTCCCACTCTTTGCGGCTGGCAGCATGAGGGCGCAGACTGAGTTTCTGGTGCGACGTGCTAGAGCCTGGGCCTTGTCCTCCAGAATATCCGAATTGTGGGTTCTGAAGGCTGACTGCCGCTTTTATTTGCTTTCACCACTTTTACTCAACATAGTAGTAGACATTCTAGCTGGAGCAATTAGGCGAGAAAAAAAAAAAGAAACAAAAACAATTAAAAGTACCAAACCGGAAAAGAAGTAATACTATCTCTTAAGAAGAGGTAAAACTATCTCTTTTCACAGATGGCATGATTTTATATGTAGAAAACCATAAAGCTTATACACACACACACACACACACACACACACACACACACACACATCCTGTTAGAGCTAATAAACAAATGCAACAAAGTTGAAAGATACAAAATCAGAACACAAAAACCAGTTGCAACTCTATATACTATTAACAAAAACTTTGAAAAAAATTCAGAAAACATTTCCATTTCCGGTAGCCTCAAAAAGAATAAAATACTTAGGAATCAACTTAATTAAGGAGACAAAAGACTTGTACAATGAAAGCCACATAATATTGCTAAAAGAAATTAAAGAAGAGCTAAATAAATGGGAACCTATCCCATGTTCACAGAATGGAAGACTTAATATTATTAAGATGACAACACTATCCAAAGAGTTCTATAGATTCAGTGCAATTTCTATAAAAATCCCAATGACATTTTTGTATAAATTAAAAAAAAAGAAACTTCATAAAATCACGTGAAACCCAAAGAGATCCTATATAGGCAAAACAATCTTGAAAAAGAATAAAGTTGGAGAACTCAATTCATACTTCCTGATTTCAGAATTTACCATAAAGCTGTAGTAATCAAAATAATGTGGTGCTGGCAGAGGGGAGACATAAAGACCAATAGAATGGAATAGAAAGCCCAGAAATAAACTCTTACACATGCGATCAACTGACTTTTTACAAGGGTGCCATGACTATTCAATGGAGAAAGAACAGTGTTTTCAAGAAATGGTGCTGGGAAAACTGGGTATCCGCATTACAAAAGAATGAAATTGGACTTTTACCTTAAACCATATAAAAAAAGTAACTCAAAATGAGTCAAAAACCTAAACTTAAGAGCTAAAACTATAAAACTTTTAGAAGAAAACATCAGGAAACATCTTCACGCCATTGTATTTGGCAATGGTTTGTGGGGGGTAGGGTGGGGTGGATAAGACACTAAAAGCACAGACAATGAAAGAAAATATACACAAATTGGCCTTTCCCAAATTTAAAAATTTTGTGCATCAAAGGACACAGTCAAAAGAGTGAAAAGACAATCCACAAAATGGGAGAAAATAGTTGTAAATAATATATCCAATAAGGGATTAATATCCATAAAATATAAAGTACGACTCAACAGCAACAAAAGACAATCAATTTAAAAAATGGGCAATGAAAAAAAAAAAAAGAAAAAAAAATGGGCAATGAACATGAGCAGACAGTTCTCCAAAAAAGATACACAAATAGCCAATAAGCACATGAGAAGATGTTTAGCATCACTAGTCATTAGGGAAGTGCAAACAAAACCACAATGCTATATCACTTCACACCCATTAGGAAGGCTACTATCAGGAAACAAAAACAGAAGATAACAAATATTGGCGAGGTTGTGGAGAAACTGGAACCCTTGTGCACCGTTGGAGGGAATGTCAAATGATATAGCCACTGTGGAAAATAGTTTGGCTGTTCCTCAAAAAGTTAAACATATAATTGCCATATGATCCAGCAATTCTACTTCTAGGTATATACCCAAAAGAACTGAAAGCAGACACTCAAACAAATATTTGTACTCCAATGTTCATAGCAACATTATTCATAGTAGTCAAAAGGTAAAGGCAAGCCCAGTGTTTATCAGCAGATGAATGGATAAGCAAAATATAGTGAGTGTCACACACACACACACACACACACACACACACACACACACACACAGGAATATTATTCAGTCATAAAAAGAAATCTGATTCCTACTACATATATAAACTTGCAAACGTGCTAAGTGAAATACTCCGGACACAAAAGGGCATATATTGTATGATTCCACTTACATGATGTACATATTCATAGAGACTGAAAGAATAGAAGTTACAAAGGGCTGGTGAGGAGGGGACGCCGATGTTATTATTTAGTGGGTACAGAGTCTCTGTTTGAGATGATGAAAAGTTCTAAAAATAGATAGTGGTGATAGTTCCACAACATCGTGAACATACTTGAAGCTAGTGAATTGTACACATGAGAATGGTTAAAGTGGGAAATTTTTATGTTACGTATATAGTACCACATTGAAATGAAATCCAACTGTTAACCATATACTAGTAAGTTTTGGTTCTGGTTTTTGCTTAGCTGTTGATGATGGTGTAACTTTTAACTAGCAGTTCCTTCAGGCTAAAACTAAGGAAACCTTTACTTTTTAATTGGAAAGATAATCACTGAACTATTTCATTTCCTCCCAGACATTGTCTTTCTCAAGCATCACACACTTCACACCCACTCAATTCCATGAAACATGAACTTGGTGACTCTTCTGCTCTGAAGCAATTCCAAGAAAATCAGTTCAACACATTTTTTTTGTAGCCTGTTCTATCATTTCTCATGGTTAAAACCGGCGACCAGTTCAGAAGCCTGTTCTGCTTAAGCAAGCGTATCCCTTGATGGGCAAGTTTGTTCAAGGGAATCACAATAGTTTCGGCCCAGAAGAAAAAAGACGAGGATGCCATTGAATACAAACTTAAAAACCTAAAAGGATGAAACACTGTTTCTTCACGTTCTTATTCTTCACATTTTCCAATCTTTACCAAAATATGTCAAAACACCAGTAATGCATTTGCAGTTTAATAGAAAACAATTGACTTATGGAAATAAAACAATCTTTGTATTGGGTTATTTACCAAAAAAGTCTGCTTGGGATTCTCTTTCTCTCTGCCCGTCCCCTGCTCACGCTGTCTCTATCTCTTTCAAAATAAATAAATAAACCTAAAACAAACTTTTTTTAAATTTGACTTTAATGGTAATTCTCTTCAGATAGAATATTTAGATTGACTGTAATTTATAGTATATACATGCAGACTATGTGGGGGGCCTACGAAGTTTCCAGTTCTCCAATCAGTGTTATGTTTTGTTTTGTTTGGCACTGCTCATGTCTTTATAATATCCTTGTTTAGCTTTGCTGAATAATTTAATTAGAAGGTTATATGACCCATTTAATAATTGAAAAAAATTTTAAGATGAAAAACATACTTTATGGTCTGAAGATGACCGAGACTATAGATGGAAGTCAAGACACAAAAACCTTAGATTTCTTCTCTGTAACTACAAACTATGTAATGTTACCTATAAATTTTAGCAACAGAATGTAAATGTTGTATCTATTCACTGAAATACTCTGGAAACCCTATTCTCTAAGGTAACTAAATCTTAAAAGAAAAAAAAAAAGAAAAGAAATACATTGGAGAGAAAGAAGGCATTTCTGAAAAATCCATTAATATTTTAATTTTAATGCATGAGAAATTAAGATTTGTGTATGTATAAATGCAAACTTTCACATAAAATATTACTATAGTAAATATTATTCCCAAAGCATATCAAATCATTTTTGATATATTTAAGACTACACTAACTTTTTTAAAAGATTATTTTTTAGAACACTTCTAAGTTTACAATAAACTTGAGAGGAAGGTACAGAAATTTCGCATATACTCCCCTGCCCCCACATGTGCATGGCCTTCTCCATTATAATCATCCTCTGTGCTCCGACTGTTCATCTTTTTCTTTTTTTTTTTTTCAACATTTATTTATTTTTGGGACAGAGAGAGACAGAGCATGAATGGGGGAGGGGCAGAGAGAGAGGGAGACACAGAATCAGAAACAGGCTCCAGGCTCTGAGCCATCAGCCCAGAGCCTGACGCGGGGCTCGAACTCACGGAGCGCGAGATCGTGACCTGGCTGAAGTCGGACGCTTAACCGACTGCGCCACCCAGGCGCCCCTTTCTTTTTATTGTCTCTGTAGTTTTGCATTTTCTAGAATGTCATATAGCTTGAATCATACAATAGGTAGTCTTCTCAAAATGGCTTTTTACACTTAGTAATATTCAGATAAGCTTCCTCCATGTTTTTGATGGCTTGCTAGCTCATTTCTTTTTAGTGCTGAATAATATTCCATTGCCGGAATTACCACTGTTTATTTATCTGTTTACCCACAGAAGGACATCTTTCTTGGCTCTAAGTTTTGACAAGTATGAAGAAAGTTGCTAAAAGCAACCATTTTCAAGCTTTTGTGTTGATGTAAGTTTCCAACTCCTTTGGATAAATGCCAAGGATCATGATTGCTGGATGGGATGGTAGGAGTATGTTTAGTTTTGTAAGAAACCATCTTTCTGTCTTCAAAGGGGCTATCCAGGGCGCCTGGGTGGCTCAGATGGTTAAACGTTTGACTTCAGCCCAGGTCATAATCTCACGGTTCACGAATTCGAGCTCCACGTGGGGCTAGCGGCTGTCAGCACAGAGCCCACTTCAGATCCTCTGTCCCCCTCTCTCATTGTCCCACCCCAACTTGTGTGCACGTGCTTTCTCTCTCTCCCCATAAGTAAATAAACAATACCCCCAAAAATGTGTCTATACCATTTTGCATTCCCACCAGTAATGAATGAGAATTTCTTCTGCTCACCAGTATTTGGTGTTGCCAGTGTTTTGATTTGTTTCATTCTAACTGATATGTAGTGGTATCTCACTGTTGTTTTAATCTGCATTTCCCTGATGACACATGATCTGGACATTTCTTTGTATGCTAACTTGTCATGTGTGAGGTGTCTGTTCATTTGGTGAGGTCGTTTGTCCATTTTTAAATTGGGTTGCTTGTTTTCTTAGTGTTGAGTTTTATGTTCTTTGTATATTTTGGATAACAGTCTTTATCAGATATGTCTTTCGCAAATATTTTCTCCTAGTCTGTGGCTAGTCTTCTAATTTTGATATTGTCTTTCACAAAGAAGTCTTTTTAATTTAATTGAATCAAGTTTGTCAATTATTTCTGTATGGATCATGTCTTTGGTGTTATACCTAAAAAGGCATCACTATACCCAGATGACTCAAGGTCATCTAGGTTTTCTCCTATTTTATCTTCTAGGAGTTTTATAGTTTTGTATTTTCCATTTAGATCTATGATCCATCTTATCATATGACTTCACTCATATGAGGAATTTAAGATACAAAACAGATGAGCATAAGGGGAGGGAGGCACAAATAATATAAAAACAAGGAGGGGGACAAAACATAAGAGATTCTTAAATACAGAGAACAAACTGAGGGTTGCTGGAGCATTGGGGGTGGGCGGGGTGGGCTGAAGGGTAAGGGGCATTAAGGAAGACACTTGTTGGGATGAGTCTTGAGTATTATACCTAGGGGATGAATCACTGGAGTCCACTTCTGAAATCATTATTCCACTATATTCTAACTTGGATGTAAATAAAAATAAATAAACAGATCAATCTGTGATCCATCTTGACTTAATTTATGAAGGGTGTAAGTTCTAGGTACAGATTTATGTTTTTTGCATGTGGATGTCTAGTAGTTCCTACACCATTTGTTGAAAAGATCGTCTTTTCTCCATTTTATTAATTTTATTCCTTTCTCGAAGATCAGTTGACTTTTTTTTTTTTATGTGGGTTTATGCCTGGTCTCTCTATTCTGTTCTTTTTTTTTTTCTTCAATATATGAAGTTTATTGTCCAATTGGTTTCCATACAAAACCCAGTGCTCATCCCAACAGGTGCCCTCCTCAATACCCATCACCCACCCTCCCCTCCCTCCCACCCCCCATCAACCCTCAGTTTGTTCTCAGTTTTTAAGAGTCTCTTATGCTTTTGCTCTCTCCCACTCTAACCTCCTTTTTTTCCCCCTCTCTATTCTGTTCTATTGATATGTTTGTCTGTTGTTTTGTCAATATTATACTGTAGCTTTATAGTAAGTCTTGAAGTCAGGTAACATCCATTCTCCAACTTTGCTCCTTCTTCTTCAATATTGTGTTGTCTATTCTGGACCTTTTATCTCTCCATGTAAACTATAGAAGAAGTTTGTCAATATCCACAAACCAACTTGTTAAAACTCTGACTGGATTGCATTGAATCTCTAGATCTAGTTGTGAAGAAGTGACATCTTGACAATACTGAGTCTTCCTATTCATGAACATGAAATATCTCTCCATTTATTGAGTCCTCCTTTGGCATCTTTTATCTGACTCTGCAGTTTTTCCTCAGATCTTGTACATATTTTGTTAAATTCATATCTAAGTATTTCATTTTGGGGGGTGCCAATGTAAATATTAATGTGTTTTTAATTTTAAATTTCACTTGTTTGTTCCTGATATATAAGAAAGCAATTGAATTTTTGTATATTAACTTTGTATCCTGCAAGCTTGCTATAATCAATTATCTCCAGGGTTGTTTTGTTTTTGTTTTTTATTGATTCTTATGGGTTTTCTACATAGATGATCGTATTATCTGTGATCAAAGACATTTTTATGTCTTTCTTCCTAATCTGTATACCTATTATTTCCTTTACTTGTCTTATTGAATTGACAAGGGATTCCAATATGATGTTGAAAAGTAGTGAAAACATCACTCCCTTGTACCTGATGTTCAAAAGTAGAGGGGCCATCCTTGCCTTATACTTGATCTCAGTGGGAAAGCTCTTGAATTTATCATCACTAAGTATGATGTTAGTTGTAGATTCTTGTAGATAATATTTATCTGGTTGAGAAAGTTCCCATCCATTCCTAATTTTCTGAGATTTTTTTTTTTAAATTTTCATTATTCCTGAGAGAGAGCGAGAGAGCATGAGCAGGGGAGGGGCGGGGCAAGAGAGGGACACAGAATCCGAAGCAGGCTCCAGGCTCTGAGCTGTCAGCACAGAGTCCCACGCGGGAGTCAAACTCACAAACCGTGAGATCATGACCTGAGCCGAAGTCAGACGTTTCACCGACTGAGCCACCTGGGAACCCCCTGAGATTTTTTTTTTTTAATCATGAATGGGTGTTGGATTTTTTTCAAATGCCTCATTTGATCTGATCATGTGATTTTTCTTCTTAGTTTATCAATGTCATGGATTATATTAATTGATTTTTGAATGTTGGACAAGGTTTGCATACCTGGGATGAATTCAAGTTAATTATGGGGTATGATTCTTTTTATACTTTTTTAGATTTGTTATGCTAATATTTTCTTGATGAATTTTACATCAATGTTATGCTAGATACTGATCTGTAGTTTTCTTCCTTTTTCCTTTTTTTTTTTTTTTTTATAATGTGTTTGGTTTTATATTAAGGTAATGCATCATGGAATTACTTTTAAAGTATTGTTTTCTTCTATTCTCTTTTTAAAATGTATTTATTTGATTTGAGAGACACAGAGAGTGCAAGCAGGGGAAGGACAGACAGAGAGAGGGAGAGAGGGAGAATCCCAAGCAGGCCCCACACAGTCAGTGCACAGAGCCTGATGCAGGGCTTGAACCCATGAAACTGTAAGACCATGATCCGAGCAGAAATCAAGGGTTGGATGCTCAATTGACTGAACCACCCAGGGACCCCTCTTTTCTTCTATTCTCTTAAAGAGAAATTATACCAATTATCTGCAATCTCTTTAATTTCTTCCTTAAATGTTTGGTAGAATTCACCAATGAACCTATCAGTGCCTCATGCTTTCAGTTTTGGAAAATTATTATTTTTTTTTAGTAAAAATTTTTTTTTAACATTTATTTTTTTTTTGAGAGACAGAGCACAAGCAGGGAAGGGACAGAGAGAGAGGGAGATACAGAATCCAAAGCAGGCTCCAGGCTCCGAGCTGTCAGCCCAGAACCCAGGCCCACTCAGGGCTCGAACCCATGAAGTGTGAGATCATGACCTGAGTGGAAATCGGACACTCAACCAACTGAGTCACCCAGGCACCCCTCAGTTTTAGAAGATTATTAGTTATAGATTTGATTTCTTTGATATGGGCCTATTGAGATCATTTTATTATTCTTGTGTGAGTTTTGACAGATTGTTTTTTTCAAGGAATTGGACCGTTTCATCTAGGTTATCAACTGTGTGGGTATAGAGTTGTTCATAGTACTCTTTTATTTTCATTGGGATCTGTAATGTCCTCACTTTTACTTCTGAAATTACTAATTTGTGCCTTTGCTCTTTTTTTTTTTAATTAGCCTGACTACAGGCTTATCAAATTTATTGATTTTTTCAAAAATAGCATTTGATTTTTTCCATTTATTTCCTGTTTACAATTTCATTGATTTCTGCTCTAATTCTTATTATTTCTTCTCTTCTGCTCACCTGGGACTTAACATGCCCTTCTTTTTCTAGTTTCCTAAGGTGAAAACTGAGGTTATCAATTTTAGATCTTTCTTCTCTTCTAATAGATGCATTCAATGCTATAAATTTTCCTCTAAACGCTGCCTTTGCTGCATCCTACAAATTTTGATAAGTTGTTTTCATTTTTATTTACTCCAAAATATTTTAATTTATCTTGAGATTTCTTTTTTGACCTATGTGTTATTTAGAAGTGTGTTTAATGTCCATGTGCTGTGGGATTTTTCTATTATTCTTCTGTTACTGATTTCTAGTTTAATTCCATTTGTGTTATGAGAACAGACATTTTATGGTTTTTATGCCTTTGAATTTGTTAAAGTGTGTTTTATGACCCAGAATGTGGTTTATCTTGGTGAATGTTTCATGTGAGCTTGAGAAGAATGTGCATTATACTGTTGTTGGATGAAATAGTCTATAGATGTCAATCATATCCAGTTCACTGATAGTGTTGTTGAGTTCAACTACATCCTTACTGATCTTCTGCCTGCTGGGATTGTCTATTTCTGAGAGGGGGTGTTGAAGACTTTGCCTATAATAGGGGATCCATTTATTTCTCTTTGCAGTTCTATCATATGTATTACTGTTTTCTTTGTTCCTATTTTTGTGTTTCACTCTTCTTCTGTCTTCTATGGTATTGAGCATTTTATATGAGTCCGTTTTGTCTCCTTTCTCAGCATATGTTATACTTCCTTTTTTAATCTTTTAGAGGTTGTCCTAGAGTTTGCAACATACATTTACAGCTAATCCAAGTACAGTTTCAAATAATGCTATACCACTTTACAGGAATGTGAGTATCTTATAATAAAAAAAATCCTAATTCCTTCCTCCCATTATTTATACCCTTGCTTTCATTCATTTCACTTATGTATAATTGTATAACATGTATGTATATGCTATACACATAAGCATACATAATAATTATTTTGTTATCTATTAGATCAGTTAAGAATTTTTTTACAGTTTTTATTTACCTTTATCTAGTCATTTGCTTTCTATATGTATCATAGTTTCTGGCCTATATGTTTTGTTTTTTTTTCCTTCTCCCTAAGGAACTTCTTTAAACGTTTCTTTCAAGACAGGTCTACAGGCAAAAAACTTCTTCCCATTTTTATAAGTCTGAGAAAGTCTTTATTTCTCCTCACCTTGGAAGAATGATTTCACAGCGTACAGAATTCTAGGTTGATAGTTTTTCTCTTAACCCTTTAAACATTTCACTGCTCTCTTTTCTTGCTTGCATGGTTTATGAGAAGTTGGCATTACAGGTGAGCTGCTTTTCTCCTCTGGCTTCTTTTGGGATATTTTGTCTGTAATTTGAAAATGATATGCGGAGGTGTAATTCTTTTGCCACTTATCCTGCTTGGTGTTTTCTGAGCTTCCTGAATCTGTGGGTTTGGTGTCTGACATTAATTGGGGGGAAATTCTTAGTCATCATTGTGGCAAATATTTCTTCTGTTCCTTTCTCTCTTTCTTCTTCTTCTAGCATTCCTAATACTCAGGACTTATGCCTTCTGCAGTAGTCCCAAAGTTCTTGGGTATTCTGTTCCATTTTTTTCAGCCTTTGCTTTCAAATATTCTATTACTATATCCTTTAATGCAGACACTCTTTCCTCAGCTGTATCTGGTCTACTAATAAGCCCAATGAATACAGTCTTCATTTCTGCTACATGGTTCTTTCTAGAACCTCTTTTTGGTTCCTTCTTGGGATTTCCATTTCTCTGTTTATATTACCCACCTGTTCATGCATGCTGTATACTGTATGCATTTGATCCATCATCATATTAACCCTAGTTGTCTTAAATTCCTGGCCTGATGATTCCAACATCCCTGACATATCTGGTTTTGATTGTTCTATCTCTTAACATCTTTTTTTTTTTTTTTTTTTTTTTGCCTTTTGATATGCCTTGTAATTTTTTCTTAATAGCTGGGCATGATATACCAGGTAAAAGGAACTTCTGTAAATAAGCCTTTAGTAATATGGTAGTGAAGTGTGGGGGAGGAGGAAGGGAAAGCCTTTTATAATTTACGACCAAGTATCGGTCTTTAGTGAGCCTATGTCTCCAGACTGTGAACTTCACAAGAGTTTCTCTATTATATTCTTCCCTTATTGTTGACAAGGTTGACAAGACAGAGTGGGCTGGAATTGGGTACTTCCCTTCCCTCAGGTCAGCTAGGCTCTGATAATACCCCAGCATATTGGGCTCTGGTTAACTAGCTCCTCCTGAAGACAGGCTTTATTTAGATGCATAGAGTGCTCCGCTAATTTCAACATAGTTCCTTTTCCCCTCCCCCTGGTGGAAACATGAGGGGATTTTTCTCCAATATTTACTATAGAAACTTGGTCAAGCTCCTGGAGGTACTCTTAAAATATTATGGGAAACCCCCCATAACTGGGTCCTTTCAGGAGTTTTAACTCAGTTATCTACATAGAGCCTCCAACGAGTCATCATTTACAGTTGAGGTTTTCCTACCTGGGTGCTGGTGAGCCTCTCCTCTGGGAAGCTGTGACTCCCTGTCTGTCTTTCCAGTTTGGGGGCAGTGGTTGGCCAGGTATCTTGTCTTCCCTTATGAATCCCAGAAGAGCTGCTTTTTCTAGTTGTTTATCTTTTTACTTGTTGTTAGGACAGAGGGGGCAACTTCCAAGCTCCTTGCATGCAGAACTGGAAATGGGAAGTAGCCTTTTGGTGTGTGTGTGTGTGTGTGTGTGTGTGTGTGTGTGTGTGTGTGTGTATTACTTAATCATAAAAAACATACTATATATAATATAGTAGGTACTCCAATTTGTTAAATGAGTCAATTAAGTAAATGTTAAAAAGATAACCTTCAGAATAAATATGGGCTTATATGTGAAGTCTCTTGTAAACTGTCGATTGTTTATAAATATTTAGTGTTGCTGGGGTGCCTGGGTGGCGCAGTCGGTTAAGCGTCCGACTTCAGCCAGGTCACGATCTCGCGGTCAGTGAGTTCGAGCCCCGCGTTGGGCTCTGGGCTGATGGCTCAGAGCCTGGAGCCTGTTTCCGATTCTGTGTCTCCCTCTCTCTCTGCCCCTCCCCTGTTCATGCTCTGTCTCTCTCTGTCCCAAAAATAAATAAATGTTGAAAAAAATAAATATTTAGTGTTGCTAAAACTATTAGCCACAGATACTTTGGCTTTGCAAGCAGAAAGTTAGTAGTTCCCTCAAAAAGAAAGACAAGGCATGACTTTCTTGACATACTACTAGTCAATTTAGGTCCCCATCCATCTTGTGAACTATGCCTGACTGACACTACTTGCTCAAAGCACATTTCTTGTAGAAGTTCTGGAATATGTTGAAATTGCAGAGGAATAGGCCTCAATACTTAATGATTTTCAGGGAACAAAAGAATGTAAGAACAAACATCCACCATCAGGCCAGGGGAGAGCTTAATTATATCAGTGACAATTAATCAGTGGTAAAACCTCCAGTGCTGATTCAAAAGTGAAGATTGGCCTGATGCACTTGAGTTATCTTTGCAGGATCTAAACCTCTTTGAGCAGTCAGATGCGGGACCACCTGGAATTGATAATTGTGACCCTTGCTGGCCCTCATAACTTCAGCCTGGATTCTGTCACCTTCAGATGACTTTTGTCCAATTCCATGCTATCTTCCCCATTTCACACGCCCTTTTATAAATATGTAGCCACCCTGAACTTAAAAATTCTCCAGTCTTGTTGCTTGAAGAGATACTGTTTGGGGAAATATCCTTGGTGTTGTCCTTACTTGTAGCAGGTGAAGCCCTTCCTTTCCCTACTCTTTGGCTTGGTTGTCTTTTGGCTCAACACTCACCAAGAGGGGGACTCACTTTGGAATAACAGTTTCTTTTCTCAGAGCCATTGCATACTGATGTGCATGTTGTACACTGCTCAATCAGAAGGGGTGCCATTTCCACGGACTACCACAATCATACATGGCAGTCCTAAAAAAATACATGGAGCAGCATGATTTAGAGTTCATGAACTAATGTTTGTTTGTGAAACACTGAAATACCTTCCTAATGCACGTGGGGCAGGGGGACCCACCCATCAGTGTGCCCACAATAGTTGCATCTGGATTTTGCAGCCAGCCACACCAGGGGCTAGCTTCAAACACAAGCGTACCCACAGTAGCCACAGTTGGCTTCTTGGTCAGTCACACTGGGGCCAGCCTTGTCACCAGTCATAGCACAGCTATAACAGGAGGGGACACACAAACCATACAGGAGAGACCTTTGGAGCACTTAGTTCTGGTAACTGGGAGGATTCTACTTCTGAGCCTCATGGGACAACTCCTACATAAGGCCATTTCTTCAAAGCCAAGAGATGTAGCTGACCTAACTAATACATAGAAACAGAGAGAGTCAGGCAAAATCAGGAAACAGAGGATTATGTTCCAAACAAAACAACAAAACTATAGAAAAAGTACTAAACAAAATAAAGATAAGCAATCAACCTGATAAAGAGTTCCAGTTAATGGTCATAAACATGATCATTGAACTAGGGAGAGAATCAACGAACACAGTGAAATTTCAGTAAAGAGACAAAAAGTGTAAAAAAACAACTAACCAGAGTTGAAGAATACAATAACTGAAATGAAAAATACACTAGAGGGAGTCAACATCAGATTGGAAGATGCAGAAGAACAGATCAGTAATCTGGAAGACAGGGTAGTTGAAATCACCCAAACTGAACAGCAAAAAGAAAAAAAGAAAATAAAAAATGAGGATAGTTTAAGTAACCTCTGGGATAATATCAACCACACTAACATTCTTATTGTAGGGGTTTCAGAAGAAGATGAGAGAAAGGGCAGAAAACTCATTTGAAGAAATAATAGCTGAAAACTTCCCAAATCTGGGAAAGGAAACAGACATCCAGTACCATAAAGCAGAGAGCCCCAAACAAGATGAACCCAAAAAGGTTTACACCAAGACATGTAATAATTAAAATGTCAAAAGTTAAGGAAGAAGGAAGAATCTTAAAAGCCCCAAGAGAAACATCTTATCATGTACAAGGGAATACTATCAACTGATATTTCAGCCAAAACTTTACAGTCCAAAATGGACTGGCATGTTATAGTCAAAGTGCTGAATGGGAAAAAACCTACAACCAAAAATATCCTACTCAACCATTCATAACTGAAAGAGAGATAAAGAGTTTTCCAAAGAAACAAAAGTTAAAGTTTATCACCACTAAACTGGCCTTTCAAGAAATGTTGAAGGAAATTCTTTAGGTGGAAAAGAAAGGTCATAACTAGAAGAAAATTATGAAAGAAAAACATCTTACTGATCAAAGCAAACATATAGTTAAGGTAGTAGATAAACCACTTATAAAGCTGGTATAAATGTTAAAATACAAAAGTAGTAAAATCAACTACATTTACAATAATTAGTTAAGGGATATACAAAGTAAAAAAGATGTAAAATATGGCATCAAATACATAAAACATTAGGGAGGGTGTAAAAATGTAGCTGTTTTAGAATGTGTTCAAACGTAAGTGTCCATCAACTTAAATAGACTTGTATACATACACAAAGGGTGCTAAATATAAATCTCATGGTAAAAATAAGCCAAAACCCTATAATAGACACCCAAAAGTGAAAGAGAAAGAATTTCAAACGTAACATGACAGAAAAGCATCAAAACAAAGAGAAAAGATCAAGAAGAAAAGAACAGAGAATAACTACAAAAACAACCAGAAAACAATTTTTTAAATGGCAATAAGTATCTACATACAAATAATTACTTTAAAGTAATTTTTAAGTAATTTTTAAGTAATTTTTAATTTTTAAAATTTTAATTTTATTTTAATTTTAAAATTTAATTTTTAAATTTTAATTTTTAATTTAATTTTAAATTAATTTTTAATTTAATTTAAATAATTACTTTAAAGTAATTTTTAAGTAATTTTTAAATGGACTAAATGTTCCAATCAAAAGACACAGGTGACTGAATGAAGAAAAAAAAAAAAAAGACCTATCAATATATTATCTACAAGAGACTCATTTCAGATCTAAAGACACATACAGACTGAAAGTGAAGTGATGGGAAAAGATATTCCTTGCAAATGAAAACAAAAAGAAAGCTGGGGTAGCAAAAAAACAAAGACTGTATCAAGAGACAAAGATGAACATTTACATAATGATAAAGGGATCATTTATGTGAATACATAAATATGTATTTACCCAGGAAGGAGCACCAAAAAAAATAAATAAATAAAAGCAAATAGTAAGAGACCAAAGGGGGATGATAACACAATAACAGTAAGAAAATTTAACACCCCACTTGCATCATCCAGGCAGAAAATCATTAAGAAAACACTGGCCTTACATGACACATTAGATCAGATGTACTTACCAGATACATACGGAACATTCCATGCAAAAACATCAGAGTACACTTTCTCTCTAGGTACGCATGGAACATTCTCCAGGATAGATCACATGTTAGGCCACAAAACAAGGCTCAATACATTTAAGAAAATTGAAACCATATCAGCATCTTTTGTGACCACAATGGTATAACTAGATATCATTTACAAGAAAAAAAAAACTAGCAAAACACAAACACATGGAAGCTAAACAACATGCTATTAAACAACCAGTAGATCAATTAATAAATCAAGGAAGAAATAGAAAAAAATACCTTGAGACAAATGAAAATGAAAAGAAAACACCAAAATCTGTGGAATATGGCAAAAGCAGCTCTAGGAGGGAAGTTTACAATAATATGGGCCTACCTCAAAAAACAAGAAAAATCTCAAATAAACAATCTAACCTTACACCTAAAGAAATTGAGAAAAAAAAGAACAGAGCCAAAGTAGCAGAAAGAAGAAAATAATAAAGATAAAAGCCAACAATAAATGAAACAGAAACTAAGTAACACTGGAAAAGATCATTGAACCTAAGAGCTGGTTCCTTGAAAAGATAAACAAAATTGATAAACGGTTAGCAGGACTCATAAAGAAAAAAAAGAAAAGGACTCAACTAAAATCAGAAAGAGAAGTTACAGCAGACCTCACAGAAATACAAAAGATTATAAGGGGAAAATATGAACAATTAATGTACAACCAACTGGACAATACAGAGAAAATGGATAAATTCCTAGAAATATATAACCTTCCAAGATTGAAACAGAAAGAAATAGTAAATCTGAAACAGACTGAGTACTAATAAGGAAATTAAATTGGTATCAAAAAACTCCCAACAAACCAAAATCCAAGCTTCATAGGTGAATGCTACTGAACATTAAATGAGGAATTGACATCTGTCTTCCTGAAACTGCTCCAAAAAATTGAAAAGAAAGAAATGCTTCCAAATTTATTCTAGGAGTCCAGCATTACCCGGATCAAAACCAGACAAAGATACACCAAAAAAAAAAAAAAAAAAAAAAAAAAAAAAAAAAAAAAAAAAAAAAAATTACAGGCCAATATCCTTAATGAATGTAGATGCAAAAATCCTCAACAAATGTTAGCACACTGAATTCAACAATAAATTAAAAAGATCTTATGCCATGATCAGGTGGAATTTTTCCCAAGATGGCTCAATATCTGCAAGTCAATCAACATGATACCTTATTGACAAAATGACGATAAAAATCATCTCATCATCTCAATAGATGCAGAAAAAGCATCTATTGCCCAAATTCAATGTCCGTTTATGAGTAAAAACTCTCAATAAAGTCGGTATAGAGAGACCATATCTCAATATAATAAAGGACATATATGACAAATCCACAGCTAACATCATACTGTATGGTGAAAACTTGCAACCTTTTCCTCTAAGATCGGAACAAGACAAGGATGTCCACTCTTGCAACTTTTATTCAACATATCACTAGAAGTCCTAGCCACAGCAATTAGATGGGAAAAAGAAATGAAAGGCATACCAGTTGGTAAAGAACTGTAACTGTCACTATTTGCAGGTGACATAATAGTATATAGAGAAAGCTCTAAAAACTTATGCAAAAAATAACTAGATCTAATACTTGAATTCAGTAAAGTTGCAGGATACGAAAGTAATATACACAGATCTGTTGCATTTCTGTAACTAATAACAAATGATCAGAGAGAGAAATTAAAGAAAACAATCCTATTTACAATTACACCAAAAAGGATAAACTACCTAGGAACAGGTTTTTTTAAATACCTATTTAACCAAGGAAGTGAAAGACCTGTATTCTGAAAAGTATAAGGTGTTGATGAAAGTAATTGAAGATGAAACAAATAGAAAGATATGCTATAGAAAACTTATGAAGGAAATCGAAGAAGACACAAAGAAATGGAAAAACATTCCATGCTCATGGATCAGAAGAATAAATATTGTTAAAATGTCAATACTACCCAAAGCAATCTATACACTCAAGGCAATCTCAATCAAAATTGCACCGCCATTCTTTTTTTGTTGTCTTATTGTTATTTTTAAATTTTTTAATCTTTATTTTTGAGAGAGAGGGAGACAGTAAGAACAGGAGAGGAACAGACAGAGAGGGAGACAGAGAATCTGAAGCAGGCTCCAGGCTCTGAGCCGTCAGCACAGAGCCTGATGTGGGCCTGAACTCAAACTGCAAGATCATGATCTGACCCAAAGTCGGACACTTAACCGACCAAGCCACCCAGGCGCCCCTACACTGGCATTCTTCTCAAAGCTAGAAAAAACAATCCTAAAATTTGTATGGAACCACAAAAGACCCTGAATACCCAAAGGAATATTGAAAATGAAAACCAAAGTGGAGGCATCACAATCCCAGACTTTAGCCTCTACTACAAACTGTAATCATCAAGACAGTAGGGTATTGGCACAAAAACATAGACCAATGGAATAGAATAGAGAACCCAGAATTGGACCCACAAATGTATGGACAACTAGTCTTTGACAAAGCAGGAAAAAAAAATCCAGTGGAAAAAAGACACTCTCTTTAGAAAATGGTGTTGGGAGAACTGGACGGCCATATGTAGAAGAATGCAACGAGACCACTTTCTTATACCATAACCAAAAATAAACTCAAAATGGATGAAAGACCTAAATGTGAGACAGGAAACCATCAAAACCCTAGAGAAGAAAGCAGGATAAAAACCTCTTTGATCTCAGCTGCAGCAATTTCTTGCTTCACACATCTCCAAAGACAAGGGAATTAAAAGCAAAAATGCACTATTAGGACCTCATCAAGATAAAAATCTTCTGCACTACAAAGGAAACAACCAACAAAACTAAAAGGCAACCAATGGAATGGGAAAAGATATTTGCAAATGATGTATCAGATAAAGGGTTAGTATCCAAAATCTATAAAGAACTTACCAAACTCAACACCCAAAAAACAAATAATCCAGTGAAGAAATGGGCAGAAGACATGAATAGACACTTTTCCAAAGAAGACATCCAGATGGCCAACAGACACATGAAAAGATGCTCAACGTCACTCATCATCAGAGAAGTCAAAACCACACTGAGATATCACCTCACACCAGTCAGAGTGGCTAAAATTAACAACTCAGAAAACAACAGATGCTGGCGAGGATGTGGAGAAATGGGAACCCTCTTGCACTGTTGGTGGGAATGTAAACTGGTGCAGCCATTCTGGAAAACAGTGTGGAGGTTCATCAAAAAATTAAAAATAGAACTACCCTACGACCTAGCAATAGCACTACTAGGAATGTATCCAAAGGATACAGGAGTGCTGATTCATAGGGGCACATGTACCCCAATGGTTATAGCAGCTCATTCGACAATAGCCTAATTATTGAAAGAGCCTAAATGTCCATTAACTGATGAATGGATAAAGAAGATGTGATTTATATATCCACTGGAGTACTATTTGGCAATAAGAAAGAATGAAATTATGCCATTTGCAGCAACATGGATGGAACTGGAAGGTATTATGCTAAGTGAAATAAGTCACTCAGAAAAAGATATAAATCATATATTTTCACTCATATGTGGAACTTGAGAAACTTAACAGAAGACCATGGGGGAAGAGAAAGGGAAAAAAATAGTTGCAAACTGAGAGAGAGGGAGGCAAACCACAAGAGACTCTTAAATACAGAGAACAAACTGAGGGTTGATGGGGGGAGTGGGGGAGAGGGGAAAATGGGTGATGGGCGTTGAATAGGGCACTTATTGGGATGAGCACTGGGTGTTGTATGTAAGCAATGAACCATGGGAATCTACCCCCAAAACCCAGAGCACAAGGGTACACACTGTATGTTAGCCAATTTGACAATAAATTCTATTTTTAAAAAAGAAAGATATGCTGTACTTATGAATTGGAATAATTAATATTGTTAAACTATCCATACTACCAAAGGAACCTAAAGATTAAATATAATCCTATGAAAATACCAACAGCATTTTTCACAGAAATAGAACAAATAGTCCTAAAATTTGTATGGAAGCAAAAAAGTCCCCAAATAACCAAAATGTCTTGAAAAAGAACAACGCTGGAATTATCATGCTCCTTGACTTGAAACTATACTACAAAGCTTTAATAATCAAAACAGCACGATACACACACACACACACACACACACACACACACACACACACACACACCAGACACATAGATCAATAGAATAGAATAGAAAGAATAGAATAGAATAGAATAGAATAGAATAGAATAGAATAGAATAGAATAGGAGAGCCCAGAAAGAAAGCCACAATTATATGGTCAATTAATCTATGACAAAGGAAGCAAGAATATACAAAGGGAAAAGGTAGTCTCTTCAATAAATGATGACGGGAAAACTGGACAGGTACATAGCAAAGAATGAAACTGGATGACTTTTTCAACCCATGTACAAAAATAAAATCAAAATGAATTGGAAACATAAATTTAAGACCTGAAACCATAAAATTCCTAAAAGAAAACAAAGGCAGTAAACTCTTGGCTATGAGTCTTGGCAATATTTGGGGGGGTGGGGACTGTCTCCCTAGGCAAGGGCAACAGAAGCAAAACTTAACAAATGGGACTATATCAAACAGAAAAGCTTTTGGACAAACCCATCAACAAAAGAAATGGCAACTTACCAAATTGGAGAAGATATTTGCAAATGATATATCTGATGAGGGGTTAATACCCAAGATATGTAAAGAACCAATACAACTCAACATCAAAAAAATAAACAATTAAAAAATGAGCAGAGGAGGGAGGTGAAGAGGCATTTTCCAAAGAAGACATAAGACATACAGGGGGCAAACAGGTGAAAAGCCAACCCATGAAGAGACGCTCAACGTCACTAGGGAACATAACCAGGGAAAGGCAGATCAAAACTGTAGTAAGATATTACCTCACACCAATCAGAATGGTTAGTAGCAAAAGGACAAGAAATAACAAGTGTTGGTAAGAATGTGGAAAAATAGGAGCCTACCTGTCTGTTGGTGGGAATGTATATTGTGCAGCCATTATGGAAAACAGTATGGAGCTTCCTGAAAAAATTAAAAATAGAACTACCATACAATCCAGCAATTCCATCTTGGTATTTATCAGAAGAAAATGAAAACGCTGATTCAAACAGATATATGCACCCTGTGTTCATCGCAGCCCTGTTTACAATAGCCAAGGTATAGAAGCCGTCTGTGTCCATCAATACATGAATAAATTTTTAAAAAGTCATATATTTAAGAAAGTAATATGTATACAATGAAATATTACTCGGCCATAAAAAGGATGAAATCTTGCCATTCGCAACAACAAGGAGGGATCTTGATGGTATGATGCTAAGTGAAATAAATCAGACACAGAAGGACAAATACCATATGATTTCACTTACATGCAAAATCCATAAGGCAAATGAACAAACACAACAAAACAGAAACAGACTCTTAGACACAGAAAACAAACTGGTGGTTGGCAGAGGGGAAGGGGTAGGAAAATGAATGAAACAGGTGGAAGGGATGAAGAAGTACAAACTTCCTGTTATAAAATAAATAAGTCATGGGGATATAAAGTATAGCATAGAGAATATAGTCAATAATATTGTAATAACTATTCACGGTGACAAATGGTAACTAGACTCATTACAGCGATCATTTTTTAATGTATATAAAATATCAAATTACTATGTTATATACCTAAAATTAATATTGTATCCAACTATTCTTCAATTTAAAAATTTTTTTAATTAAAACTTCTGAAAGGCATTGAAATGAAAGACTATCATAGACTTGAACTTTATAAACCAGTGTATACTCTTGAAATAAAATATTAAATTGTTACTCAATAATTTTCCTCTACATGTACATCTCTTTACTGTTTGTATAAAGTGTTGTGACTTCCCAGTAGGCCAGGTATATCCATATTCAACTATTAAACACAAAACACATTCTAAATTCCAGTAAGTAATACTTTAGAGTTTGTATGACCACTGGTCACTCTATAAATTCCAATATAAAGATAAATATAAATGTATGTCAAATGTTTTCAGATTTAAGAAAATTACGAATCAACTACTTCACCTACACGTTTTTCTTAATTAAAAATGATTATCATGGCATAATTTGAAAGAGGTTATTTGAATTCTCAATTTTTTAGAGTTCTAAGTATCATAAGTGCCTGTTGGATTGACAGATGAAGAGGGAAACCCACAAGACACCATCAGGACTTCCTTTAAGGAATTTAAGCATTAATGGGGAACTCAGAAAAGTAAACCCTCAAATAAAGTCTTAATAGAGCACTATAATTAGCACTATAAGAACTCAGGAGGGACAATCAAATGCCTGACAAGTGAATACTCATATCAACTTTAATCTGTATATTCAGTAGATTGCTCATTTTTGGACCTCATGCTACTTGGTGAAAAATTATAACCTAAGGTGACCTTGAGATTTTACATATTATTTTTCATAAATAAAATGGTTAATGTGGCACATTTGAAATACTTAGTTTATCAAGTTATAATTGTTTGCCAGACAATATGATGACAGCATTTCCTATCTCATGTAATCCTCATCAACCTATTAAAGTACAATTCTAACCTATTAAGGTAAGATTATTATGCTCTTGTTTTAGATGTGGCAACTAGGGTTTACAGTGGTCAAAGAACTTACCCAAAGCCATAAAGCCAGAAGCTAAGCTTTTAAAGAAGCATAAACAGACCTCTTATAGTGGGAAGAAAACCCATAAAGCATAGGGGATCTGCGAGATTGGGGACTTTGACGGAGACAAGGGCTAGCATGCAAGTTCTGTTATCCATTCTTACCGTATTTGTTGCCACAGATCATTGAAGAGACTGGCTAGTTTGACACATTACTCTGCACACATAAGCCTCTCAAATCATTCTGGCAGCTGAATATCCACAAGTGTCACCAAGTCGTGAAGACAAATGATATAATTATGCGTCTAATTACTTCACATCAAGGCATTCAGTATATATTATCACATACAGCACAGATGCATTTGCTGTTGTGTTCATAACCTGAACTTCTAATTTTGAACAGGGTTGTGGGGCACCTGGGTGGCTCGGTTGGTTAAGTGTGGGACTTCATCTCAGGTCATCTTCTCGCCCTTTGTGATTCCAGCCCCACATTATGCTCCGTGCTGACGGCTCAGAGCTTAGGGCCTACTTCAGATTCTTGTCTCTCTCTCTCTCTCTCTCTCTCTCTCTCTCTCTCTCTCTCTGCCCCTCCCCCATTCATGCTGTGTCTCTCTCTCCAAAATAAATAAACATTAAAAAATGTTTAAACAGGGCTTGTGACTATTTTTATGATGGTATGAAATTCCACAAATAAAATATTCTTTGAAATCCACACTTTCAATTTATGGCCTCTTTCTATGATGAAACTTTAGGTGTTACTTCATTACATTTAACAATATGTATATTAGTACTTCAGTATGAGCAAAGGGCTATGCCTTAAACTGAACCAAACATCTGTTAAACTGAGTTGCTGTTTATGCTGAAATCAGTCAATTACATAAAAGTCGCTTGCCACAGCGGATTAAAGAACATAGTTCCATGTTTGAAGGAGACCTTAAAACTACAGCTCAAAAACATTTTTTAATAAATGTTTTATATCTCTTTAAAAATGCCTATTTATTTATTTTGAGAGAGACAGGGAGGGCGAGCAGGGGAGGGGGAGAGAAGGAGGGAGGGAGAGAGAGAGAGAGAGAGAGAGAGAGAGAGAGAGAGAGAGAGAGAGAAAATCCCAAGCAGGCTCTGCACCGGCAACATAGAACCCAATACGGGACTGGAGATCATGAACTGTGAGATCATGACCTGAGCCGAAACCAAGAGTTGGACGCTTAACCAACTAAAGTCATCCAGGTGCCTCTACCGTTCAAATTTTTTCAAGTAGAATCTAAAACTTATTCAATAACATCAGGTATATTTTCTAAAAAAAATAGTTCTATCTAATTCATTCTTGCAAAGCTGTTTAATTTATATAAATGATAAAAATGTCATTCTTGGACTTAGTGGGAAAACGTTCTAATTTTTTTAAGGCTTTAATGAAGAGTGTTTTTAGAAAAAGTGCAGTATACATAGCTAACTAAAATTACTAACATTTTCTAGAGATCCAGGTGAGTTAACTTATAAGAATAAAACGTTGCTTAAATTTAACATCAGTTGAATATACTTTTCAAAAAGCGATAAGCTACCCTTATAAAAACAGTTTATTCTCTACAACATATTCCTCATTTCTTTCCATAGGACAAAAATTTATACCTCTGAGCTGTCATCACAGAGCCCAACGTGGGGCTCAAACCCATGAGCTATGAGATCATGACCTGAGCCGAAGTCAGATGCTTAACCAACTGAGCCACCCAGGTGGCCCTATTCCATTTTCTTTTTAAAATGAAGACATTTCAAAGGTAGAGAAAGCTCTGAATTTGGATAAGTAATTGAAGTAAACATGAGAGAGAGTCACTAGTATGTTTTTACAAAGGCCCAATACGGGTGTGATAGTTCCCAGGGCAATGATTAAACTAAGTCTAATAAAAATAAAGGGTAAGTCTTGGAGAAAGACGCCCAGGGAATTCTGAAGAGGGTTCTGAGGAGTTAATATCATCCGAAGGAGAGAAATAAAGCTGAATATGTAGACTGGGTACAGCCAGCCTGACTTATACACAGCAGGGTGGCCAGCCACGCGCACCATTTCTATGGTGTCAGACCACAGCAGAAAGCTCCACAGGATGATCTGGGCACGGTAGTCCTGATGGGACATGGTTCCCAGGATTCCCGAGTGGAAGGAGGGCTCCTGGGGTTCTCCCAGCACTGGAGCGGGGCTCTGTGTGCTTTGTCCCCATGGCTGTGATGCCTCGGTCCTCCTGGCTGGCTGCGGAGACGAAGTATTTTCTTCCTTTTGCTTCACTTGGTCCATCACGGTGTTTACTTGGTGCAAAGTGGTTGTACAGACATATCTAACTTCATTACCTGCAAGAAATTAATTGATTCATGGCCATTTAAAATTTTTTTTAAATTTTATGTAAATGAAAATTGTATTTCAACTTTATGTAAATTTTTAAATTTCAGTTTTTTAGTTAAATTTAAAATAAGATAAAATTGTAAGACTTCTCTTTCTGAGGTCTGTTTTACACACATAACTTCAGATAACAATAGGTACCATAATGACAGAAAAAGGTTATGTTTTTGTATTTTTCTAGATATGGATCCCAAGTCAGTTTTATCATTTCACAGTACCAGCCATTTTTGGTTACTGAGCTAAGCACTTTCACATATAATCTCACTTAATCCTCAGAAAAAAATTGAGAAATAGACATTACTATCCCATTTTATAAATATAGAAAGCATACAAGAGGTTAAATGACAACGGAATTCAAATACACAGTTAGTAATGAGCAGGGCTGGAATTCACACCCAGATTTGTTTGACCCCAAGTGACAACCTCTCAACTTTATGGCTGCTATCACCTGCCTAGAGGCAAAACATCATGTGCTAATTATAAAACATGCAAATATCATAAAATCAAAGTCCAATGGTCCAACGTTGTCATTTTTTTATAAGAAGGCCACAGGGATCACTACAGCTCAGATGTCCGGCCTTGGAGTTTGGTGCTAAGAGGGAATGTTTAACCAATGTGCTAGTGAAGGGTGCCACTCTGAACCCCGGTTTGTTTGTTTTTTAATTTTTTTATGTTTATTTTTGCGAGAGACAGAGCATGAGCAGGGGAGGGGCAGAGAGAGAGGCAGACACAGAATCGGAAGCAGGCTGCACGCTCTGACCTGTCAGCACAGAGCCCAACGCAGGGCTCGAACTGAAGACCTGTGAGATCATGACCTGAGCCGAAGTCAGACACTTAACAGACTGAGCCGCCCAGGTACCCCTGAATCCCATATTTTTTTAAGTTTCTCTTTCCCCAAAGTTTTTGAAACAGTCAGTGTAATTGGCTAGACTAAAGCAGTTTGTTTGTGGACGCAAGGCTATGCCTGATCAGTGCAACGCTCATTTGAATAAGTAGGATATTTTCTCATGAATATCACATTGTGCATGTGTTTGTGCGCACGTGTGCACATTCACGCATGTGCCTTTCTGTGCGCACGTGGGTGTTGAGGTTGGGGAATTATGAAGGGATCCTCAAATCTCAAGACCTACTACCAGTATTCATGATGGTTTTTAGACATGAAAGGTGTAGCATATTATTTTTCAAACATTTATCTAGTTAAGCACCATTTTTTCTTTTTTTTTTACTAAGAATTTATCTGGTCTTAAGGAAAGATTGCCAACATGCTGAGCTGTCATATTACTTGATAAGACAAAATTTAAAGGAGTCATTAGACTTCATAGCTCTAAGGGTTAAAGACATGAAGTCAATAAAAATTTGTTGAACCATATTGAGGTGAAAACATTTTAAAAGAGATAACTTATTATGATTAATGACTAATAAAATATTTGATAACTTTAAATAGGAGTTGTTTAAAGGACAAACCTCGGTTTCCTTTATATATAACTAACTACTTTAAAATTTTAAGTGTGAATTGAGTAAATTGATAAACTAAAAAAAAATCTAAATTCTTGATAAAATATTATTTACTTTTTTTTTAACATTTATTCATTTTTTTTAAAGGCTTATTTATTTTTTTTTCAACGTTTATTTTTATTTTTGGGACAGAGAGAGACAGAGCATGAATGGGGGAGGGGCAGAGAGAGAGGGAGACACAGAATCGGAAACAGGCTCCAGGCTCTGAGCCATCACCCCAGAGCCCGACGCGGGGCTCAAACTCACGGAGCGCGAGATCGTGACCTGGCTGAAGTCGGACGCTTAACCGACTGCGCCACCCAGGCGCCCCAACATTTATTCATTTTTTGAGAGACAGAGTGCAAGTGGAGGAGGGGCAGAGAAAGAGGGAGACAGAACCTGAAGCAGGATCCAGGCCCTGAGCTCTCAGCACGGAGCCTGAAACAGGGCTCAAAGCCACGAACCATATGATCATGACCTGAGCGGAGTTCAGAGGCTGAACCGATTGAGCCACCCAGGCGCCCCCATTTACTTCTGATATGAATCACTTATAAATAAATGATGGCACCTTTAGAAATTTCTTTACCAAGTTTAGATGACAGTAGCATGAATGAGTATCACTTTAATAAATAATAGTCAAGTAAGAAAGAAAATTATATACTAATTACTATTATTTTAATATTGCTAAAATTTGGGGCACCTGGATAGCTCACTTGGTTAAGTGCTGAATGTGGCTCAAGTCAGGGTCTCACCATTTGTGAGTTCAAGCCCCATGTCAGGCTCTGTGCTGACAGCTCAGAACCTGAAGCCTGCTTTGGAATCTGTGTCTCCCTCTCTCTCTGCCTTTGCCCTGCTCATGCTTTCTCTCTGTCTCTCAAAAATAAATGAAAAACGTTAAAAAAAATCCTAAAATTATCTTTTTTTAAAACTCAGATGCCCACTGGCATCAATTATACCTCTCATTTTACAAAAGAAAAAACTTACATGGAAATTATGTTTCTTAGAGTATGTCATGTCCTGGAGAACTCTCCTTTAAATAGATAAAACTGTCTGAATGGAAATTCATATTCCTCTGTCAACATAAATAGTGCAGTGTATAATTTAGACTTTTGAGGATGGCTGTAACTTCAGCATCGTATCAATGCCAGGAAGTGGCAATCTTAGACGTGACACATGAACATTTTTAAACAGTAAGAATCTTAATATCTGTGGGAGCCATGGGAGGAACAATGAATTCTTAGCTAGAGTTCCTTTAAAAAAAAAAATTTTTTTTTTTTCTTCATTCTGAGAGGGGGGAGGTGGGGCAGAGAGAGAGGGAGACAGAATCCCAAGCAGGCTCTGCACCGTCAGCACAGAACCCGACATGGGGCTTGAACCCATGAACCGTGAGATCATGACCTAATCTGAAATCAAGAATCGGATGCTCAAGTGACTGAGCCACCCAGGCGCCTCAAGAGTTCATTTCTAATAAAATACGAAGGTCCCAGTCCATGTGTGTTTGGCGAAATTGGGCTGGGAGCTTCCTATCTCTCTAACCTCAACAGAGACTAGGTTATAGTTAGGGGTACAGGGACTCTGTTGTCCTCTTTCCACGTGAGAAGAACTACAACTGTCCGCTGGAGAGCTCTGCTGGCCTCCCAGAAGGGAAGGTGGTGTTGAAGAAGCCAAGGCACTGTATGGTCCTAAGAGCAGGACAACAGATTTGCCCCCGAGCAACGTAAACTTGCGTGTACCCAATACTATTCCTTTTGGCTCAGTGATTAGTTTCCCCCCAAATTACTATTTTTTTAAATTTCTGCTTACAGCTAGAATTCTTTTGTTGCTGTTAGTGTTCTACTGTGGGCAAAACGACACATATTTTGGCAAAATCCATAAAAGATACAAGCACGAAGAAAGAGATCGACTCGCTTTCTTAGAGGCTGACATTTCCCTGTAAAAAGAGAAAGTGGCATCCATTCTGTGTCATTCCCTACATCCAATGCCAGTTGCCAAAGAACTTTTTGCCTTCACTGCACAAGCTGAAGAGTTAAGAAAATGTAATTTTGATCACAGATAAATGTTTAAGTGGCTAGCGCACATCCGTTTTACTTGATTCTTTACACTGATGTATTTCTATTTCTTTTGTTTGTTTTTATTTATTTTTGAGAGAGAGAAAGAGAGACACAGCACGAGTGTGGGAAGGGCAGAGAGAGACACACACACACGGAATCCAAAGCGGGCTCCAGGCTCTGAGCTGTCAGCACACAGCCCGATGCAGGGCTCGAACCCACGAACTGCAAGATCAACACAGGAGCTTAACCGAGGGAGTCACCCAGGCGCCCCGATGTCTTTCTTTTTCCAACTTGTTTCTCAAAAGGTTTGGATAGCTTACAGGGAAAACCTAAGAACCACATAACAAGTCAGTAGGGAAGGATTTTCTAAAGTGAGCATGTATCCAGAGAATAGAAAAGAAATAAAAGAAGAGAGAATCATAAGGAAAGACGCCTAAAAACATGACGGGAATGAGGCTGATACTAATAATGCACGAGTCAGGCTCCCAATCATCTGTTATGAGCAGACAGATTATGTAGAGTCCTGTACCAAGCTTCAAATGGGCATAGAGAATGATGCAGCAACTAATGTGGGGAGTTCCACCTTCACCATGCTGTTACTTGTGATCACATCAATCAATACAGAAGCATAAAATGTGGCAGGAAAGTAGGGAAAGAGTCCAAATGTCCCTCGACTAACAAATGGGTAAAGAACATGTGGTACGTATATACGATGGAGTATTACTAGGCAATCAAAAAGAAGGAAATGATTTCACTCATATGTGGGATTTAAGAAACAAAACAGATGAGCAAAAGGGAAGGGAAGCAAAAATAAGATCAAAACAGAGAGGGAGACAAACCACAAGAGACTCTTGAGTCCAGAGAACAAACTGAGGGTTGCGGGTGGGGGTGGGGGAGAGATGGGCTAAATGGACGAGGAGCATTAAGGAGGACACTTGTTGGGATGAGCACTGGGTGTTACATGTAAGTGACGACTCACTAAGTTCTATTTCTGAAATCATTATTAAATTATATGGTAACTAACTTGGATTTAAATGAAAATAATAAAAAATAAATAAAAATAAATCAATAAAATGTGGCAGGGCTTTAAAAGGAAGGTCAGTTCTTTGATGAGAGACTATCCTATGGATCTGCGTGAGACTGGAGGTCTGGAAGGTTCAGCTGAGAAGTGACAGTTAAGCAGAGACCTGAAGGATAGGTAGGAATGAATTAGGTGAAGAATGTAAAAAAGAACTTTCTAGATAGTAGAAAGAGCATGTGTAAAGATCTTTCAGCCAGAATCATTGAAAGAGGGAAAGTTTCGTAAGGAGTTGGGGAGGCAGAGAGGGAAGAAGAGGAGAGTTCTAGAAACCTAGTAAGTGCTCTCTACCTACCAGACACTGTTTTAAGCCCTTTTAATGCATTAATTCATTAAATCCGTAGAAAAATTCCCACCTTAAAGATGAACAAACTGAGGCACAGGGAGATTAGCAATTGTTTCCAAGGTCACACAGCTAGCAAGGAGGGAGATCAGAACTTGATCTCTTAGCTACACTATCAGTGGCAGAGTCAGACTATGTGGCACCTTATGGGCCATGCTAAGGGGTTTAGACTTTCTTCTAAGCTAAACGGAAAACTGCTGAAGAGATGGAGAGTGGAAGGCAGAGGAACCAGAAAGGACATGGAGACATCAGCAAAGAGGATCTCAAGGCCACTGAGGCAGCTGTTGTGAAATGAGACTGTTATTCCACTCACAGCAACCAGAAAATCAAATTAAACAACTATTCAGAAAAAAATAAGACTAATCTTGATTAACAGTCCCCAAAGTCTATTTTTTTTAAAAAAATTTAATGTTTATTTTTGTGAGAGAGAGACAGAGCATGAGCAGGGAGGGGCAGAGAGAGAGGGAGACACAGAATCCGAAGCAGGCTCCAGGCTCTGAGCTGTCAGCACAGAGCCCGATGTGGGGCTCGAACTCATGAACCGTGAGATCATGACCTGAGCTGCAGTCAGGTGCTTAACCAACTGAGCCACCCAGACGCCCCACCCAAAATCTATTTTTCCTGAGAGAAAAGTGTTCTAGAGAAAGTGAAATGCTAATGATTTAGACATAACATTTCGAGAAAAAAAATTTAGCAAATAAGAAAATTAATAGTCATTACAAATATTTTAAAGCATATTAAGTACCACAAAGTACTTTTCGTCACAGTCTTGGAGACAAAGGGAAAAAATGTAATAAATTAAAATACAAACAGGGCACTTACATACATCATTATTTTGACACTGTCTATGGACTAAGCTCAACTGCACTATGTATAGTTTGCTTCCTTTGAGCAGCACATCTGAGGTCTGGAAGACAAGCGAGCAACTTTATGGCCAAGTAATAAATGATGAAACTCAGCGCCCACCTCACAGGGTGGTTATGAGGCCTGAACAAGTCAATATTCATAAAACATTTAAAATAGCGCCTGACACATAGAAACAGCCGTGTGTGTGTTCCATATACCAAATGTAGCGGCGCCTGGGTGGCTCAGTCGGTTAAGCATCCAACTTTGGCTCAGGTCATGAACTCACGGTTTGTGAGTTCGAATCTCGCATCGGGCTCTGGGCTGACAGCTCAGAGTCTGGAGCCTGCTTCTCTTTCTGCCCCTCTCCTGTTTGTGCTCTGTCTCTCTCTCTCAAAAATAAATAAATGTTAAAATATGTATATATATAATATATATAACATATTATAAATTAATGTAGCAATCACTAAATAATGAGTTACAATGGAACAGAAATGAATTAAATGAATTAGAATAGAACATAAAATATCAGAATACAGTAAATAGTAAAAGTGATCACAGTTTGTTAAACTTTGGTTATAGTTACACTGTTACTGTTACCCACTGTCCTGTTGATCGGGGGCGGGGGAGGGGGCTGTCAAAAAGTTTGAGAAACTGTGTCACACTACAGAGCCTTAACAAGGTCAAAGGTTTAATTTGCATACTTGCCTGTTCGGATCACAATGAATCAAAATGCTACCCCACAGATATATCCTAGGCAGGCAGAGACAGCTTGCAATATCTAATGAGCCAATCGTATGCATCTCTTCCCAATTCCATGGTCAGGGGTCAGTGACGTCACCTTGGTAGCTTGGAATTGGTCGCGGAAGGAATACTTACACCAGATACGTTGGCGAATGGTACAAAGCAGGGCTTTTCCCTACCCCTACTGGAAGGACAGCTGTGTCAACACTGACCAGCCTACTCCTATCTGTGTTCCAAATGGTATGCAAATCTTCACCAAATAATAATTCATAATAATAACAAATTCAAGACAAATATTCAAACCATCATCAATTCTGGAAGAGCCCAGGGACTGTTCTTTAGAAAAAGCATTGTACTGTTTTCCAGTACATTCAAAAGCCCTATTCATTGCCAGTTCCCTGCCTGGCATGGGAACAAATAAATGTATCATTTCTGGATTTTTAGGCAATGTAAAGTATTAAGAAAATTCTTTTGTCTAAAGCAGCTGGAAGGCTGGATAGGTTAAAGACCATCTTCCCCTCCATTATTAGTTCAAAGACTCATCTGGATAAGACATATATATTATATATAATAATGTAACAATGAATCATTACAGTATATTAATTATATGGACAATTATAAGTATATAATATGTACCAATATACAATTATATATTATACAAATATTGAATATATTTCAATAAAACAAATAGCAAAGTAAAATGCTAAAAAGCATATAGTTATCTTATTTCCAAATATAAATAATTCTAGACTTTGAAATGGTTTGAAATGCCTGTACTAGTAAGCACCTGAGTAGAGACCAAAGCTTGGAATCCCAGCACGAACCCAAGCCGGGTGACAAAAATGAACACATAGGGGAATGAGCCTGTTTCTGGACTTCAGAGCACTCCCTCTGCCTTAATTGTGTGCATTTGCTAGTGAAGTTTATTGATGTGCTATTCTATCCACTAAACTGCCAGCTCCATGAAAAGAGAGGCTGTTTTCACTCCCCACTGTACCCCTAGGACCTGGCCGAGCAACTGGTATGTATGTAACAGATCCTCCATAAAGATTTGCTGTATAGAAGGCGGGAGACATTCCTGTTCTGGAGTCTGGCGACATAAGGGAGCAATGGGCATCCTGCTGGGGAAATCCACACCAAGGCGAGCAAGCCCAAACATGACAACGAGGCCTCCAAGCACACACCACCCTCCGTTCAACAGGAAGAAGGACTCCGGAGCCCTGCACAAGGTCTTCCATGAAGACTGCTGTCTGGCCCGGGTCCTGGAGAGAGCACTTCAAGCGAGCCCACACGACTGATTCAGCTAAGGAGCTCTGGAGGATGTTCGGAGGTCCTGGCAGCCCGGGCACCTGAGCAGCTCAGGTGTGAGAGAAGACGTCACATGGCTTTTGGGCCCAGGAGCCGCCGGTGCGACGTGTCCCCTGCATCGCCCAGCGGGACTGGGGCACACATCAGCGGGAGACAGCAAAAGCAGCAGCCGATTCAAGACATTTCAAAGGGTTCCCAGGCACCGGCAGGGGCAGGAGTCACCAGTCAGAGGACAAAAATGCTGGGGCGCCTAGGTGGCGCAGTCGGTTAAGCGTCCGACTTCAGCCAGGTCACGATCTCGCGGTCCGTGAGTTTGAGCCCCGCGTCAGGCTCTGGGCTGATGGCTCAGAGCCTGGAGCCTGTGTCCGATTCTGTGTCTCCCTCTCTCTCTGCCCCTCCCCCGTTCATGCTCTGTCTCTCTCTGTCCCAAAAATAAATAAACATTGAAAAAAATTTAAAAAAAAAAAATGCCGATGTGTGCTTCCGAGAAGAATGGGGTTTGTGAGTTCACAGGAAACACACTAAGAACACCACCCCCGGCCAGAAACAGGGGGACTTGGGGTTCTAAACTAGCGGACCCACAGCAAAATGGTGCTCCATATAAAGGACCCTATGATGTAAACACAAAACGACCAAGATTTCTGCACATTATGCAGACCGTCGGCTCAACAACCTATTTTACTCTATTCACTCCAAGACAAGGAAATCTAGAACTTGGAAAACAGTGACCTGTACCTTTACTTTCAACCTTGAGCCATAACATTTGCTGATTAATAATGATATGAGGAACGGGTCTTGGTACTAGGACACAGTAATGCATGCTGAATTCTTCATGTTCCCCTTATTTCTATCAGCCTCCCTAAAATACTTACTCAGGAAAAATCTCTTGCAACTCTCAAGAGTCTCACTTTGTATACTAAAATTGTTCATCTGGGGGGGGCCCCTCCCCGCCCCGTGCAGGAAGAAAGTACCGATTAAATGCCAAATTGTTACAATCATGTAAAGCTGTCCTAATCAAAGGGTCACCATGTGACAGCACTTGATGTCCTACGTCTTTTGGCACGAGGATGGCTACAATATAGTCTCTGGACTGATACACACTGACCTAATCCTGACAGCTGGTACTTCATTAGAAGGTATAAATCAGAAATTCTACCCTTCTCTCAGGCCGGTCTGGTAAATAGCTACTTGTTTCTGAAGAAGGCAGGGAAAATCCTAGAACTAACTTACTTTTCTGAAACTTCCTTATTCTAAATAGCAAACGGAGGGTATGAAAGGAAACAGTTCCCCTCCTTGGCATGGCCCCGAAACACAGTGTTCCTCATACGTACTCTCTAAACACATTGCAAAACACATTATGGAAGCCCAGCTCACACGCGGGGCTCATATTGTATAATAAGCTTTTTCTTAAAAAGAAACAAAGGGGAACTCAAAGTGCCATTCATTTTATTCAGAGAAAAGCAGCATCCTTCCCCCGCCCCCCCCCCCTTGATTGTCTGTGGCATCTCTTATATTCCTTTTGGTTAAAGTGTTGAGCTCCATTTTGAGGGAATCTGGAAATTTGGATCTGGGCTCTCAGCTTTGAACTCACTATATGTCACATTTCCCAATACTTCCTACAACCAGGGTCTCTCAGACAGGGTGGGTATCTATTTGTGAAGCTTTTAAAAATTACGGATGCCAGACCTTAAACTAACCTCGCGTGTACAAGTATGTTCACAGGCGGTCCATGATTCACTGGAAATAGCTTAGAAGGATGAAACTCATCACCGTCATTCATTTAAGAAATTGTGTTAACTCAGTAAGAAGGAATAACTAAGAAAGTAATAGGTCCTTCCTTTTCCTCCTTCCATTCCTGCTCTATAGACTCCTAAACCTGGCTCAGTCCTCCAGTTCCATCTTTTCTACCATCAATGCCCAGATTTCTCAGGATCATTGAAGAAATGATCCTCATAATGGAAGAATGAGCGACTCATAATCTCGAGTGGTCCCAGGACAAATTCCCGGTTTCCCCTCTTCACTGAACCCTAAGCTTCTGTCATCCTTCCATCCCCCTGTCCTTGACCTTGAGCAGTTATTCCAAACCTTACCCATTCTGTTACAGATTCTCTCCCTCTGTCCCTCCACACTGCTCTCTGCAGGTAACTTTGCTTCCTAGTTCACAGTTCCTAGTTAAGGCTTTCAGGCATTAACAGGTATAAACAGCCCCTGCTTGCTTTCTGCCTACACATTAAATCATAGTCACAAGTCTAAATCACCTGGGGGGCTTTGAAGACCACATGTGTCTGGCCCTACGCCTCCCCCCCACCAAAATTATGATTTTAATTATCTGGGGTTCAGTCTGGGAGTTAAAAAATTTTCAAGTCTCTTAGGTGATTCGAATGGGCAGCCAAAGTGAAAACCAATGTTCCTAATTGGGGCTACACACCAAGAATCCAATGAGGTTTTGTTTTTAAAAATCTAAGCGCGTCCGGGGCACCTGGGTGGCGCAGTCGGTTAAGCGTCCGACTTCAACCAGGTCACGATCTCACGGTCCGTGAGTTCGAGCTCCGCGTCAGGCTCTGGGCTGATGGCTCAGAGCCTGGAGCCTGTTACCGATTCTGTGTCTCCCTCTCTCTCTGCCCCTCGCCCATTCATGCTCTGTCTCTCTCTGTCCCAAAAATAAATAAACGTTGAAAAAAAAAATTAAAAAAAAAAAAAATCTAAGCACGTCCAAGTCCCAACCTGATTCAGTTTATCAGGTGTTGCTATGATTGGCATGGACATTTTTAAAGTGCTCTATTAAGTCCTTTCTTCATGTTGGAAATGCCAGAAGAAATGGACAGAAATACAACAGAGGCAGGGGTCTAAAAGCTTTGCCAGATCAAGGGAAGAAATACACTGATTATCATTTCTGAATGATTGGGTGCGTGTAAATTAATGAGTTTATTATATCCTACAGAGAATCCAACTTCTTTTCTTTATGAAACACTTACATGTGAAAAAGTTTTGAGAAAATATTCAGTAAATATTTATATCACCTTGGAGTGAGAAAAATACTTTTAAAGCATAACACCATAGACAGACTCCATCTGGGAAATAGTGACAGAATGGAGTGTGTCAAAATTAGAAATTTCCTGTATGAAAAAATTAAAAGGCAAGTAACTGAAATATATGCTACATATCTGACAGGCAAAATTTAATGGCCTTACTATTTACAGAACTCATGAACCAGGAGTAAAAACAACAACAAAAAAGAATAGACGTATCAACAGAAAAACAGATCAAGGACATAAATACATGAGTTTTAAAAATACAAACAGCTAAGAAATCCACGAGAAAATGCTCAACACAACTGCTATCTTAAGGAAATTATTAAAATAATAAGATACCGTTTTTGCCTATAACACTGGCAAAGATGAAAAGGGATAAATTATCCAAAGTTACAAGGTTGAGGAGAAACAGGTGTTTTCTTACACTGCTGTTTAGATGCTAAGCAGGGCATTCTTTAGAGGGGGTCGTTTGCTTGAAGGACACATATCAAAAGCCTTAAAGCTTGAATATACTTTGAGCCAGAAATTGCAACACCTAGGCATTTAACCTAAAGAAGTAATTATCTAGGCTGCTGAGGTCCTGTGGCCCTTGGCCCAGGTGTCTGGGTATTAAGAACACTACACAGTAGGAACTGGACCGGGGCCACCGCGAGCAGATTTATTTGAAAACCTTACGCTGCCAACATCGTACCTGGCACCTCTTACTGATGTGTGACAGTGGAAACCACCTCGTGTGCAGCGCTCTGATGTTTTCCGCCCAAATAGCCTGTCGATCTCACTTCTAGCAAGTCGTCTCTGTGCACATACCCCCAAGGCAGCCAAACCATCGTGCTACGCCCGTTTGTAAAATCCCCTATGAAGGGCCCCCCTCTGCATTCGTCTGCATGTGCAGCCAGCCCACAATAGTCCTGTTTCTTCTGGCAAGTGTCATTGCCAAGGAGTCTGGGCATGTGCAGATGCTCAGGGTCTTCCGAGGACACTCTGTGGTCATCCAGTGACAGTTAACTCTCTCTGTCCCCGGCCTCTGCTTGGCCGGTCACCTCGGAGTGGCTTGTCACTCACACACACAGCACCGGGTCCCCCAGACACCGACCACCTGCACCAGCCATGCCTGTGCGCCCATACATATGGCTCACCCCCAATGCTCGACTCAAACCACATCATCCTGCTCATTCTCACCACATCCTTCTCCTTTTTTTTCTGCAACCCTTTTTACTTCTGAACAAGAGTCATAGAACAGTTGTTAAAAACCAGGAAAAAAGAAAATCTAGTTGTCCAACAACAGGGTTAGTTAAAAACTCATGGCTAAATGAGTCACGGTTCATTAATACAACGGGATACTATTCAACTAATAAAAAACGATGATACCACCACATATTTTTAAGAAAAAAAGATACAAAATAGGTTTCCTTGAGTCAAGCATGCCCCTGATGATGGTATCAGCTATCAGTCTGTAGTTTATAGAATCCTGGTGGATTTCCATTTTCTTCTTTTTTTGCTTATGAGTATTGGACGATCTTTTAAAATAAATATGTATTTGGGGGAAACAGAAAACGTTAGAAATAAAACAATTTCAAACTGGAATATTAAAAAATGGATCTGGTTTTTCATACGTATTGAGCCTCAAAACCTGTGTGTGCCCCACCAGGTTGGGTTTGCTCTATCTGCATTGCTGTAATGTGGTGTATGTTAGCGTGTTGTGTAGCATTGTATCATATCCCCAAAACAGCAGCCGTCACAAGACCTTGGATGAGGGTGCACTTGGTCTCTGGGTAGGGCAGCATCATGATTCTCAGGGAGCCATGGGCTGGAGAAGTAGGGAATTGGCCACCTGAATTACCGTACTGCCCTGTACCGAAAGCTACAGCTTATGCATCTAAATGAGGTCCAAGATTAATGGTTTTCAGACATTTAGCAGAAGAACCATTTTTTTTTTTTTTTTTTTTTTCCCAAATGAAATCTGACACAAACCAATGCTGTGCCGATGTGGTTCAGGTAGGAATTGGAGCACCAGTGACTCTGGTTAAGCTTCCCCTTTCTGCCCACGGACCCCTACAAATCCGCTCCGTAGGTTTCCAAAGTTTACTACTTGAGAAACAAACAGTGGCTGGCTTTAAGAAGGCAGCTTTCACCTCAACAATAGATTTTTCCATTCAGACTGTGAAATCCAACTGGTTATTTTTGCCAATTTATTACATGCAGTCCTGAGTTTCTTTTTTTTTTTTTTTTTTAATTTTTTTTTTCAATGTTTATTTTTGGGACAGAGAGAGACAGAGCACGAACGGGGGAGGGGCAGAGAGAGAGGGAGACACAGTTTCGGAAACAGGCTCCAGGCTCTGAGCCATCAGCCCAGAGCCCGACGCGGGGCTCGAACTCACGGACCGCGACATTGTGACCTGGCTGAAGTCGGATGCTTAACCGACTGCGCCACCCAGGCGCCCCTGCAGTCCTGAGTTTCTTAAGGCCCAATCTTCCTTCTGTGTAGAAAGCCTTCTTCACCATATCTGCCTAAACTCCTACAAATCCCAGATATTCCCTTTAGTATTTTTCTGACCTCCGACACCTTAGATAAAATGAAATATTTCTTCACATGTAGCCCCATAGTACTTTAACTATGATACTCTATTCTACCACTTATAACATGGTGCTTGAGGCAGGCTTAGGCTGTTCAAGTGAGTCCCTACAGGTAGAACTGAAACTTTGCATCCAACCATTGACTTGTTTGTGTGTCCGTTTGCATTCGCGGGTTTTTATGGAGGTTAAGGAATCTCTGGGTGGGGGCAAAGGGAACCTAATAGTGATCATGATTTGGGGTTCAGACAATATAGATTAAGAATGATGTAAGGAGAAACTAGGATATTTCCTGGGAGGCAAGTCATAGCAGGACGAAAAGTGTTTAGGACACAGAGTCAGGCAAGAGTGGTGGGAAAACAGTGGGCCAAGTTGTTTGTGTGTAACGATGATGAATGGAAAAAAAGCAGGAGCGATGGAATATTCAGCAGTCTGGACCAATAAATGAGACCACAGGAGACTCACCTCAGTTCTGGGAGAGGGAACAATATGGAAGAGGAAGAAAGATGGGGGCCCAGTCATTCACTGGTTGGGACTGAGCTAACAAAATTCAAATAGAAATACCCACACACTAATATGAGCTGGGGACATTCAGGCGATACACTGTATTCTTACTATTTGTTCCCAAGACTGGGACTTGCCATTATTAGGTATGACGTCTGCGAGACTGCCATGCCTCAGAGACCTAGGTACCAGAAAATATTCCCGTGTGAGGCGCAGGCTATGTGAAATAATGCATGGACACGTTCTGACATGATCATCACTTGATACTGAGATATTTCAACTGGTAACAGAAAGTTAGTGGAAAGGCCTCCTTGATCCCGTTAAGACTGCTTTAAGCATGAGCACCTTTTTTTAAAATATAGAATAACTTGTATTTAAAATTTTAGTAAAGGCAAAGCTACACAAAGATCAAGCTTCTGTAGCTTGGAATTAAGGCGGATGGGATGGCACAAGGGGGTCCACAAATCCAAGCACTGCAGATTACCTTAGTTTCCTCTACTATAGGATCATGGCTGTTACAAGTTGACCGATGGGTATGCCTTTCAAACTCTCTGGACCGAGCACAATATATTACCTTTCCCAACCTTTTCCAAAGGGAGCCAAATGTTTTTAAAGCTCGTTCACCACCCACCCCTACCCAACCTCTTGGATTCTAAAGTACCACATGCAACAACAGCATATTTCTAGCCTACTGGTTTATGTTCAGACTTATGTATTACAATTCACATGTTTATGACTTTATGTATTAAGTTCCAGAGGATAAATGATAACACTCCCTAAATTCAAAGCTCACATAATCCATTTTGTTAGTATGCATGTTTAAAATGACTAAAGGGGACTATTTGAGTTCAAAAGCTTGTACAAAAATTAAATGCATGTATAATTAATATTTGCAAAGGTGTTTTGAGTGAATGCTAGTTTTTTAAAGTGGGACGTTATTAAAGGGTAGAGCTATTCAACCAGACATTAGCCCGCTCAAGTTTGGGCAGTGAAGAGCTCAAGAAGGAGGCTCTTCAAATAAGAAAAAGCAATTGTATAAAACGTTCTTGGGTCTTATCTCCAAGACTGACTTCTTTGGGGTTTTCTTGTTTTAATGCTCAGTGTCATTGTCATTTCTGGATACAGAGAAAATTCTCCTTTAACAACCAAACTCATCACTTAAAATATAACTTGTTCCAAAAAATGTAACGTACATTTTTAATTTTAATTTTTTATTTCAGAGATAGAGCGAGAACAGGGGAGAAAAGCAGAGGGGGGGGAGAGAGAGAGAGAGAGAGAGAGAGAGAGAGAGAGAATCCCAAGTGGGCTTCACACTCAGCATGGAGCCCAATGCAGTGCTCGATCCCACCACCCTGGGATCATTACCTGAGCCAAACCAAGAGTCGGACTCTCAACCCACTGATCCCAGGTGCCCTTACATGTACATTTTTTTAAAAAGAGAATGTTCATGGGGCGCCTGGGTGGCTCAGTCGGTTAAGCGTCCGACTTCGGCTCAGGTCACGATCTCGCAGTTCGTGAGTTCAAGCCCCGCGTCGGGCTCTGTGCTGACAGCTCAGAACCTGGAGCCCGTTTCAGATTCTGTGTCTCCCTCTCTCTCTCTGCCCCTCCCCCGTTCAGGCTCTGTCTCTCTCTGTCTCAAAAATAAATAAACGTTAAAAAAAAAAAGAGAGAGAATGTTCACTAAGAACTTATACAGAATGTTCACATTAACATGGAAGGTTATTAACACGGAAGAGTTTTTAAAAACAATCCATTTTCAAGATAGGTTTGCATTGAGAAGGAATCTAGAGAAGTAGCAAACAAAGTGGCAATTCCCAAATCTCCTCAGTTTGAAATAAATACACTGGACTCTGGAGGGCAGATGTAACTTGAGGGTACCTTTTCCTCATTAGATGGCCACTAGCTGCCTGCCACTTTAGCTACCTTGTCACCTGTGTTATGTTAAACATAACAACCATCATCTCCCACCTAAGGACAAAGTGAAAAATATGAAGCTCAGAATCTCAGATTTCCTGGTGGCCTCCAACTCAGCTTTATTTTTCAATTTGAGGAGTAAGAGTGACCGGAAGGGTGGTGGCTCATGACCCATAAGTTATTCTCTGGTCTTTTCCTTCCTGGAGGTAGGAATCATCTCTATTACTCTCCAGAATTCCCCTGTGACTCACTCGCTTTAACCCATCCACCCCACCAGGAAGTGATTCGACAAAACCTACCCATTTCACATATAAAATCTTGGTCATCCAATAACGATAGCATACACATATTATAAATTAAGCACAGATACTATCACATGAAATTAAGTGAAAGTTGAAGAAATTTAAGACCAACTGAACAAAATATTCAATTAACAAAGTATCGTTTTTTGGTTTTTTTTTTAAGACCAACCTATATTTAGTTTTGACTGATCCCTTTGGAGGAATGTGGTATATCTTGGTTTTGGTAGTGTGATCTTTAGCCTTTTGACAATCTACAATTAAAGACACATAATTCTCTAGGACATAACTTCAGTAGTCACATTAATTTCTATCAAAGATATCCAAAACTATATTTATTCATCTAAACTGAAAGGTTTTAAGAAGGTTTCTAAAAATCTAAATCTATAATAATTTACTTAGATTATTTTCTTGCTAGAGTAAACATTAAGGTTTTTCTTATTAAATATTTGCTAAGTTTATTAATTTATCAGTACTACCAAAATACAAATAAGAATAACTATTTAGCTATCAAAGTAGTTTTTAAAATAATTATATTTAGATATCTTCATTTCTAATCTTCTAACTGTAATGTTAGAGGTAAGAAAAGGTATCATTAAACATGTCAACAGATAACTGGGCGACAGAAAGGTAAACAGTATGTCAAACTTTTAAAAATATTACATTTAAAAGAATACTTACAATTTTGCCACCTTCTAAGAGAATATATCCTGAGTTTTTCAATAATATCCACCACAATCAAGGAAGTCAGAACCAGAGAAACTGGCAGATCAGGTAAGGTATCAGGTAAGGTATCCGCAGAACCATTAATATTCTTTTGAACCTGTTTTCAGAAAACCATTTAGAAGCATTACTTCTTTTGTGCTGTCTTTGTTTAAAATTCTTTTAGGGGCGCCTGGGTGGCGCAGTCAGTTAAGCGTCCGACTTCAGCCAGGTCACGATCTCACGGTCCGTGAGTTCGAGCCCCGCGTCGGGCTCTGGGCTGATGGCTCGGAGCCTGGAGCCTGTTTCTGATTCTGTGTCTCCCTCTCTCTCTGCCCCTCCCCCGTTCATGCTCTGTCTCTGTCTGTCCCATAAATAAATTAAAAAAACGTTGAAAAAAAAATTAAAAAATAAAATAAAATTCTTTTAGTAGTCTGGAAGCAACATTAAATTAATTACAAAGACATTTACTAAAAGACTAGAAGCTTGATTTCCAGCTTTTCAGGTAATCAATCCCATTAGCTGTTGAAGGATTTGTAAACACGTAATAAAGATTCTTATCAATGGAAGAGCTTTCAGTTCAAGAGAGAGCTTGGTAAATATGCACCAAAATATAACAGCAGGCTCCTGGTAATGGTGAGATGGGCAATTTCTTCCAACCCTACTGCTAAGCAGAGCCTCTGAGAGTCCCTACGTCAAAGAATTAGGGGGATAGATATTGGAGTTCAGGGTCCTCCAAGAAGAGAGAGCCCAGGTAAACCCAGCCAGGTTTTGGGAGACTTCCTTCATCTGATTATGGTATCTACACAAAAACTTATGGCAAGCATCATATTAGTGGTGATATGTTAAGAGTTTTTCCTCTGAGATCTGGAAGATGACGAAAGTGCCACCATGATCAATTCTATGCAACACTGTACTAGAGGTCCTAGCCAGTGTAATGAAGCTAGAGAAAGAAATAAACACTGCAAGTATTGGGAAGAAAATAAATATATATCATTATTCATAGATTATATAATTGTATATGGGGAAAATCTCCATATGCAATAAAGGGAAAATGAGACTAAAAAAAAAAAAAATGATACTGCCAAAACAGAAGGCTTGAAATAGACCATGTATATATACAGAGTGATTTATAACAGAAGCAGCAGTGCAGAGAAATGCAGGAAGACAGACTTTTTAATAAATAGTGCTCAATGCATTGGATGCTATTTGGAGGTAAAAAACTGACTCCTTACTGCACAACATATACAAAAATTAGCTTCAGATGGATTGTGAATCTAAAAGAGAATGGCAGGAGCACCTCAGTGGCTCAGTTGGTTAAGTGTCCAACTTCAGCTCAGGTCATGATCTCATGGTTCATGGGTTCAAGCCCCACGTCGGGCTCTCTGCTATCAACGCAGAGCCCGCTTCAGACCTCCTGTCCCCTTCTCTCTCTGCCCCTTCCCCGCTTGTGCTCTTGCTCTCTCTCTAAAATAAACATTTTTAAAATTAAAAAAAGAAAAAGAAAAGAAAATGGTAAAACATATAGGCTTCAAAGTATAATATAGGGGAATAGCTTCAGGACTTTGAGGGTCAGATTCGCACTATGACAAAATCTCTTCAAGTTGCCAAAATTACTATCCATGGAAAAAAAAAACACTGGTAAATTGGACTATTTTAAATTAAGAACTCTTCACCCAAAATACCATTAAAATATTAAGTCACAAAGTGTGACTATATTTGCAATATATAAAATCACAAAGGGCTTGAGATCTGAATATATTAAAAACTTCTGAATTGATTTTAAAAAGATAAGTAACACGATAGGGAAAAAATGGCAAGATGAAAAAAGTGCTCAATTTCATTAATTTTTTAGATGTTTATTTATTTATTTATAGGGCAGGGGGAGCGGGCATAGAGAGAGAATCCCAAGTAAGCTTCATGCTGTCAGCGCAGAGCTCTTCGCGGGGCTTGATCTCACAAATTGTGAGATCACGACCTAAGCCGAGATCAAGAGCTTAACCAACTGAGCCACCCAGGTGCCCCTCAATTTCATTATATTGGGGAATGACAATTTAAAACTATAATGAGATTCAAGAATATATGCCCAACAGAATGGCTAAAAGACTTAGAATGTACGGTAGCTAGAATATGCAGCAACGGGTATGCTCATTCTCTGCTAGCGTTAAGTCTAAATTAGTAGAATCTCTTTGGGAAACTGGCATTTTCTGCTACAGTTGAACCTTTGACTATCTATGTCCCATCAGTTATACTCCTGCACATTAACTGAAATTCTTGCATATGTGCATCAAGAGACATACTCAAAGATGTTCACAGCAGCATTATTTATAATAGCCAAAACCGGAAACAACTGAAGTGGGCATCAGAGGCGGAAGTGATAAATAAATTGTAACATATTCATAAAATGAAATGAATGAATTCACTCCACAGAATGAAAACGATGGAATACCATTGTACACAAAAGCCTGAATGACCCACACTTGTGAAAAAAAGAAGCCAGACACATATTAGGTAGATAGAAGAGAGATAAATGACAGATATAGATAGAGAGAGAGATAGAAAGGTATATAATTTTATCTCCAATTATAAAAAATTCAAAAAAGACAAACCAATCTATGGAATTAGAAGTTAAGATAGAAATCATTGCAAAAAACATAGGGGTGGCTTTTAGGGAACTAGCAAAGCTTTATTTTTTGACCCTGAGTAGTGTTTACGCAGGGGATTGCTTTGTGGTATTACATTAATATTGTACATTGTATGTTTTATGCACTTTCTGATTTGTGTGTCACGCTTGAGTAAAAAATTAAACAAAAGAAGGAAAAAAGCAATAGTGGGTAAGGACGTAATAGAAAAGAATCAAAAAGGGCAATCATACTACAAATGTATCATCATTTTAGGATAATAGGTTTCCTTAAAAGGTTGTATGCTAGGTGGGGGGAAGGTTGTACACTGAATTTTTAAAGGTCTTGGGAACCTCCTAAGTGCTTTACAGAGTCTTTTGGGAGGAGGGAGGAGAAAATGATAAATCTAGATTAAAATATTCACATATTGCTGTGTGATGCAAAGCACATCTATAGAGCCTTCCAAGGTTATTCTATACATTCACAGACTGTCCAAATGTAGCATCTAGGACACATTCTAACAATCATGTATTTCTCATGACGTCATACACTACCCAGGACTCCCTCCCCTCATGACACCTATCATAGCTATTCTAATAGCTGACTGTTTTTCTCTCTACTATCAATAAGCAATTACTCAAGGCCAGAAACTCTCACATTTCCAGAGTGTTGTATCTCATTACCTAGCACAGTGCCTGGCATGTGATATGCACTTAATAACCACTTACTTGACATATAGATAAAATATAAAGTACTTTAATTTTTTCACTTTGGAGACATGAAAATTACATCTTTCAGAGCATTGTGCAAATTAATAAGGTTAATAGGGCATTCTTCTTTGAACTTGTCAGATAATAAAATTCTCACAGCCTGAAAGTTCTGCCTCTAATATTACTGTCCTGTAGATGCCTGTCTATCAGAATCCTTTTGAAGCTGCATTTAGTCAAAACATGAAGTCAAGCTTATTTTCAAATAAATATCATGTGCAAATCCTTAGGCAATGGATATATTATTAAAGGTCTTAGAACGTGAGGGGTATGCCCTCTGGATATTGTTTAGAACTGAGGACACTCAAAAAACAGGTGAAAAGCGGCAAATGTGAATCTACTTTTAAATTCCTTGCTTTTTTATGATCTTGGAATAACGTTCCTTTCTTTCACACACACACATAGAAGATATTTTTTTAATTGGTTGCTAGACCTTCTTTCACAATCACAGAGGGGGAAAAGTGATCTTAGTACTTTAAATATTCATATTGCAGCTTGGAAGAAGACTGGATAGAATAAACTTTAGGAAAAATTTCGGGCACACCGTTCTACAATATTCCGGTAATAGAGGAAATTTTTAAATCTCAAAATCTTGCAGAACGAAGAAAAAATCCATACCTCAGTCCCTGCGATAGAAAAGCTGAAGCTGGGAAGTGTGGTGAGTATAACACACATCATCATAACAGGTCTCCTAGCAAAGGACAAAAAATAAGCAAAAGCAATAATGTACAAGATCAACAGTTCCGGTTACATTTTGCTAATTTAGCAGTTCCTGTTCCATTCATCTCTCATTTTTCTAAGAAGCTACTACTTCCCCATTTCCATTTCCCAAATGTTTCAGTATGGCAAAGGGGAACACATGCAAAACCCAGAATATTTTCTAGAACAAAGGTTCACCACCTTTGTTCCAGAAAAAAATAACTAGCCAGCCATGGACTTCCAAGAGCATCACTGTGCCAGACAAATGACATTCAACATTTCCATAATTCCATAACTGGAATCCTGCCAAAAAGTTTCAGCTCTGGTGACCAACTGAAAAAAAGAACGTGACTTTTTTTTTCTCCATGTTTGTTTATTTACTTTGAGGGGACGAGGGGCAGAGAGGGAATCCCAAGTAGGCTCCAGGCTCAGTGCCACATCCAACACTGGGCTCTATCCGATGACTGCAAGATCAGGACCTGAGCCGATATCAAGAGTTGGATGCTGAACCGACTGAGCCACCCAGGTACCCCAAGAGCATGCCTTTCTTAAGTTATATTATACCCTATCATAACATTGATTTTTTTTAAAGAAGACATTTAGAGATGCTGTACCAAGAATGCCTTCATTTAAAAAAAAATTTAATGTTTATTTACTTTTGAGAGAGAGAGAGAGAGAGAGACAGAGTGTGAGCGGGAGAGGGGCAGAGAGAGAGGGAGACACAGAATCTGCAGCAGGCTCCAGGCTCTGAGCTGTCAGCACAGAGCCTGACGTGGAGCTCAAACTCACAAACTGTGAGATCATGACCTGAGCTGAAGTTGGACGCTTAACCGACTGAGCCACCTAGGCACCCCACCAAGAATGATTTCAAATGAAAACATGTGGATATTTCTTACTTGAACTAAAAAAAAAATCATGTGATATATATATGTATATATACATATATATCACATGATTTTTCACACTGGTTTTTGGACCATTGGTTTTTTTCACAGTGGTTTTTGGACCACTTCTTAAAACCTTCATGAACAATTAATCAAAGAGTTATTGAGATATAATACATATATAATACTCTATCTTATGACAGAAAGAATTAAAATGCTCACTTAGCATTATTAATTGATAGGAAGACAAAAGATGCTCAAAGGTTTTCTATGATGAAATATTTACATTTCCGTTCCTTAAATACACATTTTACTAATTACACTTATATGATAATGTGTTTCTAAGTACAAAAAGTGCTGAACTCTTTCAAATAACTAACGATTTCTCCTTGGTCCTGCCATGCTTCTGTCAATCCCATCCTGGTCTTAGATGTTCTAGGTATAGACATAAGTTAGACGGCAGGATAGACCCGTCTTCTAGCCAGACTCAGTACGACCTGCTAAAACCAGAGGTACAATGGGGTTTTTGAGAGGTAGCTTTGCCTCCTTTTCTGAGCCCAGATCCAGGTTCCTGCAGCACCTGGCTCTGGCTGGAGACTTCATGGAGCCCTCTTCTTCTCAGCTTGTGCTCTAAAAGGTGAGAGTGCCCCAGGGATTACTCCTGCACCTCCTCTTTATGCCTAATTGTCTCAAGCAATCCCATGGCTTTAATTTTATTTTAATGTTTATTTTCATTTGAGAGAGAGAGAGAGAGAGAGAGAGAGAGAGAGAAAGAGTGGGGAAGGGGCAGAAAGAGAGAAGGTGACACACAATGCAAAGCAGGCTTCAGGCTCTCAGCTGTCAGCACAGAGCCCAACACAGGGCTTGAACTTATGAACTGTGAGATCATGACCTGAGCCGAAATCAGACACTTAACTGACTGAGCCACCCAGGCGCCCCTCCCATGGCTCTAAATATCAACCACTTACCCAGGACTTCCATATATATACATAGACATAGATATAGACATAGACATAGACATTTTTTTTTCTGAGCTCTGGGCTTGTATGCCCAACTCTGGCACCTCCACTTGGGTGTCTAATGGGCAACCCAGATTTAACATGCCTGAACAAAGACCCCACATCCCTGTTCCAATCATCAAATGCTCTCTGGTTTACTGCAAGTAGAATTACTGAAAGTACGTGTCACATCCATCCTTCGCTAACATCATAGCTCATTTGCCATCATGTCTCATCTCCAAGAACTATCCAGTTTCCTGTTAATATTTCTATTCTTGCCTAGCAACGTTTTCTCCATAGAGCCAACTGTTATATTTTTAAAATGTAAAACACATCTTATCACTGCCCTGCTCAAAAATCTCCAACAGTAAGGGGTGGGGTGAATGAGGAGTTAGTGTTGAGTGGAGACAAGAATGAAGACGAAAAGGTTCTGTGGACGGATGGTGGTGATGGCACAACAGTGTGAATGAGTTTAATGCCACTGATACGTACACTTAAAAGGTTAAGTTGGTAAATTGTGCTACATGTATTTCACACAAAATACACACATCTGTGCATCTTACATATTTTTTAAAAATCTCCAGTGGGTAAGCAATGTAACTGGAACAAATTTGAAACCTATTACCCGAGCCTACATGTTCTACATGACGTGGTTTCTCTTCTTTCTCCTAGTCTCTTTCTCACTTAGAATGACTTTCCTCTCCCTGGAAACCCACTTAACTCCAGCCATACTGGCTTTCTGGTTGTGTCATGATCACATCAAGCTTGCCTCATCTTCAAGTTGTACACTGTCTATACCTTCTGCCAGATGCCCCCCATTCCTGGATCTTCCATGTTGGAGCCCTGTTGTCATTCCAAATTATATATATCTGCGGCCTTATGACTACCTGAAGTTCTGCTGATTATTTCTTGTTTATCGTTTCACACATTCCTCTTTGCTGATCTTCAAAGTAAGTTCCGTGGAGGCAGGAAATTTATCTGAATGGTTTCACTACATTATCTCCACTAGCTAAAACCACGTTTTTTGAGCCTTTTTTTGTGCAGTGAAATTTCTGAGAATCTGGTAAATCCTACGGACCTTTTTCAAAACAGATTTCTTTTTAAACAAAAACGGAGCAATTATGTTGAAATACAGTATTCCAAATTCTTTTAAAAATTTTATACAGGAATATACGTGCTCATCTATGAACACATTGTCTCCTTATTTTCTTTGGAACGCTCAAGAGCTAGTGGAAACTGAAATCATTCATAATGTCAAGGTAGCGAAGATCATTAGCCACATTAAGAAGTATCTGCAATGGGGCGCCTGGGTGGCGCAGTCGGTTAAGCGTCCGACTTCAGCCAGGTCACGATCTCGCGGTCCGTGAGTTCGAGCCCCACGTCGGGCTCTGGGCTGATGGCTCAGAGCCTGGAGCCTGGAGCCTGTTTCCGATTCTGTGTCTCCCTCTCTCTCTGCCCCTCGCCCGTTCATGCTCTGTCTCTCTCTGTCCCAAAAATAAATAAACGTTGAAAAAAAAATTAAAAAAAAAATAAAATAAAAAAAGAAAGAAGTATCTGCAACAATTGTAATGTGGTATGAAAAGATCTAACATATATGATATGAAAAGATCTACTTAATGAAGTTATTAGGTTCTGGTACTTGTAGTGTGCTTTGTTACCAACATGCAAAATGGAAAGAAATGCTAGTTTTCAGTTAGAGGCTACAGGGCAAATGAAGATGCAACCTGTTTCTAATCCAAGTTCTGCATCTTATGTATCCAGAAATAATGATAATCTGTATTTTAAAATCTTGATTTACTGCTAACATAGATTTATAATAATTTATTAATAAGTGTTGTGGGTTAAATTATGTTCCTCCCCAAAGATTATGTTCAAGTTTCAACTCCTGGTGCCTTACAGTGTAACCTTATCTGGAAATACGGTCTTTCCAGAGCTAGTAAGTTAAAATGAGGTCATTAAGGTGGGCCCTAATCCAACACGACTGGTGTCCTTATTAAAAGGGAAAATTTGGAGAATGTACAGAGGGAGGATTATGTGAAGAAACGCAGGAAGACACCATGTGACGATGAAGGCAGAGATCAATCAGGGTGACGCATCTGTAAGCCAAGGAATGCCAGAGTGCTGGTGAACCACCAGCCCTCAGAAGGAACCAACAGACACTTTGATCTCAAGACGACTAGCCTCCAGAACAGGGACACCACACATTTGTCACCCAGTACTTTGTTATGGCTGTGCTACAAAACTAATACAGAGTTTGCTCTACAGGTAGGGGGTACTACTGGTAACAAATACCTAAAAATGTGGAAGTGGCTTTGGAACAGGGTAATGGGTAATCTGGAAGAGTCTGAAGACACATGATAGAAACAGGCTGGACGGCCTAGAAGAGACTGTTAGAAAAATATGGGCACTACAGGAGATTCTGGTGAAAGCTAGGAGAGAAAAAGAGGAGAGATGTAGAAAAGCCTCTAACAATCTTAGAGAATATGCACATTGTCCCAAACAGAAATGCTACAAACGTGAATGTTCAAGGTGTTTCTGGTGAAGTCTCAGGCAGAAAGGAGGACCATGTTGTTGGCAACTGGAGGAAAGGTGATCCTTTCTAGAAAGTGGCAGAGGGGCGCCTGGGTGGCTCAGTCGGTTGAGCGGCCAGCTTCGGCTCAGGTCATGATCTCGCGGTCCGTGAGTTCGAGCCCCGCGTCGGGCTCTGGGCTGATGGCTCAGAGCCTGGAGCCTGTTTCCGATTCTGTGTCTCCCTCTCTCTCTGACCTTCCCCCATTCATGCTCTGTCTCTCTCTGTCTCAAAAATAAATAAACGTTATAAAAAAAAATTAAAAAAAAAAAAAGAAAGTGGCAGAACCTTGGCTGAACTGTGTTCTGCTGGGTAGAAAATAGAACCCACAGTCGACGAACTCAGATATTTAGCTGAGATTTCTAAGCAAAACACTGAAGGCACTGCTGATGATAGCAAAATACAAGAGGAGAGGAATAAATTGACGAAGGAATTGTTAAGCAAAAAGGGACCAGAACTTAGTAAAATATAAGAGGAGAGAGAGAGATAAATTGAAGAAGGAATCGTTAAGCAAAAAGGAACCAGAACTTGAAGATTTGGATATTTCTCAGTGTATCCATATTGTAGAAAATGAAAGCGTGTGTTCTAGAGAGGATACTAAGGGTGTGCCTTGTGAACCCAATCACCTATCTCAGCAGAAATATTGGCACTGCCAGCTTGGACTAACGGGGGACAGAGATGGGACAAAAGGAAGGAAGGCTGTTAGACTTCTGGGATGTAACAGGCAGGAAATGGGCTGGTGGAGCTACTTGGCTGTGAATATGTATTATCCTCTGAGATGGCTCTAGGGGCCTGAGAGGCTCCACTGCAGGCCCAGAGGCTCCCTCCTTAGACCCAGAGGCCAGGGAAGGAAAGGCTCTCCCATCCTGAGGGCAGAACATCCAGCCACAGAGGATTATTGTCAAGCCTTACAATTTAGTGACATTTGCCCCGCTAGGTTTCAGTGAATCTATTCTGCATGTGGGAAGAACATGAATTTGGGGGAGGGCCAGAGGGCAGACTGTCACAGGTTGAATTACGTTCCCCTAAAAGAGACATGTTGAAGTCCCAACCTCCTAGTACCTCAGAATGGGACTGTATTTGGAAATAGTGTTTCCAGAGGCAATAAGTTAACAATTAGGGTGGGCCCTAATGCAACAGGACTGGTGTCCTTATGAAAAGGGAAAATTGGGAGACAGATACGCACAGAGGAAAGACTATGTGAGGAGATACAGGGAGGAACACGATGCAATGATGGAAGTTAGACATCAGGGTGATGCGTCTATAAGCTAAAGAATGCTAAAGAGTGCCAGCGAACGACCAGAAGCTGGGAGAGAGGCCTGGGACGGATTCTCCCAACAGCCCTCGAAGGAACCAACCAACACCGTGGTCTCAGATTTCTAACGTCCACAAGTGGGAGATAATACATGTCTATCATTTAAGCCCCCACGTTTGTGGTAGTTTGCAACAGCAATCCTAGGAAATCCATACAATGAAATTTATGCTGGAAATGCCACAGACACATCTTTGAAGGGGGACTCACGCTAAGGTTAGTGCAAGGCTTCAATGAGAGCACAACACGGCTGAGGAGAAGGACCTGTAGACATGGTGTAAGTCCAGATGGAAGATGAGTTAGGGCACTACAGAGCTCTGTGCGTGTCTGTAGTAAAGCATCAGGAAGAAGGTCTCCTCCAGGAGTAGGCCCACGAAGAAAGACCTGAGTTCAAGCCACGGTGAGTTAAAGATTCCTATTTGTGCAGCAAGAATTCTGACCATGAGATTTCTCACAGGGAAAGCACAGGGAATGGAATGCATCAGATAATAACTTGGGAAACCACTCTGCTCAGACACTCCTAAACATTCTCGATCGCCTAGCTCTTCAAGTCAAGGCTTCCTTCCTTGTCTTTCAAGGCTTCCCACAATCTGCCATTAACTTCCCAACAAAAAACACTAACCCCAGTGAGCTCATGCAACAAGCCAAGTTCTGCATTCATCCATTCACCCACTCATCCAAGCCCTTGTTAAATGTGTGAACTACACTCAGTTGTAAGGGCAGAAAGACACGTAAGGCACAGTCTGGCTTTATGGTACTTACAGGCTCAGGAAGTTGCCTAAGCACAAGATGAGGTAACCGTGTGACAAGAGCAAGTTTTTCTAGGAGTTTTAGTCTCAGTTATGAGACTCAGTTATGAAAGTGACACTGTTGCAGTCGAAGTCAATACCTCACACCAATAGCTGCATCAACAGGACAGCTGGGTATCAATGAGATCATGTCTGGACATTAACAAGCCAGTCATCATCCCAAGGAAATATCCAAAAGGGAAAAAGGTCCAGAAATCACAGGACAAGAATACCTGATAAAGCCTGGACACTGGAGAAGAGAAGACTTCGCAGACTGCCATGGGACGTAGTTGAGATGTGTATACTTTTAAACATTTGAAAAACGTTCATATAGACACAGTGAGCTCAGGAAAGTCACCTCTGGAGACATGGTTTTGGGACTGATCATCATATAAGTGGCATTTTATATTATGAGCCAATGAGAGTACTTGCAAAGCAATCAAAAGGGAAAAATGGGGCAGGGGGAAATGGATAGAGCTCCTGGCCATGGCCAAATTCACTGGCATATAAAGGGAGGGCAGGGGCGCCTGGGTGGCTCAGTCAGTTAAGCTTCAGACTTCGTCTCAGGTCATGATCTCATGGGTTGTGGGTTCCAGCCCTGCGTCAGGCTCTGTGCTGACAGCTCAGAGCCTGGAGCCTGCTTCCGATTCTGTGCCTCCCTCTCTCTCTGCCCCTCCCCCACTTGCACTCTGTCTCTCAAAAATAAATAAACATTAAAAAATTAAAAAAAAATTTTAAATAAGAGGTCCATTGTCTACCCGCATCGTAAGAAAGAGTGTCGTAGAACTCTCAGGTGCCTTCGAGCTTTAGGATTCCATGGTATAATGCCAATACCATTGTACAAGCAAGGGGAAGAGTCGATTTTTAAGGGGCAGGACTGATGTGCAGAAAACATTTTTCATGAAGATTTTTACTCTGTCAACAAGGACTGCAAAGGAAGGGGGATGGGGAAAAGAAGCAAAGGACAAGACACCAGCTGGTGAAGGCTACCAGAGCCCCAGCATCAGTGAAAAAAATGTTCTTCATGCTACCCTGAACAAAACCGTCAGGACAAATGATGTGACATCGGACTTGAATGTATGAAAACGTGGGGAACCATGGCCATGTATGATGGTCCTGGAAGTTAGTGCCTCACTGGGGTGAAGAAAACAGTCATGGAGAACACAGAGGTGATGCCAGAGACACGAAAGAGGGAGAATTAATGGAATTTGGTGACTTATTGCACAAAGTGGGAGAGAAAAGCACGTGTAAATATACTCTTTCTGATTTACTGGATACGGTGGGGCAAGGAAGAAAAAGCCTGTCGTCAAGTATCGGAAAATCATTGCTACTGAGTAGTTAAGGAGAGGAGAGTCCACTGGGAGACACGGGAGTGCTGTTAAGCGCCCGTGTTTAGTTCACGATGATTAACGGATGACCTTCCCGGGACTGAAAAGGGCAAGCTCTACTTCCTTCAGTTTATCCAGCCCGTCCGGCAGTGCCCAGATGTTATTCGTGCTGTGCACATGCCCTGTGTGTGCCACTGTGGAACAGTAAGGTGTTCAAGAGACCAGGCTGCGGAGACAGACCCCCCTGAAGTCAGCGTGGGCTCCACGGCTCACGGCTGTGTGGTTGTGTAACTTCGGCGCCTCAGTTCCCTCATTTGTAAGATGGGCACTGTAAGTCTTCTTACCCATAAAGGTTAGAGAATTAACTAAAATAATATAGGCAATGTGTTTATACCCATGCTTGGTACATAGCAGCTGTTCGACAAAGACTTGCTTTTATTTTACTGCAACTACAACAGCTACTACTGTTACTACCACTGTCTTAAACGAATCAACAGCAAATTCTATCTAAGGGATTAAGGACTTAAGCAAGGCAAAATGCAGTCCAAAATGTTGGGGTCTTTCCAAGGGGGCACTGCCCAGAATTCCTGACATGTCACGATCTAAAGTAATTATACGCTGAAAGACTTGAGAGAATTCCTGAAACGCAGCCCAGGGTCCCAAGGCATTCTGAGAATCCCCACAAATTCTCCATCATTATCCTATCCCCTGGGACCCTCTTCACTGATATCTTCCCCAGTTGCAGGCTAGCCCTATAGTTCAATGGTTTCGCATGTTCATTAACACCCCAGGAAAGGATTTCTCTCATTTACTGGGATATACAATTTGGTGTGTTTATAAATAGCTTTTCCTCACTCCTCAAATCATCTCCCTAGCCTATTACGAATTAAGACAGGCATCCCTGAAAAGAAACAATCATTCTAAAGAGAACGAGGAAGTGTCCCACAAAAGTAAAGAGCACTGGATTAAAGTTCAGGCTCTACTGTTGATTTAGTGTGTATGTCTTAAACTCTCTGACATTGTTTCCTTCCTTACAAAATAGGAATTACATCCCTTGGTCAACCTCGTAACCCTGGTGTGCAGGTCAAGTGAAAAAATAAAACATAAAAGCACTGTATATATGCCAAATACTTTATAAGATATTCGTTGATACCACGCTATTGACCTTCATTTTGCTCGAAGGATAAAAGAGACCTCCAAGATTTTCTAAGTTCAAAGAGTATCACTGATGGCATATAATTTTCTTCAGTTTAATCAGTTTTATCATCAGTTCTACTATTTCTCATTCGGAAGATTAAACAAGATCATGTTTTAAATGGAAATACTAAATTCAGCCTGAGGTAATAACAATAATATGCACTGAATCCTTCCCATGTGCCAGGTATTATGCATGGAACTTTATCTGCATAATCTTATTCCGTTTCTTAAAACAGCACTCAGGTGAAAAACCGAGGTTGTCCCCATTTTGCTCACGAGACAATTAAAATTCAAAGAACTTAAATAACTCATACAAGTCCTCGTAGTCAATGTCAAAGCTGGGATTTGAACTCAGGTCTGCACCTCTTAGCTGTGTGGCCAGGACATACACTCTACTAGCTGGATAACTCATTCTCTCCTAAATACCAGATTCATGGGGCTAACAACGCCCATAGGAACCTACAGTAAGAGACAGCAATATGACAGCGCTCATGAATGAGGCTATGAGGAAATAATTTCACAGTTTCATTGAAATTACAGATAACCTATAGTGTATCTATTTAGAACACCTGGGGCCAGCCACACCTGCAAAGGAAAATGAAAGGCCAGAAGAGCGTTTCCCTGAAGAATTCACTGAAAGATGTAATTGGGACAGCCTAGGACATGTTAGCCCAAGGGGGACACGTGAACCAGATTTATAAAGCAGAACGTGCACTGGAAAGTAGAAATAAATGAAGGACCACACTGCCTTCCTTACTCTCAAATGCCTCCAGTAGATTCAGACCTTGTCACTCAAAGAGGCAGTTTAGGACAGTGGCTGAAATACCAAATATGGAGTCAGAAGGACAGAGGTCCAAAGTCTCGTCCTCTCACTCACTAGTTATTGACCAGGGAAGTTGCATAACCCTTCTCTGATAATAAGTTTCCCCTTGGGAATAATAATGATAAAGTCATGAAAATAACTCCCTCACAAGATGGTATAGAAGGAAATGAAATTCACATTTAAATCTCTAAGCACATACGTGATCAGTAAAGAAGCAGTTATAACTTGATGATGATGATGGTAATAACTGATATGGAAGGTTTGCTTCCTGAATGATATTCAGAACCTAGGATCCCAGAAGTTTGAGTCAATGGCAAAAAAAAAAAAAAAAAAAAAAAGAATCAAGGAGTGCCTTCTGGGTCTGGAGTAAACTAACAGAAAGCCACTGGTCATTTGGGTGTTCCATTCTTCCCTCAAAACTCCCAGCCCAGCCAGGAGTCCTGGACAGTCAAAGCAACTCCAAGGTGATATGAGGAGTGGAGGGCCCAGCTGAGCTCCAATTCCACTTGACAGATATCCTGAGGATTCGGGTCAAGGTTTGGAAAATCCTTAAACCGCACCGATAAACGCAGTGTAAACCAAATGGTTTACTTCCAGAAAGCCTTCAAGATCTTTGCCCTCAGGGAACTGAAAGTCCCCCGGGCAAATTTCATGGAGCCACATCCTAAATCAACACCTAAAGGACCTCTTGAACTCCACACTTCGGCTCTCCAGGTCTGCATCCTCCTGACAGTATTTGTAGCTAGATTTCTGTATCTATTATTTTTACATTTCTGCCCTTGTTAAAATCTCTGCTGCTTGCTTTTCAAGCGGGTTGATGTTGTTTGACTTTAAAATAAAAGACCAGCCTGAAAGAAGGGTTAACTTATCAAAGAAAACTAAGAAATCTTAGATGAGTAGAAATCTGATCTAAAGTTCCAAAAGGGGAATGCCTGGGTGGCTTAGTCAGTTAAGCATCTGACTCTAGATTTTGGCTCAGGTCATGATCGCAGAGTTCTTGAGTTCGAGCCCCACAAGGGGCTCTGTGCTGTCAGTGCAGAGCCTGCTTGGGATATTCTCTCTTCCTCTCTCTCTCTCTCCTTCCCCCCACTTGTGCTCTCCCCCCACTCTCTCTAAATAAATAAATAAACTTTAAAAAATAGTGGCATCTGGGTGGCTCAGTCAGTTAAGCATCTGACTTCAGCTTAGGTCATGATCTTACAGTTTGTGAGTTCGAGCCCCACTTTAGGCTCTGTGCTGACAGCTCAGAGCCTGAAGCCTGCTTCGGATTCTGTGTTTGCCTCTCTCTCACTCTCACTCTGTCTCTCCCTCTCTCAAAAATAAATAAACACTAAATTAAAAAAATTTTTTTAAATAAATAAAGATCTGAAAGGAAAAATATCTTAGTATCTGAAATAATTTGTACTCAATACAGGCGATACAACATTAGCTAAACTGTTAAGTTAAAGCAACATTAGATCTTTATTTATTTAAAATATTTCTGTATTATTATTGAAATAGTCCCCCCCACCACCAGGGTAAAAAAAATTTACTAACATAGTAAAGTATTATTTTTAAAAATCTAAACGAAGGAACTGGGTGCTATATGTAAGCAATGAACCATGGGAATCTACCCCCAAAACTAAGAGCACACTTTACATACTGTATGTTAGTCAATTTGACGATAAATTATATTTAAAATAATAATAACAATAAAAAATCTAAGCAAAGGAACCAGTTAAAAATCTCAGTTGGCTAAAGGCCAAAGAATGCTTCAGACCCAAAAAACAATGCAATTAGACATTTCAAAATAGACATTAGTTTCATAAAGTAATGTAAATGTTTGTAAAAGTAAAATTCCATATTATCATTCTATAATTAAGATTTCTATAAATTAGCTGTGATAACTTTATGCAATTCAGTGAACAAAGGAATTAGGGCCAACATATAGTACTCAGGGTATCATAGACTCATGCTAACTACGAACTTATGAATACATGTAATTTGTTGCTAACAGGCAGTAAAAAAGGCCCCTATAAAAATATAGAAGATACCATAATAGCAATACAATTATAGAAATGGTGACAATGACTTCTCATTAATCATAATGTGCATATACATTATGTACATTTGTGCTATGCTAACATCCCTACAGGTAGCACCTGAGAAATTCTCTATGAAAGCATCACAGAGATTCCTTGCTTTAAGAATCCTTTTACTTACCATCCTTTAATTTTTTTGGAAAAGGCATGCTTCCTGTATAAGAGAACTTTTATGGGAACCCAAATCAGCAGAGTCACTGAAGCCACATAGGCAATCGAACAGGAAACAATCAGCCAATAATGTGTTTTCTCAGGGCTCCCCGTCGTTGTTTGATAGGTCGTGGCAAACTGTTCCACAATCACAAGCGTGGGAATGGAGAAAGCAGCAAACTCGAAAAGCTCAAAAACCAGGAGCTTGATCAGTTTTCCAGAAACCATCCTGAGGAAGGGCAAGCTGCTGAAGATCAAACACTCCCCTTTTGATGGCCAGCAGCATATGGACACAGATACTCAACTACGATTAAGTTCCTTGTACCGAAATCACCAACCGGTGACTTTTTATTCTTTTATTGACCCTCATATGGTTCAATGATCTTCCAGCTTACCAAGCGAGGTCTCTTAAAGAAACAGAACAGTTGTGGAAATGACCACTTAATGTGTTTGCACAGCCATTATTCAGGGTCAAATGAACTTCTGAATATGTTTTCGAGGCACTGGTAAAAAAGCAAGTCTTTGTAGCTTTGATTGCTAATTTGAGCACAGAGAAAAATTTATGCAGTATTTAAACACCTGTTAAGTAGAACCACCGGAATCACCTAATTTTAGACTTAAAGGAGAAGAAGAGCTGTAATCCAATCCCCTATTTTTATATCTAAGCAAATCCAGGCAAAAAGAGATACCCCAAACCTGTGTCTTCATCGTAGAAGACTACCCCTCGCTTTCCTTCAAAGTGCTTTGAGAAGGGAGTTTGGATTCACATTGCCAACCTCCTAACCACACTTCTTCCTGGTACTTGAACTATTGATTCTTGCATATAAATTGCCACTGTGGCACAGGTTAACATTCTTCTTTTGGTGGTCAGGAAACGAACACGGTGATGTTAGAAACCTGTTATCAGGATTAACATATTAACAGCAGCCTATATCGAGTCCAAAAGCATATCAAATATTTAAAAGGCAACAATCATCTCCATGAATATCCTTCCTTCCAAAATTTTTGAGCTCCTATGATGAGCACTTTGCTTTTGTTAGGTACTGGGGTGTGAAGGTAGGTGAAGGACAGTAGGTTTCTGCCCTAAAAATGCTCACAGCCCAGTGGAGAAAAGAAACCCGTGAACAACCAAAATAACTGAGGTCAGAAGTATAACGTAAATGCTATGGTAACTTAACGCAGAGAACTTCCTCTTCGGGCTGTGTGAAGGGGAGGGAAAGAGAAGGACGAGGAGGCAGGTTTTGGGGGCATCAGTGACATTCCAGACACACACACACACACACACACACACACACACACACACACACAAAAGACAGGAGGCCATAGTGGTTCTGAGAATCTGGTGTCATGTGGCAGGAAGTAGGGACAGGTGATGTTAGGATTGGCTTTGGGTCGGAATGTAAACATTCCATGAAGGGTTTTGGTGTGGGGTGGTGTGTGTGTGTGTGTGTGTGTGTGTGTGTGTGTGTGTGTGTGGCAGGCAGTGAAAAAGCAACGTCGTCCGGACAGAGGAAGCACTTACTCCATCATTTGGAAAAGGAAGTGAGTGCTGGTGTGGAGGAAAGGGCAGGAGCAGCGCCCACCTGGAGGAGGGAAGGCAGTGGGGAGCCACAGAGCACCCGGAGGGAGAGCCTTGGCTACAACCAGTGAAGGAAGAGGGGGGAGGAGAGCACCCAACCAACAGACCCTGAGTCTGATTCCTTCCACATGCTTGCCTCTTTAGACGGCTTGCCCTGTGCCTGCTGGCAGACTGACACAAACCAGTATTTTTCTGGGTCCCTAGGGCCCTCTGCAGAAGGGGCCATGCGTCGCCTGGCTGCCCAGTGAACCCAGGACGCTGGCGGCAGCTCTGAGGGTTAACGCCTCCTGCCCTCCCGCTGCAGAATTAGGCAGCTGCATCCTCCAGCTATTTTATCTGGACTTGAACAAAATTTCTATTGAAGAGAGACGAGACACAAATTATATTCTAACCTCCTGGCCCTCTGTCTCAAGTCATCAGTGCTATCCTGTAGGGCAATTTCTTCCACAGACTTTGTACATTAATAGGAATTGTGACCTGAGCATCTGAAGACAGTTGTTGAATAAAACTGCCTGGCTCCATGCAAAAGGACTCTTGCCTGTGTCTATAATTCCATTTGAAATGCTCCATTTTTATGCCCACGTAGGGGAATGTAAGAATGATACGCGCTCTGTATGTCTCACCTAGAATTTTCCTCTGGTTCCTAATCTCTCTTCATCTTTACCTTCAAAGACAACGTTCGTGTGACGGGACCTGTTGCTGTCCAAGACATGAACTGCACTGATAACAGTACTTTGTCAGAACAGGAGGGAGGCCACGATTCCCACCCTCTACCAACAATAAGCCCACCCCCATGTAATGGAACAAGCACCTGTGTTAACACTGTTCGTGGAACACTTTCTACGAGCAGATCATGTAGAGACACAGTCCTTCCTGACTTACATTCTGACTGGGGAGATGTTACAAATGCACAGGTAAGGTCTGAGAAGGTGTGATCCTGGAAGGTCAGGATGCTTCTCCAGCCACAGCTGGATGAATAGGAACCCTGGGCTACAGAATGTCCCTCCATAACTGGGCCACTTGCTGCTGCTTGGAAATGTGAACTCAGACACATAGGGAGAATTTGGTCAGTGGAATGAAGGGAGGCCATGACTCTGAGTCAGGATTAAAACAACCCAGACCGTACATGCTTGTCACCCTGGCCTGTTGTGACACTCAGGACTCATTTGCTGAATGAACAAATGGAAGCCAAATGGTGAGAGAATAGAAGAGTGAGTACACGGAGGGTGAGAAGACAAGGAGATGCCAGCACATCAAAAAATGCCAGTCCTTCCGATGTGGAACATTACAGTTCACATGTATTCTTAAAAACAGGCTCTTGGTTCTTTGCAACTGAAAGAGCTTGAGTACAACACAAAGGAATAGATTTCAGAGTAGGGGCCAAGGGGCACCCGGGTGGCTCAGTCCATTAAGCATCTGACTTGGGCTCAGGTCATGGTCTCACAGTTCGTGGGTTTGAGCCCCGTGTCTGGCTCTGCACTGACAGCTCGGAGCCTGGAGCCTGCTTCGGATTCTGTGTCTCCCTCTCTCTCTGACCCTCCCCTACTTGTGTTCTCTTTCAAAAATAAAAAAATATTAATAAAAAAAAGAGTGTAGGAGTCAATATTACACAAAAATAATATGTAAAATTACTGGGTGATTCAGAAGAGAGGGTTGAAAAAAATCAAAGCGGAGTTGATCAGAGAGGTCTTCTCAGAGGAGGTGAGTTTTGGCCAAATTGATTTTTGTATTGACTCAAAGCAATATCCATATATTACTAAAGCAAACTTCTCTGTATCATACAATGACATTTTCTTTGAAAAATAGTTCTGGGGATGCCTGGGTGGCTCAGTCCATTAAGCGTCTGACTCTTGATTTCAGCTCAGGTCATGATCTCATGGTCCCAAGTTCAAGCCCTGCATCAGGCCCTGTGCTGGTGGTAGGGAGCCTGCTTGGGATTCTCTCTCTCTCCCTTTCTCTCTGCCCCTCCCCCACTTGTATACTGTCTTTCTTTCTCTCTTGCTCTCTCTCTCTCCCTCTCTCAAAATAAATAAATAAGCTTAAAAAAATAGTTCTAAGAATGTTCGTGATGCAGTGAGGGGTAGGAGAGTGAAGCAAGTTGCAGATGCTGTGTATGACGATGTGAATGGTGCAATCGCATTTTTGTTTTAAAATATTATAGTTGTGGGGCACCTGGGTGGCTCAGTCGTTTGAGTCTCCAGCTCTAGATTTCCACTCAGGTCATGGGATCGAGCCCTGAGTGGGGCTCCATGCTGGGTGTGGAGCCTGTTTGAGATTCTCTCCCTCTCCCCTTACCCCTCTCCCCTGATCATGTTCTTTCTCTCAAAAATAAATAAACAAATAAGTGAATAAACAAATAGGGGTGCCTGGGTGGCTCAGTCAGTTGGGCGCCCAACTTCAGCTTAGGTCATGATCTCATGGTTTGTGAGTTTGAGCTCTGGGTCAGGCTCTGTGCTGACAGCTCAGAGCCTGGAGCCCACTTTGGATTCTGTATCTCCCTCTCTCTATGCTCCTCCCCAGCTTGTACTCGGTCTCTCTCTCTCTCCCCCCAAAATAAATAAACATTTAAATTAAATAAATAAATAAATAAATAAAATCACAGCTGTGGATTTAAGCATAAATTAAAAATCCAGAAATATACTCACCAAACTGTAAACAGAGCTCCTATGGGGAATGGGTGAGGTAGGGTGGAGGGGTTTTTACTTTTGATTTATTAATATTTGCATAGCTGTAATATTCGACCAGCATAAAAGTTAGAAAATAAATTAAGATTAATAGAAATCAATTAAAGAAAGCAATTCTGGCTTAGTGAAATGTTTACACTGTATTTTTTAAATCTTTCCTCCACCAATTTGTTTTCCCTCACTTCTCAGCAGAAGCAAAATAAATAAATTCCACTTCCGCTTATCCCTTAAATGGCGGCACAAAAGAGCAGCAAAATAGCCAAGAGGCAAGCAGAAGACGAGAAGAGCCTTGGATAACTATTTGCCAGCTGGGTAGTCAGGGCTGACTTTTATCGCCTTCTCCTGATCTCACATGAGGACGGGAGGAGAGTAGCCTTCATCCTGCAGGCCCTGCCTGAGACCCTTCCTTACTCTCCTTCTCCAAGCAGAAGGAAGCATTTCCTCCTTTGAGTCCTTCTGAATTCCTCCCCTCTTGTACTGTAGCACTTCTCTCCCTATGTTGTAGGCACACTGGGTCCCCTATACAACGGGAAGCTCTCTGAAGGCAGAGAACACCTTCCTTCACCTATGTCTCATCGTTTCTCAGCACAGTGTGTATTACATAATAGGCCCTTGAAAAATATTTGTGGAGGGAATGGATGGAGATGAAGGCTAAGAGACGTGGTAGGCAGCAGGGGAATGTGCCAGCCTTGGAGAATGGCCAACTCATCTTTTATTCCAAGGGGATTCTTGTTCCCACACTGACCTTTCAGAAGGAGAAATTATGTATTACCCGTCCCAATACAGTCTGCTCACTCAGCCTACGGAGCTTCACTTTCCTTGTGTGATCCCAATTTTAGCCCCCAGGTTCCCTTCCTCTGTAGCCATAGCTCCTTAAGGTCTCTAGATAAGAGAGAAAACAAAGCCCCTGGGGACTGCAGAGCTTCTCCATCTCAAGAAGCATGTTAGGAAAAGACCATGCTTCTTTGCGTGCATTTACAAGACTTGATAGGTCCCAGTGTTGCCATTTTCCCTACTTTTTCCAATCCATATGTCCTCAAAAATGCATATTCCACAATGGATTTGAACCAATAACGATGGAGGCTGGAGATGCCTGGCTGGTATTTTTCTGCACCAAGGCATAGCCTTCAATTATTTCCAAGTCCTCAGCCCTTCGAAAGTGTCTATTTGTCTAAAATTTCCATAGCGGATTGGGAGGCACAGAAGGTTCCCTCACCAGGGACAGAGCGACAAGCTAGCTTGGCAAAGAAAAAGAACGCTATTATGGCAACATTAAGCTCCTGGGAGGAAATAATGCCAGACCCCGAACTTGGAGACAAAGACAAAAGGAGATAAGAGAGGGTTTGAAATCACCTACCCTTCAGCTGAGAGCAGTTTATGCCAATCCTGATTCTTTCCCTTCTAATTCCCCTGATGCGGCCGCCGTGCAATTGCACTGCCAGTACCTGGAAGGACATGGAGGGGGGGACATTTGCACACACACCACCCACATTCTTTCCTTGGATTCATCCAAGACTGATTCAGACAACTCTGTCCCTTACTCTGCTCTTTAATGCTGGGTTTAACAACTTCCTGGTAGGAAACAGATCTGGTTTTCTGGAGCTGGGTCTGTGGTGGAAAGACTGAGTCTTGTGGTTAGAACTCACTTCCACGTAGGAATGTTGATGCAGTGTTTTTTATTTTAGTAAGCAGAAGATATCATGCTGTTCAGGGTAACACCTGTTCTCCACACTTCCAACTGTCATTTCCTTCCTGCAGGCAGGAAGTCAAAAATTGTTATAGTCTCTTAAATTGTTATAGTAAGATCATTTGTAATCTCAAGGTTTGTTCATTGTTTTCTGTGTAGGGCCTGTGAAACAAAATGGACTGACAGCCAGGAATGTTCTGGCATATCCGTGGTTTGTTTCCTGTGATCGTATGGTGTTGATGTTCAGAAAGGCAGGAGCTTCTGGCAGTGAAACTGCTCTACAGATCAAGCTGGATCTACAGAGAGCCTAGGGAAGAAGTGAAAGCATGTCCCTGGGCCTAATTTACTGACTATTTACAATTCCCAAAGAGTATTTCCAAAACACAGTACTGGTCCTCACGGGCAGGCGTCACCAAGCAAATCACTTGACGTGAATTCAGTAAGATCATGTCACCATCTGATTAGACCCCTTTTACCCATGTTATGTTATCACAGTCCAGACAACATTCAATTTATATTGTAGGAAAAAAAGTATCATTACATCTCTCGGGCTATTAAATAAACAACTCTGTAAGAGCAAACACAACAGCATATTCACTTTTGTGACCCTTTTAATATCTGGAATTTAGGGACTCTAGTCTTGAAATTAACAAACTGTGGACAATGTCTGTACTTCTTAAAATAATCATGCTTCCCTGAAATACTGTTTCTATTAAAAGTGTCCAGATCTCAAAATTTTCAAGAAGGAAAGATGAATTAAGACTTCCCATCACACAAATTGTGCACAGTGGCATATAAATGGGAGCTAATAATCAGAAATAGATTAAAGGAAAAAGGAAGTCACTTCATTCTTTACAATGATTCTCATATTTTATTTATTTATTCATTTTATTTTTTTTTAATGTTTATTTATTTTTGAGAGAGAGACCGACCATGAGCAGGGGAGGGGCAGAGAGAGAGGGAGACACAGAATCCAAAGCAGGCTTCAGGTTTTGAGCTGTCAGCACAAAGCCCAACTCAGGGCTTGAACTCACAAACTGCGAGAACATGACCTCAGCCAAAGTTGGATGCTCAACAGACTGAGTCACCCAGCCGCCCCTCAGAATTTATTTTTTAGGGGACTACAACAATCTGGGTTGGCCTTTCAATATTCCAAAGTAACAAATTAAGGCAAAAAAAAAAACCCTATTTAAATTAGACACAACCCTAACTAGTGTATATTCAGCCCAAAGGTCACAAAAATTATTTAACCTATATTTCCCAAATCTTCACTGTGAAGGACTTGATAAGGTTGTGGCTCTTCAATTTTTTCCTACTTAAGATAAAAATAACTTGAAAACAATATTATTAGACATGGCCACATCTTTGCAAAGTACACAGAAATGACAACTATCCAGTTATTTTTGTTAATATAGATAAAAAATAAAATTTCCAACTGGTTTGCCTAAACGTAGTGCTCCCTAATTCCACTGGGTGGTGCACGTTTTGTTTTGTTTTAATTGCAGATTTTTTAGATCGGCATTGTTAAAGGTATCATGGGTTTGGAATCTTCTAACCTAAATTACCCCTTTTAAAACTTAGACTACAAAGGCACACAAGATATATGTCTTCTTGTACTATGTATATTTGGCCCATTTATTTCTTAAAAAAAACATTTAATGAGTAAGTTCACTTACCTCTTCTCTGTCCAAAAAGCCACCCAGTGGCTTCCCATCTTGTTTAGAGTAAAAGTCCAAGAATTTACCAGAGTTTTCAAGGCCTTACACAATCTCTCCCCACCCACCTTTCTCTCCTAATTTGCCATTACTTTCCCTCTCACTGTCCTCTTCTACGTTCTCCAAACACAACAGGCCACCAGGCACAGAAGCTTCACCCTTTATGAGGCCATGGTCCATTCTCCCCCAAGACATCCCAAGAGCCAACTACCCCACTTTCTGGAGGTTTTTACATAAATGACACTTTCACTGTGAGACTGCTTATCCAAAATTTCAACACATCCCCCTCCGCAATTTCCTATTCTCCTTCCTCCTCTAATTTTTCCTCTTAGTACTTAACAACAATAATGATGTTTATTTGACTTACTTAAAATATTAACTGTCTGCTCTCCAAACTGGAACATAAGTTTCCTCAGGGCAAAGCCTTTTACCAATCTTGATCTCTGTTATATACTCAAACCTAGATTAGTGCTTGGCGCATAGTAAGATCTCAATAAATATTCGCTGACTGCGTTGCAGAATGAATTCACAGATGAACTGAGTGGCTTCTCTATGCTAGCTTCTGCACTTATTCTGGGGAACAAAGTTGACCAAGGCATACTGTTTGTCCCTACAGGCTTACTGTCTAGTTGAATGGACAGACATTTCCATAAGTCATTTCAACAGAAGCTCAGTGAGATATGTACACCCAAGTCATTAAGGAAGCAAAGAGGAGAGTTACGTGGGGATTCAGACAAAAAAAGAAGTTAGGCACATACTGTGCTCAAGAGACTAGTTTAGATATAGAAACACAATACCCAAATATGAAGATCAAAAGGGACATTTTAAAATATTGAGACAGGGGCGCCTGGGTGGCGCAGTCGGTTAAGCGTCTGACTTCAGCCAGGTCACGATCTCGCGGTCCGTGAGTTCGAGCCCCGCGTCGGGCTCTGGGCTGATGGCTCAGAGCCTGGAGCCTGTTTCTGATTCTGTGTCTCCCTCTCTCTCTGCCCCTCCCCCATTCATGCTCTGTCTCTCTCTGTCCCCAAAAAATAAACGTTAAAAAAAAATTAAAAAAAAAATAAATAAATAAAATATTGAGACAAATGAAGATAAAAACACAACATACCAAAGCTTAACGGATAGAACAAACAAGTACTAAGAGTTTGTAGTGATAAGAAAAATCTCAAACATACAATCTAAATTTAGACCTCAAATAAGCAGAAAAAGAACACCCTAAACCCAAAGTTAGTAGGAGAAGGAAATAATAAAAGAGAAGAAATAGATGAAATAAAGAGTACAAAAATCAACAAAACTAAGAGTTGGTTTTTATTTTTAATTAAAAAAATTTTTTTAACATTTATTTATTTTTGAGACAGAGAGAGGCAGAGCATGAATGGGGAGGGGCAGAGAGAGAGGGAGACACAGAATCCGAAGCAGGCTCCAGGCTCCAAGCTGTCAGCACAGACCCCGACGCGGAGCTCGAACTCACGGACCGCGAGATCATGACCTGAGCTGAAGTCGGACGTTTAACTGACTGAGCCACCCAGGCGCCCCCTAAGAGTTGGTTTTTTAAAAAAACAAACAAAATCAACAAACCCTTAGCTAGACTAACTATGAAGAAAAGAGAAGACTCAAATATATAAAATCAGAAATGCAGGATGAGACATTACAATTGGTGCCACAGAACTGAAAATATCATAGGAAACTATTATGAACAATTATAATGCCAAAAAGTTGGACAACTTAGAAGAAATGGATACATTTTTAGAAACACAAAACCTAAGAGTGAATCAAGATGAAACAGAAAGACTAAACAGATCAATAGCAAATACTAGGATTGAATCAATCATCGAGAACCTCTCCCCCAAAACAGCCAAGGACTGACTGCTTCCTAGGTGAGTTCTAGGGAAACAAAGGCAGAGAAATGTAGCTTAAATTAAATCTCCTTACAGCTCACAGCCCAGTGAGAAACACCCGAAACATGCAGAGTGTGATCTTGGTCAATGAACTCATGGCTGCCACGCTTCCTTAATGTTTTTGAATTATTAAAGACTAAAAGTAACCTTATGTTAATAGCAGCTGGCCCCTCAAGGTCCTGAAAGCCTTGCTTTCAAATTCCTTAGAGACTTATGCTCTCTCTAATCCCCACTAACTTAAAAGTGTATCATCAGTCACTCCTCACAACCCCAGTGCGGCTCTTTCTGCCCATGGGTCCTGCCCCCGTGCTTTAATAAAATCTCCTTTTTGCACTAAACACGTCTCAAGAATTCTTTCTTAGCTGTTTGCTCAAGAACCCCATCATTTTGGCATGCTTACATGGGGCTTTGAGTCTTTCCATCTGGACTCTGAGCCTTGGTGCAGACTTGGTAAGTATTTTCTCTTTTCTTCCTTTACTCTCATTTCAGGGGCTTTTCGAGGAGTACGGTCTTATTGGAACACGTTCATGGAACACTTATTGGAATATTTTTTTCAGTTGCTGCTCAGGCTGCAATCCTCTAGCCCATGGCTAGTCTACAGAGGAGGAGAAAGCCTGCCTTTTGGCTGAAAGTTAGTACCCTGGCCAGAATGGTAATAAGACCCAGAAACTTGATGCCCTCTCTTTTATTCCTGTCCTTATACAAAGTTGTCTGTCTTGGGCAGGAGACAACCACCTAAGTGACTAGCATGGCTGCTAATCTTAAGACTCCCATGTGAGGTTTCCTCCTTATTGGTCTAATATGATCCCCTCCACATCTCTGGACTAGCCGCTTCTGGCCATGAGACCTCCACTGGGAGCCGGCCAAAACCAGTACCCAATTGAATTAAAACCCAGCAAGGAACCATTTCCTAGGGAAGTTGTCTATAAAGACTGTATGTGTTGGAACATTGCTTAGGAAATGATGGATTTCTCTCTACTGTTTTCTGTCAATGTCCTCTACTAACTACTTAAATTACGAATTGGGTAATTCCCCTTTATAGAACTTTTCTAGTGTTTTCCATGGGTTAAATTGGCACAGACTTCAAGGAAACTAAGGCATGACCTTCATGGCATGCTCCTCAAGACAAGGTAAACTAAGGCATGACCTTTTACAGCACACCGTCTTATGGCATGTCATGGCATGTCACGGTACTTAGGTCCATACACCAGGCACCCATTTGTAGCCTAGGATACAATGGGGAAGCAAAGGGACTAGCATCCCTTCTCCAGGGGCCCTTAGTGGCTGGTCGGTGATCAGAGCGATTTTGTTTGAGGGATGCCACTGGTCGCTTTGACACCAGGAACCTCTGACATATCCCGCGTGGGACGCCACCCTGGAGTCACGGGTGATTTTTGTAATGGACCTTCTCAACTTTTCTAGAAACATGGATCTTCTTGTTCAGTCCCCAAGGACTCTCCCTTGGGATGCCTTTTAAGCCACTGGAATCAATTCGGATTGCAAAATTTAGGAAAGGACTGATCTTCTGTAACAGTGTATAGCCTTAATACAATCTATCAGATCTCTTCTGCAATGAACAGGACAAGTGGACTGAGGTACCCTATGCCCAGGCTTTCATGGTCCTAAATCAGGATCCAGAATGGAGGGCCTCTTGCAGAGTGTGTTTGGCCACTAACCAGGCTGATAAACTCCCTCCTGATATATTTGGAGGGTTGTCTAAACATGCCCTTCTGAATAAACCCAGGTTGCTGGAGGAGACATAGGCCATCCCTAATGAAGGGGACTCTGACATTCTCACTCACTGTCCCTCCTTCCTAATAGACTCAGGTTACTCTACCTGTACGTGGGAGCTTCTCCTTCCTTCATTCCCTGGGTTAATGACTATAATAATTGGAGTCCGTTGTCTCTGGTTAGTCTACCTCCGGAAGCAGAATGTAAGGAATATTCCCAAGCAGCTACTGAAACTCCTTTTTGTTTCAGGGAAGTTCCCTGTCTTCTCCGGCCCAACATGGACTGCCTGTTTCCATTTGGTGGACAAAAATTCTGCATCTGTTCATCTGTCTGAACTGATAGGTTTTAGAACGAGGAGACCACGTTCTCTGTCCTCTGTTCTCTGGATAAACACCTCCAGCCTTCCCTGAAGACACCTCACCTCTTCTGCCTTCCCCTCCCTTCCTCCTGTTTCTGCACCATTCTGGATGCAGCCTGTATCTTCCAAGCCTCTGGCACCATCAGCTCCTCCTCCTCCCCTCGCTGTCAAAGAGTGCAGGGCACCCTCATGGACTTACACCACCCACTTCAGATTTCCTCACTGGGGCACGAGGTAAAAAGTAGCATGGTGAACAAAGTGATGGACTTTTTTTTTTTAAATTTTTTTAATGTTTATTTATTTTTGAGAGAGAGAGACAGACAGAGTGCAAGCTGGGGAGGGGCAGAGAGAGAGAGGGAGACACAGAATCTGAGACAGGCTCCAGGCTGTGAGCCATCAGCACAGAGCCAGATGCAGGGCTCGAACTCATCAACCGCGAGATCACGACCTGAGCCGAAGTCAGATGCTCAACCGACTGAGCCACCCAGGTGCCCCCAAAGTGATGGAACTTTTAAGTGGACCCAAATGGAACATATTTGGTATTTGAACTAATTTAAGTTTGTTGGCTTAATTAAGATAGCCATGTCTTTAGAGTTAGCAGCATTAAATACAAAACTTTTTCTACCTAGGCTTCTTTAAGGTCAAATAAGCTCGTGGATATCTCTGTTGCAATTTGTCAGAAAAAAGATGGCTGAAAATAATGGTTCCTTCTGTTTCTCTCAAAGTTTTTGTGGGTAATTGTTAAGATAGCTTTCAAGAGCTTTGGTAACCTAAAACTTTAAGGTTTTGTTTGGATGATAAACTGGATTGAATTCATTGGACATCTAGGTCTTTTCCAAATTGGATAAAATGCTGACATGTTATTAAACACAGGTTTGTGTTTTTGACTTATTGCAGAGAAACTAAGGATATGTGAGGCTGTTGGAAAATTTGCTTTGTGCTTAGTTGATTCCTAAATTTTCCATCTAAAATATTCTGGTGTCACACTTCACAATTGGTTACTACTTAGTTTTCACTGGAGACTAAGGTTTCTAAGAGTTAAAATTCTTTTAAACGTAATTAAAACTGATGGAAGTAAGGAAAACAACTCTGTATGTAGAAAAGTGGGATATATGTCAAAAAATATATAAGGAATGGAAATACATTTTTGTTGAAGGTAAAAGAAAGTAGTTTTGTCCTAAATGAAACTGGTTGTTCAGACAGACATGGCTTGAGACAAAATGTGAATGCAAAGGAAAATTGTAGAAGGTTCAAGGGAAATCTTTTGAAAGGAAAATTTTGGGTGGTTAGGATGGACTAAGGTTGAAATGAATGGATTTTTAAAATACACTGGTATAAGATTAAAATTCTGCTTTTCTCTCTGTTCAAAGGACAGTTTTCTTGGATTGTGGATCTGCTCTTGATTAAAAAAAAAAAAAGTAAACAAAAGTCTTTTCTCTTTTGTCTGCCAGAGAAACCAAAGCTTTATGTTTTGTCTTTATCAGGTCTTTGATCACTTAGTTAAAACTTCTCAATGTTAAAGGAGCTAGGCTTTGCTAACAACTATATACCCTACATATTTGCCTTGAGAATCTCTTATTGCCACCTTGGTTATATAAATAAGATTTGTAATGATCTATAATCCTATTTAGGATGTGCTTTATAACTTCCTAAGGTTTTAACAAACTTCCCAGGATTTAAATTGTCAATGAAATCTTTTTGACCAAATGGGCCTCTTTATTTGATGTGTTACCTGGAAAACCCTGTCAAACAAACAATGGAAAACCTTAGGTTGCATTGCTTGGGTAAATGCTATAACTGCTCAAATATAATTATATATATAATTCCTAAAGTTTTAATATGTTTTGGTATAAGGTCATCACCAGATGACCAGAATATCTGGTCATCACCAGATATTCCAATTATCAGAGTGCTATGTGTCACAGAAATAACTGAGTTTCCTTGTCAATTGCATCATAATGAACACTCCCCTCAGATTGTTGACCATGTCCATTTTTGAGTCTTTTGTCATTTATAGTTCTTGTTCTGATACACTTACAAAATATGTTTTATGTTTAAGGAGATTTATAAAAAGGACTTTTAGGACAAGTACAGGTATTTCACATCTTTAAGATCATAAAACAAATGGGTAAAAATTTCCAGAATTAAAAACCTGCATTCAAACTGAACAAAAATTAGTAACACAGGACTAAATAAATTGAGAAGGATTATAGATTTTGTGACTCTTGTTGGAAATATTGCTGGTTCTCTGTTTGCTTCTCCAGATTAGGGAAACTTTCTCTTAAGATACCCATAACATACAGAAATGTGATAAAGTATTCATTTGTAAACAAACTGAGACATTTCACTTTTCTCTCTACCTGAACCCTCTGAAATTCAAAAGCTCTCAGTTGAGTATTCTTTCTTTCATGGCAAATACAGGTATTTGCAAAAGTTCAGTAAGAATCTGCTCTCCTTGTAACAGGTCACCATTGGAAATACTGATTACTTTACCAAGGCTTTGACTGGGATGTCATATTTGAGAGAGACAGGGTTAGACTCAGATATAACCAGTTTTAAGGAATGAAGGTTGACTTTATAAAACATGGAGCCATAGAGCCCCTTGGAAATGATGGCCTGATACCTTGTTTACAGAGTTCCCAGCAGCCTTACCAGGTGAGTAAAGAACGTCACTTCCTGGCAGGTGCAGGAACCTCAGAATATCTTTGGGACCTTGTGAAAAGAAATTCACCCAAAGCTACAGGTTTTGCAGGCATGTCTGATGGCAAGTGCTTGGCTTGGGGCTCCTGGACTGGCGAAGCTACTAAAAGTTCAATCTAGAGATTCCTTACAAAAACTTCCAGCCGAGCAAATTTTAAAAGATCTCTATGACCAACTGCCGTTCTTGCTGAGCTTATGTAAATAATTAGGTCTTCTTTGTTAAAAGTGGACTCGTTCTATAAATGAATTAGTCTTGATTTGGCTATCTCTGGAAATGAGGGTTAATTAGAGAGAAAAATTATGTTTCAATAACACACCTTTACGGATGTTAAGTTCTAGTTCTGATGGTCTTTAAATGTTTGTTGTTTGCCTAAACTAGACAACTAGTAGTAAACTTCAGAGAAATTGTCACAAAACCCATGTATAGACATCTTTGTGCCTGCTGCTCAATGGGCCATTCAAAAGGAACATCACAACTTGTACCCCAATGTTCATAGCAGCACTCTCAACAATAGCCAAATTATGGAAAGAGCCTAAATGTCCAT
>NW_024412434.1:17804839-17831601 GCF_014898765.1 Herpailurus yagouaroundi
AAAAAAAACTAAGAACAAACTGAGGGTTGATGGGGGATGGGAGGGAGGAGAGGGTGGGTGATGGGTATTGAGGAGGGCACCTTTTGGGATGAGCACTGGGTGTTGTATGGAAATCAATTTGACAATAAATTTCATATATTAAAAAAATAATAATAAAAAAATTTTAAAAAAATTAAAAAAAAATAAAAACTATGAAAGAAATACCAACAAAAAAAAAAAAAAAAAAAGGAACATCACAGGCATTTGAGTTACAAACCAACCAACCAGCCAACCAACCAAAACCCATCTGATTCCCACTGCCCATCCCCACTCCATCTGAGAATGTCGCAGGCCAGACATCTCAAAGTCTTCTGACAGTTATTGGGTTGGTAATTTGCTCTAACCATTAACCTATAGACTTGTTTCTCTACAAGTGCCTCTTATTAATTACCTGATTAATTACTAAGCAAAATGAAATCAGTATGATAGTTAACACCACCTGTTACATAATCAAGGCCTTAAATGACTCTCAAGATAACATTGCATTATTAAACACGAAAATAACTCCAGTGCATTGGACAGTTCTACAAAATAAAATGGCATTAATGTTTTCGCTGCTGCACAAGGTAGAGCTTATGGTCTCATAAAAACAGAATGCTGTGTATACAGTCCAGATTGCTGCAAAAATATTTCCGAGTTTCTAACTGACAAATACTCAGATTGGCACTTTAAATGATCTCTCTCTTTCCTTTAATAATGAGTTCAATTCCTGGACAAAAGAAAGATTTGTGTCGACTATCAAAGGACTCTTATGTGGGCTTCTTTTTCTTTGTGTTATTTTAATCATGTTTTGCTGTTCTCTCCCATGTCTCTCCATCTGGTGCCAAGACTCCTTTGCTGCCACAACTTCAAGCCAACAGATAATCCTTTCTGCTCAAGGAGACTCCCATATGTTATCAACTCTAGCTACAGCTGCCTTAGCCTTTTCTAACTCCTATTAAATTCTCAACTGACCAACCTTGACCCATAGGTACGGGACATCTCTACACCCCTAAGTCGGCAGGAAGAAGATTCAGAAGATGAGATCTTCCACCTTCAACAACCTTAAAGATTTAAGGGTCTAACTGTTCAGGGCGGAAATGATGAGGGACACAAAAGCAAGAGAAATGTAGCTTAAATTCCATCTCCTTACAGCTTGCGGCCCACTGACAGACACCCAAAATGTACAGAGTGTCACCTTGCTCAGGGAAATCATGGCTGCCTCATTGCCTTAGTGTTTCTGTTTTACTAAAGACTAAGAGTTACCTTATCCTAACAGCAGCTAGCCCCTCAAGGTCTTGAAAGCCTTAGAGCTTTCTCCTTAGAGACTTAATCCCTAACCCCCACTAACTTAAAAGTATATAATCAGTCACTCCTCATAACCCCAATGCAGCTCTTTCTGCCCTCGGGCCCTGTCCCCGTGCTTTAATAAAATTACCTTTTTACACCAAAGACATCTCAAGAATTCTATCTTAGCCATTTGCTCAAGGACCCCATCAAATTCGATCAAACATTTAAAAATAATTAATAGCAATCCTTCTTAAATTCTTCCAAAAAAATGGAGGGAACACTTCCAAACTCATTGTATAGGCCAGCATCACCCTGATATCAACACCAGACAAAACACCACAAGAAAACTACAGGCCAATATACTTGATGAACATGGATGCAAAAATCCTCAACAAAATATTAGCAAACCTAACCCGACAGCACAGTAATGGTATATGGATCATACACCCTAATCGAGTGAGATTTATCCCTCGGACACAAGGATGGACCAATACACATGATCAAACAAGGTAACACATCACATTGACAGAATGAAAGACAAAAATCACATGATCATTTAAAGTAAGTGCAAAAAAAAATTACTTGACAAAATTCAGCATCTTTTCATGATACTCTCGAAAAATAAATAAAAAGTATGGAAGGAACTTACCTCAACTCAATAAAAGCCATATATGAAAAGCCCACAGCCCACATTGCGATCAATGGTAAAAAGCCAAAATCTTTTCCCCTAAAATCTGGAATAAGACAACACCTGTTAGGATAACTATTATTCCACATACCCACCCTCCAAAATAATAAGGTGGTTACGATGGATATGGAGAAACTGGAACCTTTGTATACAGTTAGTGGGGATGGAAAATGGTGCAGCCGCTATGAAAAATCTTACGGAGGTTCTTCAAAATATTAAAACATAGAACTACCACATGATGGGGCAAACCCACTTATGGGTATTCATCTAAATGAACTGAAATCAGGATCTTGAAGAAATTTCTACATTCCCATGTTCATTATAGCATTTCACAACAGCCAAGTTGTGAAAGTAACCCCCGTGCTCATTAACAGATGGATGGATATAGAAATGGGTCTAGAAATCGTGGTATAACAGACACTGGAATATTATTCAGTGTTGAAAAAGGAAGGAAGCCCTACTGTTTGCAACACATGGGTGGACCCGGAAAACATGTGAAGTGAAATAACTCAATCACAGGAGGACCAATGCTAAATAATTTCCTCCTACAAGAAACATCAAGACAATCAAATGTCGAGGAGAGTTCAGAGGAAGATGGCAGAGGAGGAGGAGGATGAGCTCACTTCATTTCATGGGCCTACAAAGATAACAGCTACATGTGTACAACTAACTCTGGAAAAAAAAAAAAAAACCCAAATTGGCAGAACAGAACTTCCACAGTTAATCATAGAGAGGCCACGTGTAAAAGAGTAAGAGGGGCAGAGACACGGTTGGGAACCACACCCATGGTGAGACTAACCACAGATAGGAGGGAATCCACAAGCTAGGAGAAGGGGGAGGTTCAGACCCACCCCAGGCACCCCAGGCACCGGGGACCTATGCTGGGAAGACAAATCCCCATAACATTTAGTTTGAAAACCAGGGAAGCTTAACTTCCTGAGCTTTCAGAATTAGCGAAGCTTAATTCCAGGTACTTTAAAAACCAGTGGGCTTAGTTCAGGGAGGGCCAGAAGGCAAGAGGAAACTGAGTTTCCACCCTTACAGAGCCAACATACTAAATAGCTCTGCTGAGACACAGCATAGAAACAGCAATTTGAAAAGCACATGGGGTGTTACATAAAGGAGATTCATTTACCAATCTCAGAACATACTTTTGAGGAGAAGAGATCTTCAGGAGACTTCTCCAAGAACAAAAGTGCTGTTTGGCACCTTTTCTCTTGCCTCCCCCCAGCTTAGACAGCCGTACGTTTGCGGGAACCAGTCCAAACTCTCTCCGCCTATCTTGGTGGCACTGCACGTCCTGCCCTCACATTCCCCTATGGTCCTGCCCTATCCAAACCACCCATCTTAGCAGATATCCCTCCAAAGCAACTCCTGCCTTGCCACACCCTTCAAGCAGCCCCAGCAGGGACTAGTGCCCCAGGAAAGTGATTCCTGCCCTAGAGGGAAAGGGAGACAACCCCACACACCAGTGCTCTCACAGCTCTAGCAGGTGAGGTTTTTAGCTGGCTATGCAGGGAGATGGCCCAGCTGTTCAGTGCACAAGAAGCTGCAGCAGACAAACTGAGTGTGGACAGCTAGTCTGACTACTGACATCACCCATCTACAAGCCCATGGTGACCGCAAAAAGGCTACTCAACAGTGAGAGATCAAACCCTGCCCAGTGCATTCACAGCAGGCAAAGTAGGTCATTGCAATTGACTGGACTGAGCAAATAGGGTTCAGCCACAATAGTAGAACATGTGTAGTGCACAGAGGAGATGCACTTGGGATGCCGGGTTCTGATGACCAGAGGGCATTGTGCTATAGGGCACCACTGGACCTCTTCTTTACAAGACTACTACTTTCAAGACCAGGAAATATAACCGACCTTCCTAATACATAGAAAACAGAGAGTAAGGAAAAATGAAATGGAGATTAGGAACACCTGATAAACAATTTGAAGTAATGATCATAAAGATACTCACTAGACTTGAGAAAAGAGTGGAGGATCTCAGGGAGACCTTTAACAAAGAGATAGAAAAATATAAAAAGGAACCCGTTAGAGATGTAGAACTGATTAACAAACAAAACATATGGTAGAGGGAATCAAGAGCAGACTGGAGGATGCAGAAGAACAGGTGGGCAATCTGGAAGACAGAGTAATGGAAAGCAACCAAGCTGAAGAACAAAAAGAACATAGAATAATGAAAAATGAGAATAGGTTAAGGGAACTCAGTGACATCATCAAGCATAACAGCATGACATTATAGAGATCCCAGAAGGAGAAGGAAGAGAGAAGGGAGCAAACAACTCTTCTAAAGAAATAGTAGCTGAAAACTTCCCTAATCTGGGGAAGGAAATAGACATCCAGATTCTGGAAAAACTCCTAACAAAATTAACCCAAGGAGAGCCACACCCAGACAGATTTAATTAAAATGGCAAAAAAAAAAAAAAAAATAGTGATAGAGAATTTCATAAGCAGCAAGAGAAAATAAAACAAGTACCTACAAGGAAAATCCCATAAGGCTATCAGTTGATTTTTCAGCAGAAACTTTACAAGCCAGAAAGGAGTGGCATGATATATTCAAAGGAAAAAAACCTGCAATCAAGAACAATCTACCCAGAAAGGTTATTATTTAGAATAGAAAAAGAGATAAAGAGTTCCCCAACAAACAAAAGTTAAAGGAGTTCATCACCAATAAAGCAGCATTACAAGAAATATTAAAGGCTTGCTTGGGTGGAAAGAAAAGGCAGTAACTAGAAGAAAACTGTGAAAGAGAAAAAACTCACAGGTGAATGCAAACATATAATAAAAGTACTAGATCAATCACTTACAAAACCAGTATGGAGGTTAAAACATAAAAGTAGTAAAATCAATTACCTCTACAAAAATCAGAATAAGGATGTACAATATCATAACACATACATAAAATGTGGAGGGATTATAATTTAATACTTTAAGAACGGGTTTAAACTTAAGTAACCATCAACTTAACAATGACTGCCATATGCATAAGATGTTATATAGAAACCTAATGGTAACCACAAATCAAAAACCTAGAATAGATACAGAAAAAACAAAGAGAAAGGAATCTAAGCATATCACTAAAGAAAACCATCACATCACAAGGGAAAAGAGCAAGAGAAGAAGAGAGAATTACAAAAATAACTAAAAAACAAGAAACAAAGTGGCAATAAGTACACACCTATCAATAATTACTTTAAATGTAAATGGACTAAATGCTTCAATCAAAAGACATAGGGTGACTGAATGGATATAGAAAACAAGATCCCTCTATGTGCTGTCTATAAGACTCACTTCAGACCTAAAGATACATGCAGATGGAAAGTGAAGGGATGGAAAAACACATACCATGCAAATGAATGCAAAACAAAAACAAAACAAAAACAAATGAGGCAGCAATATTTATATCAGACAAAGCAGGCTTTAAAACAAAGATTGTGACAAGACACAAAGTGGGGCACTCTATTATGATAAAGGGAACGATCCAACAAAAGGATATAAAATTGTAAATATCTATGCACTCAACAGAGAAGCACCTAAATAAGGCAATTATTAACAGACATAAAGGGAGAAATTGACAATAATGCAATAATAATAGTGGGGCGCCTTAACAGCTCACTTACACTGATGGACAGATCATCCAGACAGAAAATCAACAAGGAAACAGTGGCTCTGAATGACACATTAGAGACCAGATGAACCTAACAGATATATACAGAACAGTCCAGTGAAAACAGAAAACAGAATACATTCCTTTCAAGTGCACATGGAAGATTCTCTATGACAGATTACATGCTAAACTAGAACAAAGTCTCAATAAATTCAAGACTGAAATCATATCAAGCATTTTTTCTGACCACAGTGGTATGAAACCGGAAATCAGTTACAAGAAAAAAATCGAAATAACAGAAATACATGGAAGGCATAAAACATGCTACTAATAAATGAATGAATCAACCAAGAAATAAAAAAGAAAAGAAAATAATAATAAATAGAGATAAATGAAAATCAAAAACTAACAGTCCAAAATCTGCAACAAAAAGCAGTCCTGAGAGAAAAGTTTATAGCAGTACAGGTCTACCTACCTCAAAAAACAAGAAAAATCTAAAATAAACAACCTAATCTTACACCTAAAGGAGCCAGAAAAAGAAAAATAAGGCCAAAAGCTAATAGAAGGATAGAAATAACAAAGATTAGAGCAGAAATAAATGAAATAGAGACAAAAACAAACAAACAATAAAAAAGATCAATGAAACCAGAGCTGGTTCTTCAAAAAGATAAACAAAACTGATGAAACTTTTGAGAGACTCATCAGGAAAAAAGAGAGGACTCAAATAAATAAAATCAGACGGGAAAGAGAAATAATAACTATCACCACAGAAATACAAAGACTTTTAAGAGACTATTATGAAGAAGTATATACCCACAAATTGGACAATATGGAAGAAATGGGTAAATTCCTAGAAACATACAATCTTCCAAAACTGAATCAGGAAGAAACAGAAAATTTGAACAAACCAATTACTAGCAATGAAACTAAATGAGTAATCAAAAAATTCTGGACAAGCAGAAGTCCAGAACCAGATGGCTTCATAGGTAAATTCTACCAAACATTTAAAAAAGAAGTAATACCTATTCTCAAACTATTTCAAAAAATAGAAGAGTAAGAAAAACTTCCAAAGTCATTCTATGAGACTAGCATTATCCTGATACCAAAACCAGATAAAAACACTACAAAAAACAAACAAACAAACAACAAAAACAAAACAAAATCCAAAAAAACTACAGGCCAATATCTCTGATGAACATAGATGCACAATCCTCAAGAAAATAATAGCAAACTAAATCCACCAATACATTTAAAAGAATCATTCACCATGATCAAGTAGTATTTATTTCTGGGATGCAAGGGTGGTTCAGTATTTGCAAATCAACCAGTGTGATACACCACACAGACAAAGCGAAGAAGAAAAATCATATGATCTCAACAGATGTGGAAAAAGCATGTGACAAAGTACAACATTCACTCATGATAAAAACTCTCAATGAAATAGGTTCAGAGGGACCGTACCTCAACATAAGAAAGGCTGTATATGAAAAACCCACAGCTAACATCATACTCAATGGTGAAAAACTGAGAGCTTTTCCTCTAAGGTCAGGAATAAGACAAGGATGCCCACTCTTGAACTTTTATTCAATAGAGTACTGGAAGTCCTAGCTGCAGCAATTAGATAGATAGATAGATAGATAGATAGATAGATAGATAGATAGCATCCAAATTGGTAAGGAAGAAGTAAAACCGCCACTATTTGCAGATGAGATGATAATGTATACAGAAAACCCTAAAGACTCTACCAAAACACTTATAAAATGAATTCGGTTGTAGGATACAAAATAATATGCAGGAATCTGTTGTATTTGTATACACTAATAATGAACTACCAGAAAGAGAAGTTAAGAAAACAATCCACCAAAAAGAATAAAATACATAGGAATAAACTTGACCAAGGAAATGAAAGATCTGTACTCTGAAAACTATAAGACACTGATGAAAGAAACTGAAGATGACACAAACAAATGTAAAGATGTTCCATGCTCAAGGATTAGAAGCATTAATGTTGTTGAAATGCCCACACTACCCAAAGCATTCTACAGATTCAATGCAATCTCCATCAAAACACCAAAAGTATTCTTCACAGAACTAGGACAAATAATATTAAAATCTTTATGGAGCCACAAAAGACTCCAAGCAGTCAAAGCAATCTTGAGAAAGAATAGAACTGGAGGTATCACGATCCCAGATTTCAAGACACATGACAAAGCTGTAGTAATCTAAACAGGACACTACTGCCCCCCAAACAGACACATAGATCAATGGAACAAAATGGAAAACCCAGCAATAAACCTATGCATATATGGTCAATTAATCTACAACAAAGGAGGCAAGAATATACAACGGGGAAAGGACAGTCTCTTCAACAAATGGTGTTGGGAAAACTGGATACCTACATGCAAAAGAATGAAACTAGACCATTCCCTTATAAACATTTGTTGCAGGATTATTTACAATAGCCAAAATATGGAAGCAACCCAAGTATCCATCCATAGATAAGCGGATAAAGATGTGCATACATACACACAACAGAATAGTACTCGGCCATAAAAAAGATGGGATCCTGCCATTTGCAACAACATGGATAGACCTAGAGGGTATTATGCTAAGTGAAATAAATCAGAGAAAGACTGTGTAATTTCATTTATATGTGGAATCTAAAAAAACAGAAACAAACAACAAAAAACTAGACTGGTAATTGCAGAGGGTAGGTGTAGCAGGGGATGGGTGAAATAGATAAGGGGGATTAAGAGGTACAAACTTCTAGTCATAAACTATTCTATAAGCCCACAGGAAAGTCCAGCATAGGCAATACAGTCATTAATATTGTAACATCGTTCAGTGACAGATGGTGACTACACTTGTGGTGAGTGCAGAGTAATGTATACAGTTGTTAAATCATTATGTTGTATGTCTTAAACTAATATCATACTGTATGTTAATTAAACTTCAATTTAAAAAAAAACAGAGAAAAAATAAATAAATTTTAAAAAGTCAAATTATACAAGTAGAAAATAGAATGGTGGTTGCCAGGGAATGGAGGGAGATATGGGGAGTTCTTCTTTAATGGGGATAAAGTTACAGTTCTACAAGGTAAGTTCCAGAGATCTGCTGTACTACATTGTGCCAGTAGTTAGCAGTAAAGTAATGTGCTTAAAAATTTGTTAAGAGGACAGACCTCATGTTAAATGTTGTTACTACAAAAACAACAAAACAACACCAGGAGACTTGGGCAGTGATGGATATGTTCATTACCTTGATTATGGTGATGGTTAATATGAGTGTATTCACATATCCAAACTCACAAAATTGTATATATTGTGTGTAATTGTTTGTATACTGGCTACAAGCTTCCAACGGCCTCCTCTCAGTAGAGTAACACAGGATGAGTTTAATTCCCCCCAGCAACAAGTTGTGACATGTGTGAAATGTTGCCAACTAGGAAAACTCATTGGACTTAGTGCCTGGGGCTTTTTACTGGAGGGGGATCATGCCCTCTGCCTGGCATATCCCCAAATTCCAGACTCCCTAAAGGAAGGCAGGTATTCCGCAAAACCACACCATTTGTGCAAATAGTTTGGGCACAGTGAGCCACCCATCAATTCTGGGAGTGATGGGAACCCTCCCCAAATACAAGTTCCCAGATGCAAGTCGAGGGCCAACCTTGTAAATGGGACTTTCAAAAGATGGCAGTCAGGCAGTCAGGCAGTTTTTTTCTGTCCACTTGGTCACTGTTGAATCCCACTAGTGCTCAAATATCTGAATTCCATTTTCAACCTTATGCTATTGATAAAATGAGACAATGGGAGTTAAAGAAATAAAAATCTCGTACATACAAAGAACTACGTTTATATCTTAAAACTGTCTGCATGCGTTTTTAAAAACTGTGTCTTGCTACATAAGTTGTTTTTTTCCTATATTACCTAAACTTGGATAAACCAATTTCATGTAAACATCTAGCTAATCATGATAATAAATATAGAAATAAACAATATGTAATGGTTAAATCACCACCAGAGATAATGGCCCAGATAGAATTTCTATTTTAAACATCTATTTGGGAGATGTGACCAAGGTATTTAATCTGTATGATTTTCCTCTGCAATGACATTCATACTCTGAATTTATATCACAGTCAGAATCAGTAATACTCTGAATTTATATCAAAGTCAGAATCAGACTGCTAATAAATTGATTCAGATGAATAATAAACCTATTAGTTTCAATAATTTAAAAACTTTGAGTGACTTCACAAGTCTAACTGCTGGTAGAATCCAGGTCTGCTCACACTGACAGATTTTTTTGGTTAAAAGATGGGAGAAATCAATGTGAGTCCCAAGCTCTCGTGAGCTTCACCACTAGAATGAAGCAGAATGATTTTTGCTGTGGTATGGCATGGCCAGCCCAACTTATGCTCTAAACAAGAGGCTGGTCTTTGAGAAGAGAATAAATGGATACATATATCTTGATGGATCAACACAGTCTACTTTATCAGAAAAAGCCAATGAGTGCAAACTATAAAATCCTACCTAGAGCATTTCCTTAATAGATTATATTCTGTATTTTGACAAATTCATATAGACTTTAAGAAAACCATACTGGTTCCTTTGATTTTAATTTTTTTCATGTGTCCAGGAATATAATCTGAAAAAATCTGCTCATCTTTATAGCTCCTGAGTATGATGGGAATAATGTGGCACAAGGCTCAACCAGTAGGGTAGACCAAGGTTACAGGAAGCTTGGAATCTAGGTTGCGGAATTTTGAGCTGATTCTGTATGATGGGGTTTTGTAAGATAGGTGATACAGATGTACTGTGAAAATCTCTGAAAGCATCTGAAATTACACGTAAAACTCTGGGTAGAAGTATTTTTCTGGGAGAGGTCCAGAGCTTTCTTCAACTTCTCAAAGGTGATGGGTGACCCTAAAATATTTGTGAAGCCTCGGGCCAAGTGTGTAAGAAAACTTAGGTCAAAAGCAAGCTACAGAATATCCGTGTTTTCCGAACTAGTGTGGCCATAAGGATCACTTGGGACACTTACTATAGATTTCCAGCCTACCTCAGATCCACTAAATCAGAATCTCCAGGAAAATGGCCTGAGAATCTATATTTTACCAACTACCTAATTTGAGTGACAAAAGACTTCAGCATGTTAAAAATCCATGGCAGGTAAGACATTTTACAACTCCATGGTTCTTACGGGCCTATTGCTATCGGTCAAGGCCCGTAATACTGTTTCCTGAGGGGTGACAGGAAAATGGTATCTCAGTGGGTCAACAAATCATTGCTCACACTTGTTTCATAAGATGATACTGCCAGAGATAAAGTTGTGGAGTTCCTTGCAAGTAATTCTCTTCTCCAGAAAATTTTAACTGAATCACTTAAAATATCTTGGTACACATTATGCTTTCTCGCTTATGCCTCTAAAAGTAAATTAGAACAAGAAAGCAATAGTTACCTTCCTCACTGCCAGTACAGCAGGTCAGAACATGATCAATGTTCTAGATCACGCCCATCCTCCAGATTTTGTGGAGATACTTAGGTGCTGCTCCTTTGATTGTTGGGCAAATCCAGAATATTATTCCACACTGTTAGTAAATCAAAATTGTAAACACCAATGCTTTACAGATGTTGTGAAAAAACAATGAATCAGAAACTGACTGACTTGTAACATTCTTTCCCAAATAACCTATCTGAATACTAGATAATCTTCAGTTAAATGTCTATTTTAGATTTTTCAGGATTCAATCTCAGCAGCACCACCTACTGATGATTTAGATTCAGTACTTTATGTAAATTCTTAGCAAAGCGAATATTAAACAATTTACTGGAAAACATCTAGGACACATTGGGCTTTTCATAAAACATGCGTGACAACATAACTGATAGAGGGAAGATTTAATATTTTTGCAAGTGGTGAATCAAATTGCGTTAAATGATAATGCATGCTTCAATCCTGCTATAGAATGAATGTGCATCCCCCTAAAATTAATCTTGAAATCCTAACCAGTAACGTGAAGGTAGGAGGCAGCAGGGCCTTTGAGAAGTGAGTAGGTCATCTGAGCAGAGCCCTCGTGAACGGGTTAGTACTTACAAGAGACCCCAGAGAGCTGCCTACGCCTTTCTTCTGGCCATGTGAACCTATAAGGAGGAGACAACCTTCTGTGAACCAGCAAGTGAGTCTGTACCTGACACTGGATCTTGCCAGAACCTTGTTCTTGACTTCCCCAGTCTCCAAAACTAAGAACTAAACTTGCGTTGTTTATAAACTACGTGGTCTATGGCATTCTGTTATAGCAGCCTGAATGGACTGAGACAACTCCAGAGGTTTCCAGCATGCTATTCTCCCTTTGTCCCCCTCCCTCCTTTATACACTCCTTATCATCCAGTATTCCAGTCGGGCTCGGCCAACGGGAGGATTATTGGGAGGAGATTGGAGGGTGGCAGGAGACAACACAGGGGTATCTATCCTCTTTGTCTCTCTTTCCTGTCTGCTGTGCCAGTCACAGCTCTGTCAGTCTGTCCCTGGGCTCCATGCAGTTGCTGTATAATAGATGCCCCTCTCGACCTAGGAGTCATGACAGCACGGTGCCTCCGCATCCCTTGTTTGTTTCCTTCAGTAAGTTTGTTCCCTTCAGTCTTCAGTAAGTAGTTCCTTCATGCAAGCCTGTTCGGTTGGACCACCTGAGTGTAATTTTGCTTCCTGCCAGGCCCCTGCCAGATACGTAGAATCATCTTGTATACTATAAAAATGAAATGATCATTCACTCAACACTTAAATGAATACAGTGAGAAATATTGTCTTAGGTATAATACAGATACAGACACAAAGATGAGAAAGATTCTACTACTATCCTCAAGAAGCTCATATTAGCATACATAAATGAGATGTGGGTTGATGAAAAACTTCCAAAGAAAATGATTCAGTGTAACTATTTTAATTTCTATACATAATTTTATTAATCTTATTTTAGGTATTAACTAGGTAAGCCTTTTGGCCAATTATGTCTCCATAGTTCCCCGAAGTCTAACCTAGTTTACTACCAACAGATTAGAACCGTAAGGTTTATGTGAACAATCTTAAATAAGGCATTTAAAAACCTGGAGCCAACAACTCAACCTAAAAATGTACACTTTTACATTCTAAAGAGGTATTCTTCTAGGCAAATGATTACCTTGGAGACCTTCTGTGGGACAAACACACAGAGCATAAAATTCTCACTTTGTGTGCAGATTCTGAAGAGCAGGGACCTGTTTCATTCTCTCCTGTGGCTTCCTGAGTTCTCACGGGGCAGAAAGTGAATCATTTTTTCAATGAAAAGCTGGGAGCAGCACAGCGTTGTGGGAAAGCGTACAAACTTTACCAGGGTTTGAACCCCAGCTATGTCACTTTCCAGCTGGATGACCCTGAGTAAATTACTTAACTCTCTGCCTCAGTTTCCTTACCTACAACATTAGCCTTGTTTAAATGAGTTATTTGAAAAGCACTTAAGACTGGTACCTGTCCCGTAGCAAAAACAATGTAAGGACTTATCAAATAAATAAATTTAAAGTGATGCTGTTTTTTATATTCCCTAGAAGTACTGTAGTTGGAAAGGACCTTAGAAAATATGATTCTCTCACTTGTAGGTGACAGAACTGAAGCCCTGGAAAAGTTAATATAATAAGCTAGCGTAAAAGATGTGACGGTCTTAGATAACTTCACTCCTAGGAAGATCCACTCATTGATACAAGCTTCAGACATAAACGGAGCAGTTTTATCCAACAAAACAAATAACAATATTTTTTTCCAGGGAGTAGAAGCACATATGGGCACCCAATCCATTCTGGAAAAGGTTTAATCATGAATAGATTAACTTCTGTTGCATAAGAAAGAAAATCTTGACTCTATTACTGTTATCCAACACAAATTTCAAGACCTATGAAGGCTCGCAGATTTTACCTTGCTTGCAAGCTAACAAGTTAATCTGCACCGTTCCATGAATGCTGAAAGAAGACACAAGATCCATGGGTCTAAGACAAAGGACTGCATCATTTAAAACACTAGCAAGAGGCAGAATGTTAGCATTTTCTTGGGCCAGTTCCCCGAACACAAGGAGAGAAGCAGGTCAGGTAATAACAGCACATGCAGAAAGTTGCAGAACAAAAGAGGGAGAGAGTTTAGGGAACCCCAATTTTTTATACTACTAGTGTCCCTTACTCCAAAGGGAGACACTAAGTCTATCTTCCAAGGCTTTAAGCAATACTGCTTTTTGCTCCAAAGGGAGATATCCCCTCTATCTTTAGCAAAGCTGTTCACTGCACAAACATCCTTGGAAAGATGGTCTAGAAAGGGCACAGTCAGTGCCTCTGCTTTCACGACGTGCAGAAACACCAAAGAACTTTGGAAAGGTATCTCTCCACAATTTCTACCCTTCGTTTCTACACCATCTTAGTCTTGGAGAAATTTTCATGAATGCACCATTCATTCCACTGATCACTGATCAATCTGACAGAGGCTAGGATCAGCTGTTTAATTTGTCTCACACAGCAATCCACTAAAACTACAGCCAACAGGCCTCCAAGCAGCAGGATCAGGTCAAGCAGCAGGATCAGGCCCCAGTGGCCTGGATCCAGCCAATTAATCAAATCCCACAAGGCATCCAAATTCACCTTCGCAAGTCAGATGGACCTGAACTTCTTCTCTCTGAAGTGGACCTACACAGGGGGCGCATAATAATGAACAAGGTTTCCTGAGCATGAAATAAAAACCCGGGAAGTTAAGCTCACCTGAACCAAAAGCCTTATGTATTACCACCTGGAGAACTGCTTATCTAAAGGGTGAGGACACTCAAAGTACACTAGCTAAGATTCACTCTTCCCTGTAGATCCCCTTTTGCTAGACTATAGTTCTACACTGTCCACCACCACCACCCCCCCTTTGCCCAGGTTACATGTTTTGTTACCACACATTTAGTGGCTTAAGATAACATACATTTATGATCTCACAGTTTCTGTGGGTCAGGATCCTGGGCATGGCTAATTGGGGTCCGCATCAAGGCTGCACATGAGATGCTGGCCAGAGCTCGGTTCTCATCTGGAGACTCGACAGGAAGCAACATGGAGTCTCATGTAACATAACATAATTGCAGAAGGAACATCCCCTCACCTTTCCATAGTCTGCTAGTTATTAGAAAGTTATAGGTCCCACCCACTCTTAAAGGGAAGGGATTAAATAAAAGCATGATCATCATCAGGAAACGATCATGAGGGGATCCACTCTAGAGTGGATTTGCCTCATCACATCAGACATATTCTTCAGAATTACATGGTCAGGTCTTAGAAGGCTTAGATCAGCACTGTCCAGTAGACAGTGAGCCCCATATTTAATTTAAGCTTTCTAATACCTGCATTCAAAAGTGTTTTTAAGGATACAAGCACTACAACACCACTTTAATGTGACCCAATGGTTACAGGGAAATATAGTCCTACTGAAATGATAAAGTTATGTTATGTGGGAAAAATAATTTTAAACTGCTTCAGGTTTTAAATTGATTAGAATCAGGATTTAAAATTCAGTTCCTCAATTGCATTAGCCCATTACAAGTGCTCAAGAGTCTCCCTGGACAATGCATCCTTGGATCCATTCTCTCTTGAAAGCAAGAATGAGAGCCTCAAGTATCCCCAGGTGTCAGGCAAAAATGAGTTCTGTGGCAACAAGATGCTGTTTAATCAAACTTCAGTCAGGCTCCTCTAAGCCCTCTTCTTGACTAGGTCTTGACGTGGTCCCCATCCTTGCCAGCCTTCAATAGCCCCATTTTAGCAAGAATTCTGCTAAGTCAGTTCAGAGAGAATCTACCTCTTCCTCCTTGAGATCTGATCGCAAGGACCTTCCCTCAGCAAGAATCCCCCGTATCCTTGATGTCATTTCCCAGAAATTTTCCATCTATGGGTCTCCCCTACCCCTATTCCTCAGCTATAACTCCCTAGTTGTCCTTCTTGTATTCTGAATTGAGCCCAGTTTTAAACTGAGGTCACTTTTCCTAGACTGCAAGTTTCTGATTAAAATCTGTGTCCTATTAACTAAATACCTGGCTCTGGTTCTCTTTGACAATTAAAAGGGCACAAGTTTTAAGAAATGGAGGGCTCAGTGGCAAACCAGAGATTGAATGGCCAGCCATGGGATAATATAGGCCTCATGGGGTTAGATCATTTTTTTCCCCCTAAGGAGCCAAAAATCTTTTACATGGGAAATCACCTAGTCTTAATTTAACATCCATTTTTAAAGAAACTAACTCCGTGCAGGCCAAATAAAACATGCTGGCAGGATCTGGCTGAGCCGTCAGTTTTTAACCTCTGCTTTAAGGTGCCTATTCTTCTGTTGTGCTTCATTCTGTATCAATTGTCCTGTTTGAGCACAAAGGGTAATCTTATTTCCTTTACTTTCTAAGTTTTCGGGAGCTCCATCACTGTACTTCTTCAGAACTAACCACATTCTGGACTGACCAGGGAAAAAAGGCTTTTCTTGGGGTCCAAGAATCTCCCCTCCAAGCCTTTCCTTTCAACCCCACCCCATGCCCACCTTTTGTCTCACTAAAGGACAGTCTGAGAAGGAAGCAGGGAAGATTGCCTCTTTTTCTTTACTCTCTTCCCGCAACGCTTCAATGTCAGGAAGAAAATGTGTATGTTCTTCTGATCATTTCACTTCATTCTCTCATACATCTGCTATCTTCCCCAAGTATGAATGAAAAGCAAGAAAGGGCAAAAATGGGAACTGCTTTACCTCGGTGCTCCCTAGAGGTGAATTAAGATAGAAAACGCCCTCAAATTGCTGGAGTCATCAAGGAAATGAAAATATTGCATTAACTTTTGAAACCCACAAGAGAGGGTATTATAGGGGAAGACTGGTGTGGGTGTGAGGAGAAAGCCCACCCCTTTCCACCTCCCTCCTCCTCTCCTCCCCCTGGAGGGCCAAGTACCAACAACAGAAGCTAAACCACTCCAATGATGGGAACAGGGCTCTGGATTCCCTGGGTCAGTATATAACTTGTAGCCTTTCTGTGAAATAAAGGTAAACAAATTTTGGAATTATCATATGGGAATAGACATCAAATCAGCCTGCCTGGGGCCTCTGTTTCAGTTCAGGCCTGGTGCTTACACCTGCAATTAGAAAACCACAGAAAGTTGCTCTGGGGAGAGAAAGGAGCCACGGGACTGTCCTTAGTCCTCCAATGGATTGGGTAGGGCGAAAACGAGGTCTGACGCTGCAAGCTGTGAAAATAGTGAAAACTGGTGCAAACTGGGTACTTTGAGAGTGGAAATGAGGTAAGTGCCATGGTTTATGGGCAGCTGCACGTCTCTGAACCCAGCAGAGCTGGGAGATACGCTTCTGGCATCCACGTTTGGACTCTTGAGTACGTTTTCCTGGGGAGGCATTGGGGGTACAGAACTTCAAAACACCATTAACACAATGCTATCCTTTGGTTACATCATGGCTTTGACAGGGTTTAGATCCTAGCCCAGCACCCTAATCACCAGGTTCAACATTGTTCCTCAAATGTGTCCTAGTACCAGGTTACAAATAAGCTTTAGGGGAACAATTAGGAATGATGAAGGTCAAAAGACCTCATAACATACTGTGTAACAATCAAGTTCTGAAAGAATGAAACCACTAGTGTGCTTTTTTATTGCTCATTTTTTAGTAAGTTTATCTGTTGATATGAAAATAAATTTGTAAATAACCTGCATCCACATTTGTGGATTTGTAAAGGTACTAAAGTATTTAAGGTAAATGTTTAAATACCTACCATATTTAGTGCTGACACGTAAAAATTTAAAAAGCAGTTAGTAAAACTTGAAAATCTTGTATATACTGAAAAGTCAACTAAATGAAAAGCAAATCAATATTTAATAAGCAAAAATCAGTGAAAACGATATAATGGCTATGCCCAGTTAATGCAGATGGTTATCCTTAATTTTCTTTTCTTTCCCTCTTTTGAGGGGGTGGGGAGAAAGGGCAGGATTATGTATGTAGGGCATACAATTTCTCCCAGATTGTATCAAGCAAAATACCTAATTCTTTGCATCTAAACATGCTCACATCTTCAACTGGGATACTTTCTGATCTGCCAAGGAGGAAGAAAGCTTTGTATCCTAGATGTCCATAATTCTTACCAATCACTTCAGAGTTTAAAAGGAATATTTCTAAAGTTAGACATAAATGGCTACTAGCCATTCATTTTCCATCTCTACATCACTTTCAGAGTCAGTTCTGACATAATGATGATTTGGAAAACACTTACTTGTTGCAGACTGGTACGCTAAGAAACAATATGAGCAAAATGCAAATTTCAGTTGGCTCCTGCAGGATTTCATCCAGAAGAAACATGAAATGAAACAGAGAAAACCACGCCCCTTGAGTGGAGCCATGCAGGAATCCACAGAAGACCCATACACCCCTGCCACCAGCAGCTGTGTCCCCAGTTCACTGCCAGGGCTGAGTCTCACTCCCCCGCCCCAGCACGCGGGGTCACATCGTGCCCTCAGACTCCAGCAGCCCTGCCTCCCACCTTCCCAAAACCCACAGGCCATGACCCTTCTGACACCTACTTCCACAGGTACACTCCAGGTCTTTTTCAAAGTAAAGTGCCATATTGTAATACTTACATATTTATTAACCATTAAACATGTAAAACTGTGCTTTTTTTTTTTTTTTTAATCAGATCCCTATCTTTATTCTTAAGTGTGTCAGTGCTGAAATTTTGGAGTGTTGTGCCTCTAATCCTGTTTTTCGCATAAATGCTAAGGCTTTTTCATTGCCCAATGATGCCAAACATGATTTTTAGAAAACATATTTGCATTACAGCAGAATCCACTATATGCTATTACGAACCCTAGTTCAAATTAATTACAACAAAGTCCAATATACAAGAGTCAACTCTTAGAAACAAATGCCCATGTTCAGGTTTCTCTTAAGGGGAATATAAGCATTCTGCAGAGCATTTATATTTCTCAAACCACAGCTCCTGGAATAAATATCTAGAAAACAATGAGTTATAAACAACATTTGATTAATAAGCCATGAATTAGTGGGAAAAAAATTTTAGAGATGTTACTTTTAAAAGATATTAAACATAGTATTTAGATCATGCTACTCAGTTTTAATTGAGTGATGCTTATCTCTTGGTCAAATATGGAAAACAGCACTTCAAAGTTTTTAATCTCAAAATGTTTACTTTTGACAAAAGTGCTAAAACATAGGACCTAAACTCAGCTTCTTTAGCTATTATTCTCATTACCCTCTTCTGCTTAATTTTTGAAAACAATTTCTCTGACCATTCAGAATTATACATAAAACAAACCTGAGCATACACTGGACACTGCTTAATTTAAAATTTTCCCTACCGAAGGCATCAACAGGACCATGTTCGAGTGAGTATTCTTCAGCAAGTAAAAATCTGGCGGGATTTTCTGCCATTCAAATATACCAGTCAGAAGAGTTACATACAAACAAATGCTGAATCAAAGTTAAATAAAAACATTTTTGCTCCTATCATGCTAAAAACCTGAAGGAAATTATCATCTTTCAAATACATGAAAGGCACGCAGGGAAGAAATACTCCTGGTTTAATGGAGTAAAACAAAAGCACAGGAATTTAGCCTGCAGCCTGATGTATTTCCGTTCCAGGCACTGGGAGTCTTCTCATTTCAAGTACACTGGCCTAAATGCCCCCCTCCATGTAAATCAATGTTTGGCAACCACATGAATGAAATGAAATTGTCCTGATGTTTTGATTTCAAAACACTTCACTAAAACCAATCAGAATCTAAGTAAGCTTTTATAAAGAAGAAAAATATATTAACTGTACAAAGACAAAATTAACCTCTACTGTGATGTAAGATAAAGAACATTTTTTTGGTAAATCCCAAGAAGTATTCATTTCTGAGACTATTCTTGAAAAAATTAGCATGAGACAGCAAAAAAGGCTCTACACAGGGCAGCGACTATTCCCTCTGACACAATCAGTGATAATCAACTGGAAAACTGTATTTCCCCTTCTACAAAAAAGAGCTCTACAAAGCTTATTTCTTTTCCACTTTATTAAATACTTGGTTTAGGCCTTCTTTACCAGATTCCATTAAATAGCATAAACTAATTTAGTAAACAGACTTTTCTAATACTAGTAAGGTATCTAGTCTTCTAAAGTACAAGAAAGCTAAAACACGTTACTCTTAGAAATGTCCTACAGAAAAAAATTGTCCCAGTGGGGATTTTGGGGGAGGCCAGGAACTGCACATTCCTATACCTCAGAGGTAACTTTTTTGTTTGTGACTTTAATGTAAGTCCATTTGTCAGGAGGCACAGCCATCTTTCCCAGCATGAAGATGGGGTTGGTTGGGGGATATTATTCTATTATACTTATATTCCTTTGCAAAAATAAACTCTGAAATAAAAAAAAATTTAAAAAAAGAAAGAAATGTCTTATAGAACTACATAAAAGGACACATGTAACTGACACACAAGAAAAAGATTGACTAGGGAAAAAAAAAAAACAACCTTTAACAGCTAATGTTTGTTTATAATGATAACTTGTAACAAAACAATGTATAATGGCATTTTTCTAGGCCAAATATTTGTGATACAAAAAAAATGCCACTGCTGATTCTGCATCTTACTTGGAATATTAGAAACAGGCTCTCAGCCAAGCACTTTAACGTCTCAAGCAATCTGCTTACTAAGTAAACAAAATAGCTGAAGGATGGCAAGTGTAGCACGTGGCCTCCATCATTTTCAGTCATTGAGACCAATGGTACTACTGTGTCTATGAGGACGTCGAGAACAGCAACGCTTTATTTAGTCTGATGATACCTGTATCTCATTCAGGCTGAAGCAATATACAAAAACAGTATAGGCTTCAGGGCTGTAATTATTAATCCCCCAACCCCCAAACCAGCACCAGTGAAAATGAAAGTACCATTAAATAAAAGCACTTCTACCTGGAATGCAGATGTTCCTGGTGAGGTCACTCAAACATAACCAAAAGCCTCAAGAATTTGCTAATAGAAATAACATACCCAATTACCTTCAGGAAGTATATCACGAATGCCAGAAATCACGTCCCCAAGTGTCAGTACCACAGTACGCTACCCCATCCCATCCCGTTTCCTTCTCTACTATGACAGGGTAACTGCGCTGGCACAGGTGTTATTCAGGCTGAAAGGCAGGGATATTTAAGGTAGGCAGAAGCAGAGGACCTAAAGCACAGGATGTCTGCAAGCTTCAAAGGCTTCTGTAGTTACACGAACACTACAGTTTATAAACAAGAAGGCTGCCCAGAGACATTCACGGAACTGCCCAAGACCACCTATCTAGTAAGATCTTCTTTTGACAAAAGACATATATCCGGGTTAAAATCCAGTCCTCTGATTTCCTAGGGCAATGAACTGAAATTTCCACTTGAGAGCAGAAAAGAACTCCAGTAAACTACAATCTAATTTAGTTCTTATCCTTACTCTTCTCAATCAAAAAGTACCACCACTTTCTTCACAAGAAATCCACGTGGTCACAGACGGAGACATTTCACAACGCAAATTAACCGAACTGTTTTATCATGTGCCATCCACCCTTTATAGAAACGGACTTTGACAGTGAAGACTCTTTGGTAAAAAGTAAGCGCATTTACCTGTACACTTGATTCCAACTTCTTCAGTCGTTTTCAGTAACGCATTTGAAGTGTGTCATCACTGTATTTTTAAATTACAGGATATCAAAGATACTTATATTTAAACATTCCATTCTCTGAGGGAAGAGGGACAAATTCTAACTAAAACAGTATATGGGTATTTTTGTGTGCTTCTGATTCTGAGGAAAACAACCCTATCACGTGGAACTTTCATATCTGGCATCTAAACTGGCTAGCTATTACACATAATTAATTGAAAACCTTCTCAACTGTTTATATACCATATCTCTTTTTAAACTAACAAGATACGTCATGATCTTTCACTTAAAAAACTTCCTATATCCTGCCACAGAAAACAATGGATTACATTTACTCTGTTTTTTAAAAGCCATGAACCAACCAAAATAATGTAAGGCCATAAACAAGCTATTTAATAATCTGATAGTTACATTATTGTAACTGGCACATACTTCTAACTTGGCTGTGGTTATCAATTTTATTTGGTCTTATTCCAATTTGGTAACCAACTTGAGAAAAATAATTAACAATTAGAATTTTCAAGAAGAAAGGATTTTCCTTTCTCTTCAGTGATTTCAATATCTTAAGATATGACTATAAGGTTACGAGAAGTCTTTTAAAATAAACATGCCAAAATGCATGCATCCAGAAACATAAAGTCCTTTAATTACTGATTACGTTTCTAAAAACTACTTACAAAGTCGTTATTTTGGCTTGAATGAGGGGGAAAGGAGGCTATTTTTTGTAAAGGCACAAGTTTCCTTCAACCTAGGACACAGACAAAATGAACCAGAGATACAGGAAGAAACCAGTAGAATTTCTATTAATATTTCTTCCCTCACCTTTCCAAGATGTCTATTTTTTCAAAGTGCTGTATAAGGTACAACAGTAGAACCTGTACAACTTGTAAATATATATACATATGTATCCTGAAGCTTTATACTTAAAAATATTTGTTACTGATGAGAGTCATCAGATAAAAAAATTGGGGTACAATTCTTCTTTCAAATAGACATAACTACTTTTTGTTTTTTAAGTTTCTGACCACCCGAAGATCATTAAAACCGATCCCTTTGCTTTTATCTGAGAGAATGCTGACTCAATAATTTAATATGTAATCCTCATCAGAAATTCTATGAGTCTACAAGCAGCAGCAAACAGACAATCGTGGTAGTGAGAAGTATTAGGATACGCTAGAGTCAGAAAATCAGCAAAGGAAAGAATGACCTCAAGTCATCACAAATAAAATGCTAGATTTTGTTCAGCAAGGGAATCTAAGATTTTAAATACTGAGATTCAAAATGCTCTAGAACGTAAGAAAACAAAATGTTGAATCTAGGAAAACTTCAGAAAAAATGACTGAAGTTTTATAATTTCAAATGAAGATCATGCTACAAAAGAATACATAAAAGTCAGATAGCTATGATCAAAAACTGGGGGGAGAAGATGTCATCATAAACAGCACACAAAGTAATCTAGACACTTGGCAAGAATACTTAATCGAAACATGATTCTCAAGTAAAAGATAACTGAACATAAAGGCCTCAGAAAATATTTAGGTAAGTTTCTTCTATACATTTTATTCTAAGGGGTACAGGCAGTTAAATGATTAAAAAAAAAAAAAAAGGAAAAGAAAATGATGTTAAGAATGAAAACTTTACGGTTTTGTTATTAAATATTTAAAAAGTAATGTAAAAGAAAGCTAAAATTACTAGTACAACTGGTAAGGAAAAAGATGAGAAAAAGAAAACAGTGATTTTAAAGTATTAAACAGATGAAAATTTGACCAGCAATACTAATGGACCTCATTTTAGAAAAAAATATATAGTTTTTACAGTTGCATAGTTTATCACATAGGACACTAATTTGTCTTATATAAACTTAAAGCTTTGGACTAAAGGTATCCTGAGATGAATTATACATGTGATATATACATGAAAACTGTACTAAAAGTAATGCCAGTGGCCTATTAAGCATTTTAAATACAAAAATTAAAAGGTATAGAAACAAAAGTTCCAGAAGTTATGAACACAATGATGGGAATCTCTTACATCCCTAATATGGTCCCTTGCTGAGTAGGAGAGGTACAGAGAGGGGGGATCCTTGAGTTGGAAAGACTATAAAATCACAGTAAGTACACACTATACGTGAGTCCTAGCAGGTTTGTGGCACTGATACATTATCACATCCAACTGGCTGTGGGGTTTGTCAGTTACTTATACTAGGCAGTAACTGGCTGAATTTTTCCATTTAGATGTCACTGTTTATGCATACACACTCAAATTTTATAAAGGCAATAAACTGAGAAGTAAAATTTGCTTCACAGAAATCAACATTATAGTCAATTCATTGTATAAATAATTCTCTTCCTTAAAAAGGGGGAGACAGTCATATTTTAAAAAGACTTTTTGAAAGTATGATACATATGCTGGTTTCAGAACAAAATCATTTATTTATGCTCCTAACTGGTCCTTTCCTATTTCTATCCTTGCCATGTCACCTGAATGACGGCAAATCCTGGGGTTGCTCTCCACTGGAATTTTTCCATCTGGTATTTTTATACCACATAAACGTAAAGCACAAACTAACATAGTATCAGCTTTTAAGTATTCTTTGAAGCCTAGTAATGTAATAAGAAAAATGTATATACACTGCAATACGGGCAGCTTTTTTTCATTTCACCATTCATTCACTTTTACAGGGCAAAAAGTATACCAGAAACTACGTAAATGATGTTACAACATGAAGGATCTCAAGATAAACTGGGAAAATGATACATGTGCCAGTTTGGTAAAGAGAAATTCATCAAAAGACAGAAAAATACAATGTGACTTGGGAAAAGGTCTATCAGTTAGAATATTCAAGTTGGAATGAAAAAGATTATAATCTGTTTGATAATGTTTATCAAGAAGCAATATATTAAAAATTTTAATGGAAAATGTGAATTCAAGTTTTAAAATTACTATTTGAGGGCAACATACTCTACACGCAGGAAAACACAAAAAATAAAACAAACTGAGGAAAACAAACCACTAGGATGACATATTGGAGGTGAAGATGATGCTGTAAACGTGAACCTCCAACATGAGTCACCATTGAGATTACTTGCCACAGATGGGATCGTTTGTCAAAAGGGAAAGGAACAAGCTACCTGACTGCGATCTTAGAAAATACACATTAAATTTTCACTTATGGTATGAAGCACGTTAGGTCAATTCATTTAATATAATCCTGAACTCAATTTTTCAGTTGTTTAAACAGTGTTAAATAACAGTATAGCACAACTACGGAAATGATAAATATTTAAGATTAAAATGTCGGTGGAAAACGTATTTCATACAGATCAAAAGGAAAGCCTTTGCTCACAAATACTCCTGAATAGGAAGCCAAAATAATCCCATTAGAACTTTACGAGAGAAGAGCCCCAAAAGTCCAGTCTGAAAGAGAAGAATAAATATACAAACTATGAAGCAAAACCAGGAATATAGAAGACTTTGAAACATCTACTTATATCCATTTTAATGAACAATTAAAGGATACAATGTGTTAAAGACATATTTAAAAGACTACTAGTGGGAAAAGACAGATGAGTCAAATTTTGTTTATATCCTAAATAATTACAAGAGACTTTGAAAATGTAGTGTAATTCATGTTTTCTTTCCAGTTTAAAAATTTCTATCCATTGCCTCTATCTTTGGTGTCACTGCCACCAAGAAACACAGTATACAGCTCAGAAATCTAATTTCTATCTTCAACTAGGAAAAAGTAAACCAACATTATTCCTTTAAAAATAAGATATAAAGAATGTGATCCTACTTAATTTTGTCTCATGGTCCCACAATATCCTGAAATGTCATGCCGAAATGTCAAAGTGTAAAAGGGAACATCATTTGCTATAATTGCACCAAAAATTTAGCTCCTGTACGCTGGTGTGATGACAGCTAGTAGTACACAGAGGCTACAGAAAGACGTAAAGTACGTATGTTTAGCTCACAAGTAGTCAAAGGAAGGTTCAGTTTAATGTGAAACTGGAACATGGACAGCATAATGCCTTCACGTAAATATGCTACAGCTTTGTTCTCTTGCAGTTTAAAGGGATAGTGTAATTACCTTAAATTTACACAAAACATTATGAAACATGGTAGTTGTTCATGATTAAAATAAAATAGCAATGTAAATTAATTTAACAGTGTTAAATATATTCACATGATCACCATTGTGATTCAAAATGGCCACTAATGAAGTCACACAGCAGTATATGTACATAACGTTTGCCACAACAGTGTTTTTAAGTTTGACTTTTTGCAGACCAGGCAATTTCATGAGACAAATAATCTTGTATCAATTCTTTCATATTATGAAAGGAATTAAATGTTGTAAGTAGTTTCATTCCTCTAGGGGGCGGGGGAAGGGAGAACCTCTAAAAAGTCAGTGCAAATTGAAGAGAGTTCTACCTTCTTGAATATTGGAACTTGTAGACCAAGATAGATTCCTATAAGCTGAGGATAAACAAACCTTAAGATATTAAAGAATCTCATAACATTGTCAGCGGCTTTTAGCAGGTATGTGCCACAAAGAGGAATCCCAAGTCCTATAGCAGAGCCTTCTGAGAATATGGTTGCTGTGGCTGAGGTGGCTGTTGACTGCCTCCGGGTTGAGGCAACGATGATGATGTTAAATTATAGTTTGGCACCTGGGACATATTAGTTCCTGCATTCTGGTATATAGTGACATCGGCAGTAGCAGCAGCAGCGGCAGGAGGAGGACTATATACTGAAGCCTGGTTGGGGTATGTATTTCCTTGAACAGAACTGACCATTGTGCTGTGGAGGGGGAAAAAACACTCGATTAGATCAATACTGACTTACACAGCCATGCAGATAAACAGGAAAACTATTCATTAAACTTTCATTCATTCATTCATTCATTCATTCATTCAATCAATCCATTCCATAAATATTTATTAAACACCTCTAAGAGCCAAACACTGTTATTTTAGGCACTGGGATATCATAAAGAAAGAAGGAAAAAGAGCTTGGAGCTCATCATGAAGCTTAAATTCTAGTAGGAGAAAAAAGGTAATAAATTTATAATATGTCAAGTGGTAATAATGGGTATGAAGAAAAATAAAGCAAAGTAGGAGGACCAAGGGTACCTGGGACAAGAGATTCCAGTCTAGAAGAGTGGTAGGGGAAGGCAACGTTTAAAAAGACAGCCAAATTATGGAAAGAGCCTAAATGTCCATCAACTGATGAATGGATAAAGAAGATGCGGTTTACATATACAATGGAATACTACTTGGCAATGAGAAAGAATGAAATCTGGCCATTTGTAGCAACGTGGATGGAACTGGAGAGTGTTAAGCTAAGTGACATAAGCCATACAGAGAAAGACAGATACCATATGTTTTCACTCATATGTGGATCCTGAGAAACTCAACAGGAGACCAGTGGGGAGCGGAAGGGGG
>NW_024412434.1:17831701-17927353 GCF_014898765.1 Herpailurus yagouaroundi
AAAAAAAAACAAATAATAAAATAAATTAAAATAAATTAAAAAAAAATAAAAAGAGAGCTGAAAAAAGTGGGAGAGGGAGTCATACTGATTATCTAGGAGGGGAAAAGTGTACCAGGCAAAGTGAAGAGCAAATACAGAAGCCTTAGAGAAGAGAAAAATGCCAGCCGTGTTCAAGGAACAGAGAGGAGGCCATGATGGAGGCAGAGTGAGCAAAGGGGAGAACAGTATGACATTAAGTGGCAGAAGGAAGGGCGAGGACAGCCTTTGAATACATAGTGCCTTAGAGACCACAGCAAGGATTCTGTTTGAGTGAGATGAAGACACGGACTGGTTGGTTTGGACAGAAGAGTGATGTAATTTGACTTAGGTTTTAACAGACTCACTTTGCGCCAATGATAGATACAAGGATACCTGAAAGGAGGCTGTCCATGTGAGAGATGACAGTCAGCTAGAGCCATGGTGGACATGGTCAAGAGGGGAGGAAAGGGCGGATTTTGAAGGTAGTGCCATCAACATTTGCTAATGGGAAGTGGTCAAGAATGCCTGAGGTTTTAGAATGGAGTACCTGGTAGAGTGGCCGTTCACTGAAAGGAAGAGTACAGATAAGCATCACAGTAGATTTGGGGAGGGAGAATCAAAGTACAGATGTAAACACATCAAGTGAGAGACCTAGAAGATTCACAAAAGATAACAGACGGGTCTGGAGTCCAATGAGAGGTCAGGACTAGAAATACATCAAACAGTTATTGGCATACACAGCGTGTTCAGAATCACAGGCCTGAATGAGATCCCCTGGGGAGTGACTACTGAGAAATAGATCATTCACTCAACACTTAAGTGAATACTTCTTATTTGAACCCTAGACCTAGAAACAAGAAAGATAAAGAGGCACTAGGCAAAGAAGACTAAGGAGTGGCAATAAGGTGGAAGGAAAACGAAGAGAGAATGGTCCTGGCCAAGTGGAGACAGTATTTCAAAAAGGACGGGACCACTGGATCTGACAATACAGAAATCACCAGTGCTTGACAAGAGTAGTTCCAGTGCAGTGGGGGAGATGAAAGCTTAATACCCTTGTTTCCCTTACTTCCCTGGAAATATAGGAGCATTGAAAGAAGCCTTCGATCTACTCTGACCACAGTTAGTATCGGTACCATGCCACTGCCAGATTCAGCCTTCCCTCTCGCTGAAAACGATCGGTGTCAATGCTCCCATCCAAGGCACCCTCCACTGTGCGTGGCTCCTAATCCACCAAAACATTCCTTCAAACTGTTTGCTGCCTCTGCTTCCTCTCTCCCTGTTCCCAACCTGCTATCTGAGTTTCAACTATGTGCAAGGCACTAGGTTAGCTATACAAAGAGAAATACTCAGGGCTTTAATGTACTGAGATTTCTTCCCCCACCCTTTCTATGAAAAATGTAAAACAATCTATGCACTGGGCAATTGCCCAAAAATTTCAAAATGTTGCCTATTTCTAAACTTTTCAATCGTTACACTGTTTACAAATCAGTCATTTGTAAATTCAATGCTCTTGTACTTGGCACAAATTAAACCAATTCATTATGATCATAGATAATCCGCTTACTGCCACGTTCCACCAACTAATGTAACCACTCAAGTAATGATTAAAGGCATTAACCTTTATCATCTATGTGTTGTGTTGTGAGATATAAAGTACTGGAAGAAGTCAGATCTGATGTCATTACTTATATTAGTAAGGGTCACAATACCTGTACGATAAAATGTTGAGACTAAGTGGTAACCTCTGGAGCCAAAATGCCTGGTTTTGTGTCCTATCTAAGTGGGACCTTAGTCTTACCCACCATGCCTCAGTCTCCTCATCTATAAAAGAGGGGTGACAGTGTACCTTCTTCATAGGTTATTAGAGTAAATGAGTTAACACATGTAAAGCACAAAGTACAGTGCCTGGTACTTACTGAAACTCCCCATAAATGCCAGCTATTACTGTAATCATTCCTGCTTTGTATTATATCCTTTGCCTCAATTTACAGTTCCACCATCCACCCAAGGGCAGATCCCAGCAATTCACCCAATACTTCCCTTTCATATCACTGCTCTGCCCTAGCTCCCTACCTTGTCACCCATATGCAATCATTTGTCAATCTCCTAAATAACTTTCCCCATCTCTTATCATTTTATCCTTTAGACAATCATTTTTTGTCTAATATATACAGTCACCCAGCTTCTTACCTAGCCCCTAAGAATTCATCTATATTATTGCCACTTGAAGCCCTTTAACGAGCTTTCCCACACAGGACCCAACCTCCTTAACATATCTAGGACCATTCATTGTCCTTGTCAGTAACTCCAAGCCTATCTCTCCCCTGTCCGACCAGAGTTGAATCCTTTAGTAAAACTGTACTATTTGATAATGCTTAAAATGTACCACATGTTTTTATAACTCCTTGGTTTACTCCTTCCATGGATACCAAGCCATTTCATACTACCAAAGTCTTTGCTCATGACAGAAAATCTTTCTTACTTTTTTCCTCCAGGCTAAGAATAACAAGCTTGAGCATATTTTCTTGTAAACATTCCCCGAACCACAAGGCTCCTAAAGCACCCTGCAAGTACCTCTATTTGTAATTTATGTGATCGTTACATAATCTGTATGTGTTTGCCTCTAATAACCAGTAAGCACCTTGAGGCTAAGAAACTAAAATCAATGGTCACCTAACATTTGACCAGGGAGTCGAGAATGTTCAATAAAAAAAGGATAGCCTCCCTCATAAATGGTGTTGGGAGAGTTGGATAACCACATGCAGAAAAATGAAATTGCACCTCTGTCTTATACCATTCATAAAAATGAACTTGAAACAGATTAAAGATTTGTATTTAAGCCCTGAAACTCCTAGGGGTGCCTGTGTGGCTCACTCAGCTAAGCAGCTGACTTTGGCTCAGGTCATGATCTCGTGGTCTGTGAGTCTGAGCCCCACATCGGGCTCTGTGCTGACAGCCCAGAGCCTGGAGCCTGTTTCGGATTCTGTGTCTCCCTCTCTCTCTGCCCTTCCCCTGCTCGCACTCTGTCTCTCTCTCTGTCTCAAAGATAAATAGATATTAAAAAACAAACAAAAAAAGACTTGAAACTCCTAGAAAAAACAGAGAAAGAGCTCTTTGACACTGGTCTTGGCAGCAATTTCTTGGATGATAACAAAAGTGTAGGCAACAAAAATAAAAATCAACAAGTGGGACTACATCAAATTACAAAGTGCAGCAAAAAAACCAATCAACAAAATGAAAAGGCAACATATAGAATGGGAAAAAATGTTTTAAATCACTATCTAATAAGGGGTTAATACCCACAATATATAAAGAACTCCTATAACTCAAAAGCAAAAAAAAAAGAAGAAAAAAACAAAAAACCCTAACAGCCCAATTAAAAAATGGGCAGAGGAACTGAATATACAGTTTCCAAAGAAAACATAAAATGATCAATACGTACATGAAAAGTACTCAATGTCACTAATCATCAGAGAAATGGTAATGAAAACTATAATGAGATACTGCCTCACACATGTTAAAAGGGCGATCATTAAAAAGAAGATAAGTATTAGCAAGAAGGTGGAGAAAAGGGAATCCTTGTGCAGTGTTGTTGGGTATGTAAACTGGTGCAGCCACTCTGGAAAACAGTATGAAGGTTCCTCCCAAAATGAAAAATGGAACTACCATATGACCCAGCAATCTCATTTCTGGATATATATCTAAAGAAACTGAAGTCGGGACCTCATAGAGACATCTGCACTCCCACCTACCCTGCAGCATTACTCACAGCAGCCAAGGTATGGAAACAACCTAAGTGTCCATCAGTGGATGAATGGATACAGATATGGGGTTTATACACACACATGTGCGTGCACGCACACGTACACGTACACACAAATGGAATGCTATTCAGGCCCAAGAAAGAAGGAAATTCAGCCATTTGTGACAACTTGGATGAGACCTGAAGACATTATGCTAAGTGAAATAAAACACAGAAAGACAAATACCATATTATTTCACTTATATGTAGAAATCAAGAGTCAATCTCAGAGGACAGGTGTGGCTACTAAGACTTGGGAGTTGAGGAAAATGAGGGAATCCTGAATGAAGGGTATATACTTTCAGTTGTAAGACTGAACAAGCTGTCATCTAATGTACAACATGGTAGTTCTAGCTAATAATCCTGTGGTTTAGGAAAGTGCATCAGTACTACCTTACCCAATTACCAGTAAGATCGTCCTAGGATGACAGAGATCTGGACAAGTGATGGTCCACGAACCAAAAGTGTATGTAAAAGAATAAGAAACTGCCTTTAGGTATGAACTGAGGGACACTTAAAAACCTGTCCACCAAAAAAAAGAAGACAAAATAATTGCTCATGGACCATGACTCGTAATGACAAAGCAGTACACCTCTATCAGGTATACTTCCAATCCCAATTCGTGCTCTTCCCAATTTTGTTATCCTACATTTACTTTGTCATCAATTTCCTCATTTAAACACATAACACAAGTTTTCTTAAAGTTTTTTTTTTAATGTTTATTTATTTTTTAGAGAGAGAGAGAGAGAGAGACAGAGCATGAGCGGTGGAGGGGCAGAAACAGAGAGGGAGACACAGCATCAGAAGCTGGCTCGGGCTCCAAGCTGTCAGCGCACAGCCCAACGCAGGGCTTGAACTCACAAACTGCAAGATCAAGACCTGAGCTGAAGTCAGATGCTTAACCAACTGAGCCACCCAGGCACCCCACAAATTTTCTTACATATTTATAAATATATGGTATACATGGGTGTATATATGTGTATGTGCCTTTGTGAAGCCTTTGCAAGAAATTAAAAAATTTATCTCATTGGCCCTAACACAGCACCTGAAATTCCCATCAACACTAAATATTTATTTATCAAATATTTACCAAGTTCCTACCAGGTGTAAAACTCTGGGCTGCACAGTATGCATACAAAGGTGAAAGAGGGGCCTGGGTGGCTCAGTCAGTTAAGCGTCCTACTCTTGATTTCGGCTCAGGTCATGATTCCACAGTTCATGAGTTCAAGACTTGCATTTGGGTTCTGTGCTGACAGTGCAGAGCCTACTTGGGATTCTCTGTCTCCCACTCTCTGCCCCTCCCCTGCTCACGATCTCCACCCGCCTCCTATTAAAACATTAAAAAAAAAAGGTGAAAGAGACTTAGCTCCAGCTCTCCATATTCAATAGTTTAGTTTAGGGATACAAGCAAGTTTATAGTTTAGGGATATAGTTTAGGGATATAAGCAAGTTAAAAAGTGACAGTAAAACAGTACACCGTGTGCTGGGGTCCTGTGACAGCAACAGAAGAGGAACAGTGCTGGAGAGGAGGGAAGGCAAAACAGGTGGTCTAGTAAAGACAAAGTTCTAAGAACTAAAGAATAAACAGAATTAGCCAGGTTTTTAAAAAGGGCTAAATATTTTAAGGAAATGTTCTACAAAAAGCACCTACTGAAATGTGCATGTATCTCTTGAGAGATGATATTAACAGCCACAATGTATCAGCAGATGAGGCCCCAGACTACAGAGAAGGACCTGCACCAGGGATTTCCATGACCTGACTGCAGAAGCAGACACAGCAACAGAGGACAAAAGTCAACAAGACACTGCAGCTCTAAAGCACAACGTAAGTTCAAGCACCTACCAACAGATTAGTTCATTTACAAGGACAATTTCTCCAGGCCCTGACCTAAGAACTGTTCCCAAGCAATCTCTAGTAACAAGGTTGCTAGAGCAGTATGTGACACAGTAACAGAGGACTAGCTGGAAAAGAGGCAGCACTTCTGGCTCCATAGTAAAGTATCGAAGAAGTTCCTAGTTACCTTATGTACATTCTCAACAATACCTACCTACCTTGTATCTAGTTTAAAAAAAAAAAAAGGATGTTACTCTTCCAAGAACAGCTGCTCACTACCAATTTGCTTATGTCCCACCTAAGGGTATTCATATTCCTCCAATCTCAACTTTAAAAAAAAAAAAAAAGTCTTAGAACAGAAAGAGCTACACATAACATTTTTTTCCTAACCTATATAACCCAGTTGTAAATTCCTTGTTTTTTAATGGCTATAATAGGCCTCCCCCATTACCCTTTTTCTTATGGTCACTTCAGAATACTAGATGTGATCACAAAATGACATGTGAAGATCCCTAAGCATCCCCTGTATGACTCTTGAGAATGAATAACACAGTGATGTTAGTAGAGCAGCATTCCTGGGAAACTTCCAACACTAACTGAAAGGTTTCTACAAATTGTGCCTGTGCCAACAAGAAACTTCAGCTGTGAGTCAGAAGAATATCGTGACTTCTAGAATGACACACTGTTGAACTCTTACTGCCTATCTTTTACTCACTTTAAAAGAAAGACTTCAGTTTAGGTTCCCATGGAAGCAGCAAAAACATATCATTATAAATCTCATCATATGTAATCATTTAACTACGTGAATAGGCATTAGGAATAAACAGCCAAAACATGGGCCTGTCTTTTCATATTCAGCTACTTGATGCATAAACCATAGAGGCATATGGCTTCTTGTATCTCTCCTTTCAAATGGTTTATCTTGCCGTGATATATACTAAAGTCCAATGTAGGGCAAAAAGAAGGAAATATTTGTCTTAAGACACATCCCAGAACTACAAATTCTATAACAGTAATGATAAAAACATTTAGATTTCATATGAAATTTGTGGAAGATAATAAATTATAGTTATCGAATTTAAGTTTCATTAAAGTCCTTAGCAAGTATCATCACATACTCAAATAAAAACAAAACCAAATTATGGGCTGGGTTTAAGATGAAACCCATGAAATAATTTACTCTGAAAAAGACCAGAAAACTGGATAAAGCCTCTGCAACAAAGGACAAAAAAATATACCACTGAGACAGGCAGGAGAGGCAGAGATACCGTCTGGACAAAGAACCCCATCCCAGGCACTGTGATCTACAATTGGGAGAGATCTCAAATATACACACATTTTCCCTGGACAGTGAGGGGTCTGTGCTCAGGCACCCCAACCTTCAGATCCTGCATGAGAAGAGCTCCAAATATGGTGGGTTTTGGAAAAACGATGGTGACTTAATCAAGGAAAGCCACAGACTTCAGGGAACTTGTTCTTGGAAGAGCTAGAGATGGAGACTCACTCAAAACCCAACACTAAAACAACAGTTTGAAAAGCGCCTGGACTCTATGTAAACAAGAAATATTTACTAATCTTGAAGTGCCCACCAGAGAGGCAGGAAACTGTTGGGACTTTCTCCAGGGACAGAGAAACTGGTAGGAGCCATATCGGTGACCTCACCCTACCTTGAGAATGTCAGGGTTAGCAACTACCATTCTGGAGCTATCTAGCCTACTGCTAGCTAGAGCCACAGTGAAGAACTCTGCCCACACCCAGCACAGCCACGAGAAATGGTCAGGTGAGGGCAAGAGCCATGCCTGCCGCCACGTCGCAGCACATCTGTGAGTAACGGCCCAATCAGGCACCAGCCCTACCCACTCCCACACCACAGACTGGGCCCTGACACAGCAGACAAGCATGTACAATCCACACAGGGGACACCCTGTGAGCACCAAGCTCTGCTCAGAAGGGATTATGCTTCTTGTGCTCCACACAAGGCCACTCCTTCAAGACAGAGAGGTAGTTAATGTACCTAACACAAAGAAACAAACACGGAAAGTCAGGCAAAATGAAGAAACAGAGGAGTATGTTCCAATGAAAGAACAAGAAAAAAATACCAGAAAAAGACATTAATGACACTGTAACAAGCAACCTCACAGAGTTCAAAGTAATGATCATAAAGAAGCTCAGAAGCTGATCACACTTTGAAGAAAAATGGATGAACAGTTTTATCTTGAACAAAGAGAAAATATAAGAAAGTACCCAACAAAAGTTATGCAACTGAAAAATACAATAAGTGAACTGGAAGATATACAAGGCAGGTACAACAGCAGGCTGGATGAATCCAAAGTTTGATCAGCAAACTGGAATTCAAAGCAACAGCACTCATCCAGAAGGAACAGAAAAGAAAAAAAGAAAAAATAAATAAAACAAATGAAGACCTTTAATAAAATATCAAGCAGAACAGCATTCCCATTACAGGGTCCCAGAAGGAGAAGATAGAAAGAAAAGACCAAAAAACTTACTCTGAAGAAATAATAGCTGAAAACTTCCCCTTATCTGGAGAATGAAATAAACATACAGGTCCAGGAAGCTCAGAGAGCTTCAAAAGACATGAACCCAAAAGATCTACACCAGGACACATTATAACTACAACAGTGAAAGTTAAAGAGAAAATCTTAAAAGCAGTAAGAGAAAAACAACTTATTAACATACAAGAAAACCCCATAAGGCTATCAGCAGATTTTTCTGTAGAAACTGAAGGTCAGAAGACAGTATTTATAGTGCTAAAAGAAAAAACCTCCAACAAAGAATCATCAAGCAAGATCATCACTGAAAATTGAAGGAGAGATTAAGAGTGTTCCAGATAAACAAAAGCTAAAGGAGTTAATCACCACTAAACCTGGCTTTTCAAGAAATGCCGAAGGGATGACTTTAACATGCAAAGAAATGGCACCAATTAATAATAAGAAAACATACAAAAGCAAAAATCTCATTGGGAAAGGTAAAAACACAGTAAAGGTAGATCACTCACTTATAAAGCAAGTATGAAGATTAAAAACCAAAAAGAGTAAAATTAATTAAAATGCAATAATTAGTTAAGGGATGCTAAAATAAAAGTGCAAAATGACACATCAAAAATATAAAAACTGGGGGTAGTGGGAAAAATGTAAAGTTTTGGAATGTGTTCAAATTTAAGTTACTATCAACTCAAAACGGACTGTTATATACAAAGTAAGTTATATGTGAATGTCACGGTAACCACAAAGCAAAAACTTCTAATAAGTACACAAGAAAAAATGTAAAAAAAATCTAAACATACAATGAAGAAAGCCATCAAACCACAAGAGAGTAGACAAAGAAAAGGAACAGAAAAGAGCTTTGAAAACAATTAACAAAATAGTAGAAAATATATACCTATCAATAATTACTTTAAATGTAAATGGACTAAACTCTCTAATGAAAAAAAGATGAAATAAATGAATAGACTTAAAAAAATGACCCATCTATATGCAGCATACAGAAGACTTACTTCAGAAGCAAGTCCAGAAACAGACTGAAAGTGAAGGGCTAGAGAAAGATATTCCATGCAAATGGAAACAAAAATAAAGCTGAAGTAGCTGTACTCACATTAGACAAAACAGACCTTAAAAGACTGTAATAACAGACAAAGAGCATTACACAATGATAAAAAGGTCCAATCCCAAAAAGACATAATGTTTAAAAATATATATGCATCTAACATAGAAGCAACAAGATAGATAGAGTAAACATTAACAGACCAAAAGACAGGAATGGACAGTAATACAGTAATAGTAAGGGACTTTAACACCCTACTTACATCAAGGGATAGATCATCCCAACAGAAAATCAATAAAAAACATCAGCCTTAAACAACACATTAGACCTGACGAACTTAGATATTTATAGAACACACCATGCAAAAGGAACAGAATACACATTCTTCTCAAATGCATATGGAATATTTTCCAGAACAGACCATATGTTACACTACAAAATAAGACTCAATAAAGTCAAGAAAACTGAAATCATATCACGCATCCACTATGGCCACAATGCTATAAAAACTAGAAATCAATTACAAGAAGAAAACTGGGAAAACTACAAATATTTGGAGATTAAATACTACGCTACTGAACACCACTGAATCAAGAAAGAAAGAGAAATAAAAAAACAAAACAAAACACCTAGAGACAAATGAACAGAAATATGACATAGTACAATCTATAGGATTCAGCAAATGTAGTTCTAAGAGGGAAGATCAGAGCAATATAGGCCTACCTCAAGAAACCAGAAAATCTCAATCTAACTTTCCACATAAAGGACCTGGAAAAAGAAGAACAAATGAAGCCCAAAGTCAAGAAAAATAAGGAGATAATAAAATCAGAGAAGTAAATAACAGAGACACATAAAATAAATACATACGTACGTAAATAAAACTAAGACCTGGTTCTTTGAAAAGATAAAGAAACTCAAACCTTTATGAGAAAGAGAGGGCTCTAGTAAACAAAATCAGAAATGAAAAAAGTTTTAACTGACCCCACAGAAATACAAAGGATGAGGAGCAACTACTACAAATATATGCCAACAAATTGGAAAAGGTAGAAACAATGGAAAAATTACTAGAAACAATCTTCCAAGGCTAAATCACAGAGAAATAGAAAATCTGAATAGACCAGTTACTATAAGATTGAATCGGTAATCAAAAATCTATCAATGAACAAAATTCAGGACTAAACAGCTTCACTGGTGAATTCTACCAAATATTCAAAGATTTAATAACTGTCTTTTTCAAACTCTTCCAAAAAATGGAGAGACTAATTCCAAAATCATTTCATGAGGCCAGCCTTACCCTGATACCAAAACCAAATGTGGAAATCACAAAAAAAGTCATTATAAACCTATCGTTGATGAACATTGATTCAAAAATCAACAAAACATTAGCAAATCAAATTCAACAGTACATCAAGAGGATCAAACACTATGATATCAAATGACATTTATTACAGGGATGCAAGGATGCCTCAACATCCACAAATCAAACAATGTGATACACCACATTACCAAACTAAGGACAAAGATCATATTTCAACAGATACAGAAAAACCATCTGACGAAATCTAACATCTACTTCTGATAAAAACCCTCAACAGAGGGTTGAGGTACAGAGGCACCATGGGTACAGAGGCACCATTAGTCAACATAAGAAAAGATATAATGACATAGGCACAGCTAACGTTATACTCGATGGTAAAGAGCTGAAAGCTTTTCCTCTAAGATCAGTAAGAAGACAAGAATGTCCACTCTTGCCACTTTTAGTAAGCATAGTATTAGATGTCCTAGCTACAGCAATTAGGCCAAAAAAATAAAAGAAGCAAGGATGGAAGGAAGGGAGGGAAGGAGGGGGGAAGAGAATGTATCCAAACTGGAAAGGAAGAAGTAAAACTGTCACTATTTCCACATTACAGGAGAGTACATGGCGATAAGCCAAAAGACACCACCAAAACAATTGTCAGAATACATGAATTCGGTAAAGATACTTGACAAAGATTTTATAAACACACAAAATCAATATATAGAATTGTAGCATTTCTTATATACTCATAATGACTTATTAGAAAGAGGAACTAAGAAAATAATCCCATTTACAGCTGCATCAAAAAGAATAAAACACCTAGAAATAGATTTAACGAAGGAAGTGAAAGACCTGTACACTGAAAACTGTAAGACACTAATGAAAAAAACTGAAGATGACACACAAAAAAGAAAAATATTTTGTACTCATGGTATAGAAGAATTAATGCTGTTCAAGTCTCCATACTATCCAAATCAATCTACAGATTCATTGCAATCTCTATCAAAATTCCAAGAACTAGAACAAATAGTTCTAAATTTTGCATGGAACCCCCCCCCCCAAAAAAAACCCCAAATAGTAAAAGCAATCTTGAGAAGAAATGACAAAGTTGGAGGTATCATGCTCCCTGATTTCAAAGTATACTACAAAGCTATGGTAATCAAAACAGTATGGTATCAGCATAAAAAGAGACACACTGATCAGTGGAACAGAATTGGGAGCTCAGAGTTACACCCACACCTATATGGACAATTATTTTACAACAGAGGAGCCGAGAACATGCAATGAAGAAAAGGACTGTATCTTTAATAAATGGTCTTGGAAATACTGAACAGCCAAATAGAAAAGAATGAAACTGGACTACCAGCTTACACCATACACAAAAATGAGTTCAAAATGGAGTAAAGAGGGTGCCTGGGTGCTCAGTCAGTTAAGTGTCCAACTTCGGTTCAGGTCATGATCTCACAGTTCGTGAGTTTGAGCCCCGCGTCAGGGTTTGTGCTGACAGCTTGGAGCCTGGAACCTGCTTCAGATTCTGTGTCTCCCTCTCTCTCGTTGCCCCTCCCTTGCTCTCTCTCTCTCTCTCTCAAAAATAAACACTACAAAAATATATACAAAATGGATTAAAGACTTGAATGTAAAACCTGATGCCATAAATTTCCTAGAAGAAAACACAAGTGGTAATAAGCTCCCTGACATCCGTCTTAGCGATATCTGTATGGCTCAGACTCCAAAGACAGAGAAACAAAAGAAAAAAATAAACAAATTATATCAAAATAAAAAGCTTCTCCTCACCAAAAGATACCATCATCAAAATGAAAAGCAACCTACTGAATGGGAGAAAGTTTTTGCAAATCATGTATCTGACAAGGATTTATCCAAAATACATAAAGAATTCACACAACTCAACAACAAAAAATACAAACCATCCAATTTAAAAAGTGGGCAGGTGATATGAATAAACATTTTTCCAAAGAAGACATACAAGATGGCCAAGAGGCACAGGAAAGACGCTCAACATCTGTAATTATCATGGAAATACAAATCAAAACTACAATGAGATATTATCTTACACCAATTAAAATGGGTATTATCAAAAAAGACAAGAAATACCAAGTGCCAATGAGGCAGTACAAAGAAGGGAACCATCACATACTGTTGGTGGGAACGCAAAGTGGTGCAGCCAACATTTGAAGATCCCTCAAAAAATTAAGAACAGAACTACTCTATGATCCAGAACTTCCACTTCTGGATGTGGTAATTACCTGAAGAACACAGAAATATGGATTCGAAAAGGTATAGCCCCCCTTTTGTTCACTGCAGGATTATTTATAATAGCTAAGAAATGGAAATAACCTAAATGTCCACCGATAAATTAATGGATAAAGAAGATGTACGTGGGGTGCATGTGCCTGTGTAGTAGTATGTATAGTGTACATATACTACAGCCCTAAAAAAAAAAAATTAAATCTTGCCATTTGAGACAACATGCATGGACCTTAGAAATATGTTATGCTAAGTGAAATAAGTCAGAAAAAGACAAATAGACAATATGATCTCACCCATAGGTGGAATCTAAAAAACAAAAAAACAAACAACGAAACCAAACTTAAAAGAGAACAGACTGGTGGTTTACCAGAGAGGAAGGGGGTGACGGGGTAGCTGGAATGTATGAAGAAGGGTGATGGATGGTAACTGGACTTTTAGTGGTGATCACTTGGCAGTGCATACAGATGTACAATTATAATGTACATCTGAAACTTCACATAATGTTATACGGCCAATTTTACTTCAATAAAAAGAAAAATGATAGGAAATTTTAAAAGGACAGAACCAAGACCTGAATACAGCCGTTCAATGAGTCAGTAAGACAGAGGAATAGCCTTCTGGCTAGTAATGCAATACTGCAAGGGGTCCTGTAGAACCCACTCATCACCGTAAACAGGGCTGACCATCTGATATTGGTGATGGCATCCATCTATCCTAGGTTGTTCTCATGCAGTTCTTACGGTTACAGATGAGTGGAGGCATTTAAGAGTTATAATAGCACTAACTCCAAACAGTAGTCAAGTAACAGTCAAAACTCAAATTACTTAGGGTAAGAAGCCTGAGTCTGCTGAGTGGGAAGGGCTGGGTTTACAGATGGCGGAACAGCTCCTTGGCTGAGAGAAGACAGCTGCTCTGGGGGAAGACTGTAGCTCCTGAGATGGCTCATCTGTGCGCTCCCTGCAACCAGGTAAGCACCACTCTGAGGCGGCCCTGGGTACACCTAGAAGAGGTCATGATTAAAAAAAAAAAAAAATTAGACTTTCTAAGATTTTAACAGGTGTGCCAAAATTTCCTTGTAGAGGCATTCAGTTACAAAGTGAACAATGAAAGCTCCAAAATCTTTTTAAAAGTTACTTCTTTTGACAGGTATTTTAAAGAATACTTTTCAGTGAAGTGGGCTTTCTGATCATTTTTGTTCTTAGGTAAACAAACCATGAGCTACACTCAGGTTTGTTTCATGCAGAAACAATAAAGGAACTTATCTTGAAACTAATATTCTCTCTCTTTCCATACTGATATTTTAAGTACTTTCATAAAAGGAATCTCAAAAAATGTAAGAAGTCTCTTTGAATTCAGTTTTATATCAACAGACTGCATGTGCTTATAGATACAATTTGTATTTCCTAAATTACAGTTTAGTGAACACAGAGCAAGCTAACTTTCTAAAGCAGCGATGAGCAAAAACATTTTTGCAAAAGTCCAGATAGTAAATACTTTAGGCCTTGTGGGCCTTTCTGTCACAACTACTGAACCGCCCATATAGAAAGTAGCCGGAAACAACGTAAAAACAAATGAGAAGGGCTGTTATAGCAAAGGTTTATTCAAAAACAAAAACAAACACAAAAAACAGGTGGGAGGTTGGAATTGGCCCTTGGGCTATGCATCCAGAAAGAGTATTTTAATCTAATGGGATTGATCTCTTAAATGCCCAAAATCTAAAGCACACAAAATATTCTAATTTTCTGTAGTATTCATTCAATCTTTCCATTTCACATGTTTGAAAAGAGAACTGTCTATGTGGTGAGATTTTTGCCAGCTGTTAAGATAGTAACACAGTCATCAGGAGAGAAGACAATCATCTTAGCACTTCATTTAAGCCCTAAGAGACTGACCATACATACATCAGAATACAGAAGGTCTTCACTATAAACAGAGGTATTCCAGTCCTCTTAAAAGCATTTTTTTTTGTATTTGCAAATGAAACATGAAGAGGAATTTTTTTTGCTAAAACCGGTATCAAGAGCCGTAAGTAGGTGTCATCTAGCCTCACACTGGACAAGTGTGGCTGGTCCACTCCAGGGATCTGGTCCCTCATTTCGAGGAAAGTGGGCCATGTTATAAGAAAAAAATTAATTTGCACAAAGTTTACGCCACCCACATACATAAAATGGAATGCTTGGCTAGGTCCCTATACAGTGACCATACTGAGTTTGTGGGAAAAGGGCTCTTGAAATAGTCACTTAAGGTGAATAAGGAGGATGCATTCTATGCCTTCTCATGTAAAGGAAGATGGAAACATTCAGATTAAAGCCACTTACTATAAAACCCAAAACTGTAGATTCTCAGAAAAAATTTGTAGTAATTAGACAATTTACTCAGACAGAAGACATGGTTCTTAACCAGATAATTATATATGAAGCTTTAAAAATATGGGGCGCCTGGGTGGCGCAGTCGGTTAAGCGTCCGACTTCAGCCAGGTCACGATCTCGCGGTCCGTGAGTTCGAGCCCCGCGTCAGGCTCTGGGCTGATGGCTCGGAGCCTGGAGCCTGTTTCCGATTCTGTGTCTCCCTCTCTCTCTGCCCCTCCCCCATTCATGCTCTGTCTCTCTCTGTCCCAAAAAAAAAAATAAATAAAAACGTTGAAAAAAAAATTAAAAAAAATATATATATACAGATGTTTCGGCCTTTCTCTTGAACATTCTGATTCAGTAGTCTGGGGTGGGGAGAAACAACCTGTATTTTTTTTTAAATGTTTGATTCTGATGCACACCTTTGAAGAAAAATAATATTGTGAAAAGAATTACTGGAATAATTAGTATATTATACACTGTATTTGTCAAGTAAAAAATTCTTTTAAACTTTGTTCTAAGCATTACTTTTAGAAAGTTTCAAATCTTACAAAACACAGCTATTCCAAATAATCTCAAACACAGTTGAGAATTTAAAATGATATACTTGAATTTTTAAAAGCTTACCTGAGAACCAGAAACACCAGATGACTGCATATAATACTGCTGATTCTGTAATTTTGCATACATGGAATACATTGGATCTTCATTCATTAACTTGGTATACAATGAAAGTGCTTCCATCACTTTAACATTAAGTTCTGAGAGTTCTGAATGTTTTCTGAAATATTACAGAGTAATTTCAAATACAATTGCTAATTAAATGATACAATGTTCTAAATACGACCACACACAAAAATAGCAAAAAGTAATATAAGTAGACATCACTTTAACCTTATGACAGAAAATATCCTGTATTCTAACTCCAGGGCAACCAAAACTATCTAAGGTACAGTGCTGGGAGAACTCTAGCTTATTGTACTTGACTTTATCTTGAAATAACTAGGTATCCCTAATAAATAACAGATGGGTGAGTCATCTGTGGGCTCTGGTAATGTCACTTATGGCATTACAATGATTAGAACAGCTAAGTATTATTTTTTAAAAAGACTAATATAATTAAGATCAAATAAATTCCCACTTAAAAAAAAAAAACGCAGGTAGATGGGTGCAATTCTAATTCCCACATCTAGTGGAAAACAACTGAATGAGAACTGGTACCTCTGGCAGATCTTTGGCATATTTTTTAAATAAAAATAAATAAAATTAAAAGGCAGCTCTATCCCAGCATACACTTAGAACTTCAGCAAAGAAGACACACAATATAGATATAGCACATGTTCTTTTACCTATCAATATCTTCCAGCTTTTCATCAATGAGAGGTCCCATCTGGTGACACATTGCTAAGATAACAAGATTTAAAGAAATATAAGAAAACACAGCAAAGAAAAGCTTATCTGTGATAGATACTCATATAAGCAAGACTGGGTCATAGAAGAATGAGAAGTGTTCACATTTTTTTATATCATTTTAAATTTTATTTAAATATAAAACCATTCTGTAACAGAACACTACAGACAAGCTCTAATTATTCTTTACGTGCAAGGTTAACGGAAAACAAAGTTCACCTTCAAGATGAAGTAACTCTGGAAGATCTGGTTGGTCATCACTGGGATCTGTACTCTGCAACATCTGTAGCAACTGGTCCATTTTGTCCTACAAGAATTAAATAGTTAATACAAAAAGCAACAAATCATTATGCAACAATATGTTCTCATTTCATTAATTAGATAATGGATGAAAAACTTTTATATTTCATACAGAGACTCCAATTTTGCTTTTATGTATTTACTATCCACGTATTCTCTTTAGTACCAAGTGAAGTCAGAGCCTTGAAAGCTCTTCCTACTTATTTTTCAAACTGCTCATGGAGACTCTCTTATATGAGAAGAAGAGAGCCATATTTCAACTTACAACGTGTGAGTTCTTCGATCTGTTATGTCATGGTTGTGGATTTCCGTGTCACTTTGTTTTGGAGCAGCTGGTACCCTTGCCATGCTGACAGGTGTAACTTCGCTCTCAAGATGGCGTTACCTATGACTAACAGCTCAGTTATTACTTCTCCACCATGGCGAATCCAGCAGCTGCTTTAGCAAGGCACAGCTCAGCTATAGTACAGCTCTTCTTCTAAGTAGGGCCATAAGATCTTATTCTATATTTTCTTCCCACCAATGCTTCAGTCTGTCATAAAGGAAGCAGTAAGATTGTGGCTTCTCTCCTTTCCTATGTAGGGAAAGGCTGGAAGGATCTCAAAGCAAGGACTCAGATCTATCACAGAATATTCCCTTGCAAAAACCAATGGACCTAATGAAACCATCATTACATAAACACATCTATATATTACGCAAGTACATATGTACTTAAATTTAAATTTTTAAAAATCAAAATACTGATCTCATGTACCAAAGAATGATAGTGTAATAATTACGAACTTCTCTCCATGCATGGTTCTTACATGGTTGTATTACTAAACACAGGTACATTAGGTAAACACTGTAAAAGACTACCAATTCTAAGCAGTCATTTAAACTAAAACCAAAATGCTATTTCTGGGGCGCCTGGGTGGCTCAGTCGGTTAAACGTCCGACTTCAGCTCAGGTCATGACCTCACAGTCCATAGGTTTGAGCTTCGCATCGGGCTCTGTGCTGACAGCTCAGAGCCTGGAGCCTGCTTCAGATTCTCTCTCTCTCTCTCTCTCTCTCTCTCTCTCTCTCTCTCTCTCTCTGCTCCTCCCGTTTGTGCTCTCTCTCAAAAATAAGTAAATTATTTTTAAAAATAAATAAATGCTGTTTCTGCAAAGAACAGACTGAGATAATCACTGGATGGTGAAAGTCGCACAAGTACATAAAAAACTTCTAAAGTCACAAGAATTTTGTATTTTGAAATGGTTACCAGTTTTTAATGTAAAAGATTCACAATTTTAATTTTAAATAGTCTAAAACAGAAGGCGTGCTACAGAAAAGACTGCTTATAGCAAAAAAAAAAGTGGGGGGAGAAGGGGGGTAATGTGACAGTCAACTAACCATGGATAATTTTTGTTTTAAACACTACACTCTATTTGAAATTACCTAGAATCCAAGACATGAGGTTTATTATACGGACCACCAGGCTGACTCTACACGCATTTTCTTATGTAATGCAACCGGCCAAATGTTAAGTTTCCCTAACCCCATCAAATTCCCTGGCTCTCAGCACAATCTCCAGTCGGTTTCTCTAAAGGAGCACTCTTCAAACTTTGTTTCCGGTTCCCTCCAGAAGAAGGCTAAAAACCTATAAAATCCCTTCACTTATTTTAAAGATGACATATCATTTTTCATCATAAGTTTAAGATATTACAAAGGATGTAATTTCCAGAGCATTAAATAATGATCTTTGTAAATGAAACAGTCATATATTCTATTAACTATATTCAATCCAAAAAAAAATCCACTACAATAGTGTTTGTAATAATCAAAAAACCTCAAAAAACTGCATACAACCTAAGGGTCCAATAGAAGAATAATTAAATCATGCCAAGTCCATTCTATGGAATATTAAGCAGAAATTTTAAATAATGAGGTACAGAATAAGACTACAGAGACAGTTTCAAGGAGAATCTTTGCTTTGTCTACATTGCCTGAATTTTTATAACATAAAATACATGCATTAATCAAGTAATCACTTTTTTTAAAACAAGACAAGTATTTCAACTTCAATACCAAGTACGAACCACTTTCACAGAAGAAATCACTTACTTCATCAATAAAGGCTTGTTCCGGTTCTGGCTCTATTGTTTCTACCTGAACATCATCACTAAATTGTACCGTCTTCTTCTCCGTTTTAACTGCAAAACATGTAATATTCACCTTTTCCTTATAAGAAATTTAAAATTCTATTTCAAAGCACTTCAAATTCTATGAGAGAATCTGGATTTGTCTTAATATTCCCTTCGATCTGGGAGACTTAGTTTAAGGGATCATTAAGACAACAGATTTAGACAAAAATGACACAACATTATTTTGTGGAATTCCGTGAAGATTTCTTAATTTTCTCTTCTAAGATTTTACATTTTCCTGAAAAGACACTTCACTAAAAATAAAAGGGATATTTCCAAAGCAAAGATTAATCACTTACTACATATGAGAATTTAGTGAACTGGTGGGCAAAAAGTTAAGTTTTAGAAGTGAAGTTCTTTTACAAGTAAAGTTTTACATAAATGAACTCTGCAATCAAAATAAACTCTCTTTTAAATTACCAGTCCTTTCAAAGAAAAACCTCATTTGAAAGACCACACTATTACATTGTAGTGAACTGGAAAGTGAGGCATATGTTTTTTGGCATGCCGTTCAGTGTTTTTACTAAGAGAATCAATGACATCCAGGTCAGTGGAGGACTTTACAAGTAGCACTGGCAGTGATCTGAATTTTCCACTAAATCGGCCTACATTTTTTAGTTGCATTACTCTTTGAAATAACACTGTGGTTATGAAGGGACCTGCAAACCACTGACCAGACGCACATTATTTCTCTTGCTCAACAAAGCAATCTTTAAAAACTATTCAATGTATCATTAACTAGTAAATACAAGGTTATGATTAATACAGCAATTAACCTTCTCCCCACAAATCCTGAGAGGTCCATACAGCTTTAAAGGAATGAACTTTCTGTATTTTTCATCCTTGTATCAATGTGGTCAATTGGTATTCATAACAATGTTAAGAAGAAACTATAAAAAGGGGATTGGGAACAGAGCAGAAGTAAGGAAAGGAAATATATTATTAAACTATTTAATGTGTGTAATAGAATATTACATTTCCCCCCAGTGACTCTCTTACACTAGGAAATACGCCCATTTTAAAATGAAGTTAACAGCAGCACAGTAATATTAAAAGTTCGTGCACGGGAGAAAGCTAATGTATGACACAGCCTGGATCTGAATGCCAGCCTATCTGGCTCTACCAGTCCGCATGCTGGAATCTGGCCAATGATTTTACCCTGAGAACAGGAGCTCCTATCACTCATGTATTCTGTATTGTGTGCTTCTGTATAAAATGCAGATAATGTAATCTCCAACGTAAGGAATACATTCATTACACGTAAGTCACCATAAAGCAAAATTCTATACAAAACACTTTCAGCTGGTTTCATTTTCCCTTGGGGGTAAAAGAGACATGTGCTAGAGATATTTTTGCTTTTTATATCTTGAGCTATTAACAAGTAGGAAGCTGGGAAAGCATGCATTGGCTGCTACCCATAAGAGAACACACGGAGGACTCGACATCGTGCCAGCCGACCATGTACAAGTTGTCAGTGTTTTTCTCACAGGCACCAATACTATTACTACGCACGTGTGCACGTCTGCATACAGCGTGTGTGCACGTGCGATGTGTGTACGTGTATACACATGTGCACGAAACAAACTGTTTTCACAGTATCTACCACACTTCCAAAGAAAAAACAAGCTAAGCAGGGTGGGTACTTCTCCTTGCCATTAAGTAAAGTGGGCTTCTGATTCCTCACAAAGAATAGCATGACGACGATCATGCTAACACTGCTTTCCCAAGTTCAATAACTACATTTCTATGACAGAAGCTCTGCTGTTCCAGTTCTCCTCTTTACAGAAGTCCGGAGAGAAACACAGGAAGAAGAGCTAGAGTATTCATTTTAACGCTGCACTCTACACGATGGGGGACAAGATGAGACGGCTACATGATCGATACAAGATCTTGGATCTCAGATTGAACACAAGTCCAAGACCATTCTATCCTTTCCAACAGCTGATTCAGGACAAAAACAAAAAACCCAAACACCCAAAAAACAAATTAAAACAACCACCACCATAAACCCAGGTTAAAAGGCCGGCACACAATACACTGCCATCTTAAATAGGTCCTACGACATATTTCTTGGGTTCTAACAAAAAAGAACGACATTATTAGGACGGGTAGCAGGAATCTGTCTCCACTGTAAATCTGTCATGAAATGACACAAGATAACCTGCAATCATCAGAAGACAGCATCGTTTCATCACAGATAAAAGTAGTATCTGATTTGCTGTTAAAGCCTTCTCTTGAAAGAAAAGTGTTCCTGTATTTTTTCAAGAAAAGTGTATGTGTTGTTTTATGTATACATATATATGTACATATGTACATATATACACACATACTTATGTATCATTTACTGCATAAATATTTATATAGTCTATATTTTGGGTAAGATTCAGTACTAGTTTGGGTAAGATTCATTCCAGTTGCTGGAAATGAAAAGGTGACTAAGACAAAGATCCTTCTTTAAATTTTTGTAAACTAAAAAAGACCTAAGCATCTTGCAATTTGTAACTGTCTTTGACCCCTCGTACTCACATTATAGAAAGATGAGATATTTTGCCAGCTAACTATAGCCTACCAACTTATATACAAAAGCTCTTTTAAAATTCTAAACCTTTCAACCACTAATAGAAACCTTTCTACACTAGAATATATTTCTCATTTATGACCTAATCTTGGTGACCCCAACTCATCATTATGAAGATTCAGTGAACTATAGTATTATGTAGAAATATAGTGAACTGCCTACAAACATTTTGGCGGGCTACCAATACTTACATCTCCTGCAACTATTATGCCTGCCCGTAACATCACTTTTCCTGCTAGGCCCCACTTTCTAGTTTACTTCCCTTGGTAGCACAGGTTTGGAAAGTAAACAGAAAGTTTTCATAAGATTAGTTATGGCTCCTTCTGACTATCCGACATGAGGTCTTAGGAAAGCCATTCATTATATTACTTACAGGCCAGTGCCTCCAAGTTTGGGGCTAGATGCTAAAGAAATGGGTTTAATCTTTGAACAGAAAGAATTCCTATGAGATTATACTGCATGTGTCACACTTCAGGAACCAATAATGAAAATACCTAATGCATAAATTTCATAACACTTCTTAATCTGCGTTTTTACAATGGTATATATATATATAACGTTTTAAAAGAAAAATCCATAGGCTGCACAATTACCTGATTAAGGATAATCTTGGTAGAAATATAATTTCAATTTGTAGATAATTAGATGATTTTCGGTAAATAATCTCACTAGCAAGCTGCATTTTTAATAAACACCTCGGAGGCACCAATGTCTGAGAGTCCCAGCTCCATTAAATTGAATTTACTCAACTTTTATTAAGAAGAAAATTATGGATTATCATCCACTTACAGACTGGAAAATACTTACTCATTTCTGGTTCAGCAGTAAGATCAGCAGTCACAAAATTAGAGGGAAATAACCCCATGCCTTGATGTGTTTCACCTTTCCACCAGTTGGGATCACTAATGAGAAACAAAAAATATTTTTATCTCTATAAATCTCTACCTTAATAGTGTTTAACTTGCATTATTATCAGATCTGAATCCCACAACAATCCAATGAGGGAAGAAATGAATATATTATTATTACAAACAGAAGATGAACCCTCAGAGAAGATAAAGGGCTGTTAAACACAGTTCTTTATCTTTTGGAAGGCTGGCGAATGCTCTGAGGATTTAATAAAAGGTCTGAACTCTCTCCAAAACAGAGGTCTCTGCACTTGACTGTCAACTTCAGGTAGTTCATGAGCTCCACTGTCTATAAGGCTCTTTTGTGATAAAATAAATGGTAGGCACTTAATTCAGATCCATTCCTAAATTAGTGCTCTCTCTTGTACATACAAAATGCACATTTTTCTTGTACAAAAATGCACATTTCTCCCCCCACAAGAGACAACATGACAGATGACACTGTTTATAGAACAAAACATTCACAAGGAACACACTTCCAGGTACAACTCCATGTTCACTGTTTTATCTTGGGTGCCTAGTATGAGAAAAGCTAACAAGCTCTCAATAAACATTTTTTGAATGAATCAATGATCAAGGTTTTGTGCAATTTCCAGCTAACCAGCCCAAAATTTAATTCATTTTCTTTCACTCAAGAGAAGAGAATGTAAATGTGCTACTATAGGAATAACCTAAATATTTTTGAATTTATTCTTTAAAACTGCTTGCAGGGGCGCCTGGGTGGCTCAGTCGGTTGAGCGTCCGACTTCGGCTCAGGTCACGATCTCACGGTTCGTGAGTTCGAGCCCCGCGTCGGGCTCTGGGCTGATGGCTCAGAGCCTGGAGCCTGCTTCTGACTCTGTGTCTCCCTCTCTCTCTGCCCCTCCCCCATTCATGCTCTGTGTCTCTCTGTCTCAAAAATAAATAAACATTAAAAAAAAAAAAATTTAAAACTGCTTGCAAATTTTAGTACTTCATTATCAATAACCATCATCAGTAACAATTTTCAAGTAAAAATAAAGCTACAGCCAAAAACCAGATATATTGAATCATCTCCCATAGTAATATAAACGTATATAATTGCACATAAAATGAATTTGTCCTACATGGATATACTATTTTTTGTGAATAAATAAATTCAATAGATTATGTATTTCTTACAAATTCCGTAAATACATATACATATTTGGTGTATTTTCTAACATTTTAACTTTACTAATTTAATTTCTAAAATTTTAACTTATTAATTTAAAAATCGATCTTATGAGATGAAAAAAAAATGAATAAACTAGTCTTCCAAATCAAATAAAAACAATTTAAACAAGAAATAAGAAAAAAATTAAACCACAAAATAAGAATACAGACAATATGACACAAGCAAAGCAACCAAATGTGACACAGAAAATATCTACATCAATATTTTTCTTATTACCTTTCGTAATGGCATTCAACAGGAATAATATGAAACACAGAAGTAATATATGTTTTCATATGAATGTCAAGTTAATATCAATTTGATATTATCCATCACCTGTCATCAAGAACTGTAATAATTTCTCCGGCTTTAAAAGTAAGCTCATTATCTTCAGCAGCTTCAAAGTCATATATAGCACGAACTTTTCGGCCTTCATGTTGGTGGTTAGTTAAGAGATTGGATGTGCTTGGGTACAAAGTAGAAAGTGTGGTTGACTGCTGCCTTTGCTCCTTCAAGGACAACTCAATAGCTAGAAAATAATGAGTTAAAAAGACTCCAAATGTTAATATATCCAACAATCCAAAGTATAAAAAAATATCTGAAGGTAAAAATGCATTCTTTTAAATGTGGAGCTGGAAACTAGGATATATTATTACATACTGAATAAAGATCATTTCATCAATTTAATTCATTCATTCACAACTGAAAGTTTAAAGAATAAACTGTTAAAAAGTTGAACAGCCATTAATGACTATTTTTACTGAATGGATAAAATTTAAATTATTCTGGGTAATGAAAAGATATTATCTCTCAAATCCAATGTTTTTATTTAGCTGCAGATATTTTAATTTTCTTTCATCTTTTCAATATATTTCTATAGCTTCAATTCCCAAAAATGATAATCACAATCACTTGCCAAGAGTCCCAAATCTCAATGAAGACTTACTAAATCAGAATGTCAGAGGTAGTATATGGGAACCTGCATTTTACTGCTCCAAAGGTAATTCTTTGTGATCAGTCTAAGAAGTAGAACTAGGAAATAACTACAATGAAGTCTCACCTATCAAATTCCCTCAAAGAGATTTCAAATGTGTCTCTTGTATTGCTTCCCTCCCCTCCCAATGGAAGTCATCACCATGTGTCACTTAGGCTCTGTAATACAACCTGAACAGACTGAGAACCCTGCTTCAACTCAAACCATAACCCCTTCATCCCTGCTACTTCTGTTTTACATTGATAAAAGACCTAACAGGAAAAAGCAAACTTTAAAACTATCCTAAGAAAATACACGAAAGTACCTTTTAGGATTTGGGGGAAAAATATCTTAAGATATAAAAAATGCAAAATCATAACAAAAAAGCAAAAATTTTGACTATATCAAAATTTAAAACTTTAGATAAAATACACCAGTATCAAAGTTAAAGTAAATGCCACAAATCAAGAGTAGATATCTACAATAGATATTACAAAGATTCTCAATGCAGCCTATTTTTTTAGTTAAAAAAAAAAAAAAAAAAATCAGAAAACCCAAATGCCCGTCAGTAGCAGGACAGAAAATTGCCATACACATTTTTTTAGTACACTGAAATATTACACAATAGTTAAATGAACTTGACTTATTTTATTATGAATAGATCTTAGACGTACTGTCGCATGAAAAAAACCAAACTGTACATGTTATGTACCCTATGAAAAAACAGTTTGTGGGGCACCTGGGTGGTTCTGTCAGTTGAGCGTCCAACTCTTCGGTTCGGCTCGAGTCATGATCTCACAGTTGTGAGACTGAGTCCCATGTTGGGCTCTGGGCTAATGGCATGGAGCCTGCTTGGGATTCTTTCTCTCCCTCTCTCTCTGCCCCTCTTGTGCTTGTTCTTCCTCTCTCTCAAAATAAATAAATAAACTTAAAAAAGTAAAGAATTTGTTGGACACATAAAGTATTTGGCATTGTTTATGGATATATGGTGTGATAAAAATATTAATAAAAAAGAAAGACTGAAAGGACACATATGAAGAGTAGTTGTCTCAAAAGAGTATCAGTTGATACTGCAAAGGGGAACAAAACGGATTTCAGTGTGAGCTGTAAAATCCTATTTCTTTTGTTTTTAAATATCTCAGGAAAAAAATATTCAGGGCCCATCTTCTTCCCACCTTTCCAACACCAGAGACTTAAAAAACATACCTTTTGCTAAATCTTCTTCTTCTTTTTTGTTAGCCACAGTACCAGGGTCTTTGGCAACCAGGGCTGGGCTTGCTTTTGCTTGTTCTGCAGCCTAACACAAAAAAAGGAAGACAATGTTTGCAGAATGTTCTCGAATTTTCCTACCTACACTTAATCTAAGAACTTGCAAGACCATTCTTATCAATCTACCACAGACTTCTGAAGAAGAAAATAATCCAGAGGCGCCTGGGTAGCTTAGTCGGTTAAGCATCTGACTTTTGGTTTTGGCTCAGGTCCATGACCTCACAGTTTGTGCGATCCGAGCCCTGTGTCAGGCTCTGTGCTCGACAGCACAAAGCCTGCTTGGGATTCTCTCTTCTCTCTCCTCTCTCTCTGCCCTTCCTCTGCTCCTGCTCTCTCTCAAAAAATGAACAAACATTAAAGAAGATTTAAATAAAAAAAAAAGAAAGAAGAAAATAATCCAGACCGTAGCAGCCTCCACTTTGAAAGGAGATGTGGAACTGGAGGAAAGAAATGGAGAGCAACGGGATACTGAGGGCTGCTAAAAGCAGACAGGATGCAAACGAGCCAAGAAAGACCAGAGGAGATTTAAAATTTTTTAGAAAAATTCTGAAACCAGAAAATGGGTTGAGAAAGGGAAGGAGACGTCTATTTTGAAAACAAATAGTTTTTAAAATTTTAAGCTATTTAACAGTTATATTTTATGGCTTCCTGCCCGGTTAAAAGGCAGGATGTTATCCTTAGGAATAGAAATTTACGTGTAACAATATAATGCTCATAAAATTATACTTTTTTGTAAACTAAAATACAAGTAGTTAATTCTGACAGCATATTCCAGTTACCAGGAACTGCCAGCATACACACACACACACACACACACACACACACACACACTTACATGCCTTTGACAAAGATTTGTTTCTGCTTACAAAGTCCTCCCCTCTGGCTCCTTTTACTTGATCAACATTTTTCCTATTGAGTTTTAACTTACCAGTCCGTAAACAGCTAAAATAATCCCTTTCTCGATGAAACATTCCTAAACCGCTAAATTAAGCATCCTCTTCTCTGTTCCTCTGATAGTATTTTTACCAAGGTACTATGCTATAGGTAGTTAAGAACGTAAATTTTGGAGTCAGGGAAACATGGGTTCAAATTCTAAATCCACGAGGTTCTAATGAATGACCTGGGGTACATTAAACTCTTTGTATCTCAAGTTCCTTATCTACAAAATGAGGGTAATAATAGCAACTAGATAGGTTTGAGAGAATAAAGTAACATGTAGCTTCCAAACTCAGATAGGATGAGGGCCACCAATGATGGTTTAAAACAAAAAGTATAACATTCTTTCTTGGGATTTATAATGTACATAGAGGTAATCTAGGTCACGCGTATGGTAATTATTGCATAAAGAATGATGAAATGAAGGATAAACCCTCAACAGATGCAACATTTCTACAGTTTACATGAAATAATACAATGTTTACTCAAAATACACTGTGAACAGTTATAAAGGTATATTAGAATACCCAAAGCAACCACCACCAACAAAAATGGAATTCTCATAAGTATTCAAATTAACACATGTACAGCACATAGATTAGTGCCTGGCACTAGTAACAGTTAGTAAATCTCAGCTTCTATTATAATTATCTGCTTATATCGGTCTCCATAACCATGCTATATATTCCCTGAGAATATATGTGCCTAAATACTGATGACAATAAAGAAACATTTGTTTAGTAAATGAAAGGCAAAATATTCAATATAACGGGTAAAATACAGTTACAGATATATAATTATACAGTTCCATATATACATAACTGTATTTTATACTGTAAAACAAATGCACAAAGCATTTATTTTTAGAAAAGCGGATACTAAAAAGCTTTTTGTAGTTCACTGAATGCAACTTCAAGCACTCAATTCTGATCCATCTCTCCATGGAATTTTTTTTAGATATTAAGGTTTTAATCAACACATATCTCTGAAAATTAAAGGTATGCTTCCTCAGAATGTCCTTTTCAATTGCATATGAATTTTTTTCAGTTTGGTGAATTTCACAAAATAGACCTATTGATCTTTTATTGTCTGTGAAGTAATCTCTACCAATCAAGAAGAAAGTGCAGACAATAGATTCAAAGTGCTAAAAGGAAACAAAATACAGCTAAGTATACTGTACTTGGCAAGATTATCATTCAGAATTGCAGAAATGATGAGTTTCTCAAATAAGCAAAAAGCTATGGGAGTTTCATAACTTGAAACAAGGGTTTCAAAGAAATATTAGAAAGACTGCTTTATGGGGAAAAGACCGTAACTAGAAATAAGAAAATATGTGAAGGAAAAATTACAATGATAAAGGAAAACACATAGCATGGGTTACTGACAAACCGCTAATAAAGCTAGTATGAAGATTATAAGACAAGAGTAATAAAGTCAACTATATTCATAATAATTACTTAAGGGACACACATATAAATAGATGCAAAACATGACATCAAAAACAAAATGTGAGGTGAGAGGAATAAAAATGTAGCGCTTTTAGAATGTGTTTGAGCATAAGCAACCACCAACTTAAAATAATCTGCCATAAATACACAGGTTGTCATAAATGAACCTCATGGTAACCACAAACCAAAATCCTATTAACAGATACACAAAAAGTAAAGAGAAAGCAATCCAAACAACACTAAATAAAGTCATCAAATCACAAGGGAAGAGACCAAGAGAAGAAAACTACAGAACCACAAAAATAACCAGAAAACAATGAACAAAATGGCAATAAACACATACCTATCAACAACTACTTTAAAAGTAAATGGACTGAAGTCTTCAATCAAAACACAAAGGGAGGTTAAATGAATAAAAAACCAAAACTCATTAATAGACTCACTCGAAAACTAAAGGTATATACACTGAAAATGAAGGGACAGAAAAATTTTTTTCCACGTGAATGGAAATGAAAAGAAACCTGGGGCAGCATTAATTATATCAGACAAAATAGGCTTTAAAACAAAGACTGTAACAAGAGGAAAAAAAAGGCATTACATAATGATGATGAGATCAATGCAACAGAAAAACACTTATAAATATTTATGCACCCAACATAGATGCACCTAAATACATAAAATGAGTATTAACACGCAAACTGGAAGAAAATAACAGTAACACAGTAATAGTAGGGGGCTTTAAATACCCACTTACATTAATGGACAGATCATCCAGATAGAAAATTTAATAAAGAAACAATGGCCTTAAACGACACATTAGGCCAGATGGACTAAATAGATATACACAGAACATTCCATCTTCAAACAGCAGAATACAGATCCTTTCAAGTACACACGAAACATTCTGCAGGAGAGATCACATGTTAGGTCACAAAATAAGTCTCTGTAAATTTAAAACGCATGAAATTTTCTCAAGCACCTTTTCCAACCATAATGATTGGAAACTAGAGATCAATTGCTAGGAAAAAACCGTAAAAAAAAAAAAAAAAAGTGAAGACTATACAACATGCTACTAAACAACCAATGGGTCAATAAAGATATCAAAGAGAAAATAAAAAAACACCTTGAGACAAATGAAAATGAAAATACAATGTTCCAAGATCTGTGGGACTCAGCAAAAGCAATACCAAGAGGAAAGTTTGCAATAATACAGGACTACCTCAAGAAACAAGAAAAATCCCAAAGAAACTAACTTTACATCTAAAGGAACTACAAAAAGAATAAAACCCAAAGTCAGTAGAAGGAAGGAAAAAAAAGAGCAGAGCAGAAATCAATGAAGTAGACACTAAAACAATAAAAATGATCAAAGAAACTAAGAGCTGGTACTTTGAAAAGATTACAAAATTGATAAATCATTATTCAGAATCATCAAGAAAAAAAGAGAGGACTCAAATAAATAAAATCAGAAATGAAAGAGAAGTTACAACCCATATCAGAGAAAGACAAAGGATCCTAAGAGACTACTATGAACAATCACATGTCAACAAGGTGGACAAGCCAGAAGAAATGGTTAAATTCTAAGAAACATACAGTCTTTCAAAAGTACAAGAAGAAGAAACAAAATCTCAAAAAATGATTACTAGTAATGAAAATGAGTCAGTAATCAAAAGCCTCTCAACACACAAAATCCAGGACCAGACTTCCACAGCTGAATGTCTATCACACACTCAGAGTTAACAGCGTCCTTCAGAAACCATTCCAAAACACTGAAGACTAAGGAATGCTTCCAAACTCATTTCACAAGGCCAGCATTACCCCTGATAGCAAAACCAAAGACACTACCAAAAAAAAAAAAAAAAAAAAAAAAAAAAAGCCAATATCCTCGATAAGCCTGCAAAAATCCTCAAGAAAATATTGGCAAATCAATTCAACAATACATTATTAGTATCATACACCACGATCATGCGGGCTTTACTCCAGGGATGCAAGGATAGTTCAGTATCTGCAAATCAATCAACATGATACACCACATTAATACAATAAAGGATAACAACCACATGATCATCTCAACAGTAGCAGTGAAAGCATCTGACAAAATTCAACATTGTTTTAAGATAAAAACTTTCAGGGGCGCCTGGGTGGCGCAGTCGGTTAAGCGTCCGACTTCAGCCAGGTCACGATCTCGCGGTCCATGAGTTCGAGCCCCGCGTCGGGTTCTGGGCTGATGGCTCAGAGCCTGGACCCTGTTTCTGATTCTGTGTCTCCCTCTCTCTCTGCCCCTCCCCCGTTCATGCTCTGTCTCTCTCTGTCCCCAAAAAATAAATAAACGTTAAAAAAAATAAAAAATTAAAAAAAAAATTTAAAAAAAAATTAAAAAAAAACTTTCAGCAAAGTGGGTATAGAGGGAACATACCCTAACATAATAAAGATCATATATGACAAACCCATGACTGACACCACACTTAGTGCTGAAAAGCTGAAAATATTTCCTCTAGGATCAAGAACTAGATAAGGAAGCCCACTCTTGCCACTTTATTATTCAACGTATTGTTGGAAGTCCTAGCCACAGCAATTAGGCAAGGAAAAAAAAAAGGGGGGGTGCTCTGCACCTTCTCATTTGGCACAGTTGCATCTTCTTATGATTTGCCAACCACAACCCTGAGACATGATGGTGAATGTTGGAGTAAATGAATTTGGCTGTATTAAGCTTCTGGTCACCAGAGCTACTTTTAACTCTGGCAAAGTGGATACTGTTGCCATCACTGACCCCTTCACTGAATTCAACCAAGTGGTATACATGTTCCAGCATGATTCCACCTATGACAAATTCAAAGGCACAGTCAAGGCTGAGAACAGGAAACCTGTCATCAATGGAAAGCCCATCTCCTAGGAGCAAGATCCCACCAACATCAAATGGGATGATACTGGTACTGAATACGTTGTGGAGTCACCTGGGGTCTTCACTACTATGGAGAAGGCTTGGAGCTCACTTGAAGGGTAGAGCCAAGAAGGTCATCCTGTGCCCTTTCTGCTGATTCCCCCATGTTCATGACGTGCATGAACCATGAGAAAGATGACAACTCCCTCAGGATTGTCAACAATGCCTCCTGCACCACCAACTGCCTGGTCACTCTGACCAACATCATCTATGACAACTCTGGCATCCTGAAGGGACTCATAACTATAGTCCATGCCGTCAGTGCCAGCCAGAAGACCACGGATGGCCCTCTGTGAAGCTGTGGCATGATGGTCAAGAGGCTGCCCAGAACAGCATCTGTTTCTACTGGCACTACCAAGGCTGTAACCAAGGTCATCCCTGAAATGAATGGGAAGGTCACTGGCACGCCTGCCATGTCCCCATCCTCGAGTGTGTCAGTTGTGGATGATGTCTGCCACCTGGAGAAAGGTACCAAATAGGACGATATCAAGATGGTGGTGAAGCAGGAATTAGCGGGACCCCCTCAAGGGCATGCTGGACTGAGTAGCAGGTGGTCTCTTGACACTTTAACAGTAGACGCATACTCTTCTACCTTTAATGCTGGGGCTGGCATTGCCCTCAATGACCACTTTGTCAAGTTCATTTCCTGTTATGATAATGAATTTGGCCAAAAGCAACTGGGTGGTGAACTGGGTAAGAGCCCCCTGCACCACCAGCCCCTGCCAGAGCACAAGAGGAAGAGAGAAGCCTTGAGCTGCTAGGGAATCCTTGCCCCAGCTCATCCCCAACACACTGAGAACCTCCCAACCTCGACACAGTTTCCATCCCAGACACCATGAAGAAGAGGAGCCCTACCTTGTCTTGAACCATCAATAAAGTACACTGTACCAACCCCCCCCCCCAAAAAAAAAAGAAAAAGAAAAAAAAAGGAAGAAAAGGAAAAGACATCCAAATTGTAAAGGAAGAAGTAAAACTGTCACTATTTGCAGGTGACATGATACCATATATAGAAAACCCCTTGGGGCACCTGGGTGGCTCAGTCGGTTGTGTCCGACTTTGGCTCAGGTCATGATCTCGCAGTTTGTGGGTTCAAGCCTCATGGCAGGCTCTGTGCTGACAGCTCAGAGCCTAGAGCCTGGAGCCTGCTTAGGATTCTGTGTCTCCCTCTCTCTCTGCCCTTCCCCCACTCATGCTCTGTCTCTCTCGAAAATGAATAAATGTTAAAAAAAAATTAAAAAGAAAACCTCAGACTTCTCTGAAAAACTATAAGAACTACTACATTCCTCCAGTAAAACTGTGGGACACAAATTCAATTTACAGAAATCTCTTGCATTTCTATACACTAACGACAAGCTACCAGAGAGAGAAATTAAGAATACAATCCCATTTACAATCCCATCAAAATGCAAAAAATACCTAGGAATAAATTTAATCAAGAAGGTCAAAGACCCGTACCCTGAAAACTGTAAGACACTGATGAAAACAAATGAAGATGACACAAATAAACGAAAAGATATGCCAATATCATGAACTAGGAGAATTAGTATTGTTAAGATGTCCATACTACCTAAATCTACAGATCCAGATTCAATGCAATCCATATCAAAATATTAATTTTTCACAGAATATTATTCACAGAACTAGAATAAATAGTTCTAAAATTTGTATGGAACCATAAAAGATGCCAAATAGCCAGAGCAATCCTGAGAAAGAAAAACAAAGCTGGGCATGTCACACTTTTGGATTTCAAAATATACTATAAAGCTATCATATAATCAAAACAGTATGGTACTGGCACAAAAAACAGACACACAAATCAATGGAACATAAAAGACAACTCAGAAATAAAACAACACTTATTTGGTCAATTAATCTATGACAAAGGAAGCAAGAATATACAATGGGAAAAGAGTGTCTTCAACAGTGTTGAGAAAACTGGACAACCACATGCTCAAGAATGAAACCGGACCACCTTCTTACACCATATACAAAAATAAACTCAAAACGGACTAAAGACTTAAATGTAAAACCCAAACCATACAATTCATAGAAGAAAACACAGGCAGTAAGCTCTCTGACATCTGTCTTAGCAATATTTCTTTGACTCTAACTCCTCAGGCAAGGACAACAAAAGCAAAAACACCCAAACGGGACTACATCAAACTAAGGAGTTTTTGCACAGCAAAGAAAACATCAACAAAACAAAACGGCAACCTACTGAATGGGAGAAAATATTCATAAGTGACATAACCCCTAAGAAGTTAACGTCCAAAATTTATAAAAATATATACAAAGATATAACATAAAAATACATGAAATATATATTTAAAAAACAAGTTCTACAATTTAAAAATGGGCAGGGAACCTGAATAGACATGTCTCCAAAGAAGACATACAGATGACTAACAGGTACATAAAAAGATATTCAACATTACTAACGATCAGGGAAATGAAAATCAGGATCATGATGAGATAACTACTTCACATCTGACAGAATGGCTAGTATCAAAAGTAAATAAATTACAAGTATTGGCAAGGAAGTGGAGAAAAGAGAACCCTCACATTGTTGCTGGAAATGTAAACTGGCACAGCCTCTACTGAAAACACTATGGAGAGTCCTCCTCAACAGATTAAAAATCCAGCAATTTGTTTAATTTAACAAATTAAAATCCAGCAGTTCTGGTTTTTGTGTGAAAAAACTTCCAGGTTTTTATCCAATGGACAAAAAACCCACTCATTCCAAAAAGACATACGTACCCTTGTGTTCACTGCAGTACAACAGCCAAGACTAGAAGTAACCTAAATGTCTCCTGAAAGATGAATGGATAAAGATATGGTTTTTGTGCACGCGCACGTGCACGCTACATGCATGCACGCGCACACACACACACATTACTCAGCCATAATAAAAGAGTAAAATCTTGCCATTTGCAACAACATGGATGGGCCTAGAGGGTATGCTAAGTGAAATTACGTTAGCCAGAGAAAGACACATGGTATGATTTCACTTATATGTGAAATCTAACAAACAAAACAGAAACAGAAGCAGACTCACAGATACGGAAAAGAAACCGGTGGCTGCCAAACAGGAAGCAGGTGAGGGGAATGGATAAAACAGGTAAAGGGGATTAAGAGATACAATCTTCCGGTTATAAAATAAGTAAGAGGGGGGATATAATATACAGCATAGAGAATCAATAACATCGTAACAACTCTGTATTGTGGCAGATGGTAACTAGACTGATTAAAGTGACCGTTTCATAATGTATATAAACAGTCAATAATTATGTTGTACACCTGAAGCTAATACAATATTGTATGTCAAATATTCTTCAATTAAAGAAAACAGAGAAGGAAGTGCAGAAACAAGCTATATTTAAGCCCTATACTCCTGGGCTGCACACTTTTCAAAGTTCTTTCCGATCATCAGGTTCTAGGTGTTGCAATGATTCCTGTTACTCATTTGTCCAATACAGTCGCAGTGCTACCGTCACTTTTATCTCTATGTCAAAAGTTAGTGCTACGAGAACTGCGGCGGAATGAGTTAAGTGACTGAAGTATGACTTTTCTTAATATTTTTAGATTATTTTCTTCTGTACTTGGATGAAAAAATACACTTTAAAAATCCTAATATTTTCAGAGGCTTTTGTTAAGTACGCTGACAAAGATCTAGTCTGATTAAAATGTAATAATGATTAGGCAACTAAGTGAGTTTAAAATCTCGAGGGACTTGTGTAGATGATCCTACCTGATCTTTTTTTAGTAAATATGAAGTTCTTCACAAACATGGTTTCCAATAATCAGCTATCAGACACAATTGTTAAATAAAATCACCATTCTAGCTGATTATATTTTACTTTATACGCATTTTATGTATTTCTTGTGGCTAAAGATAGTAACTACAACAAAATTAGCTTTCATATACTTTAGAACATCTAGATGAAAAAAAGAAAAGTAACTCTTAACTTTACTATTGCTGATGTATGTCCTGAACCTCTTGAACAGGAGAGGAACCTAACTTCTGTGCCAGTCAATAAATAAGTGCTCTTGCCAGTGTTCACTCCACTTCCTGTCCTGTGAAGCCTAGTCCGGACAGACACATATCCACTAACCTCTATATCAACCGGAAGGCAGGATCGTGTAGTGGAAAGAACACTGGACTGAGAGTCAGGAGGCCTGTGTTCTACTTCCAGCTCTGTCAACTATGAGCTGTGGCCCTGGGGAAGTCACTTAACCATTCTGGGTCTCAGTTTCCTCATCTGTAAAATGAGGGGATTAGATTAGAGAATCCCTAAAGTTGTTCACACAACTACCTGAGATTCTAGGTTAACGAAACAAAGCTACATGACACATAGATCGTTAGTCCTTCCTTCTCTAACTGGAACAAATTCCATCGTGGACTGAAAAATAGTTTTCACTTGTACTGAAAGCCGTACTCAAGATCAAGAGCAGTGCTTCCCAAACTTTAACGTGCGCACAGAATCATCTGGAGATCTTGTTAAAATAAATCCATAGGTCTGGAGTGGCACCTAAGATACTTCATTTCTAACAAGCTTCCATGTGGTGATGATGACGATCAACAAGCTACATTTTAAGTAACAAGCTCTAGAATAGCTTCTCAGGCCACAGAAACTGTAATTTCAGTAAGCATCTATACTCTAGTTTTCTATAGGGAGTCTACCCTTTGGTAATTAAACATCGCCTGTCTTGTCAAGGAACTTAATTATAAGATAGGTTGTTGTTGCTCTGCATAAAATTATTCCCTAATTACACAGATGTTAGAAAACATTCTGAGAGTAGTAAAAGCCAGCTATAAATTATGAATAAATACTTCTTAAAGACATAATTTATCATTGTAAAACTATTCATAAGTCAAATTTCAAGTAAGAAGAAAAATATACTGCCCTTCCCGTATCTCCCAAATATATTTCTGCATCTTCACATCTCAAGACTATTCAGACAAACTAAAAGAGTACTTTGGGAAGAAAGTTCGGTTAAGTCTGGATAAATCACTTCATAATTCGGTGAAGTGCTCAAAACCCCGAACTTGAGCCCTCCACAGCTTGAGAGTTTTCTGTGCATGCTTTCACACCACTTGTCATATTTCACCCCAGTCCATGCCGTAGGGAAAGACAGTATAATAAATTATCACACATTTTAAGGCCCCCTAGATTCGCTGGGCATCTCAAAGGATGCTTACTCAGAATAGAAAAAAAATAAAAGATACCCTTTCAAAAATGCTTTCTTCGTGACATAAATTAGAGATTGATCCCATTATATAAACTGGGGAAGGGAGAGGCAGAAAGGAAATTTCAGCCTTTCACTCAATCATATTTATGCACTGGTCAGTTCTAATTAAGTGAAAAGCTATTTCATGCGCTTCTCTTCTCATCGACTCCCTTATCTCCGTCTCACTTTTAATACAAGTATTCATAAATTTGACTATCAAAACAAACTCTAAACTCACCCTTAAATTTTAAGGACAGCCCAGCTTTTAAGCTGTCATTCTTTGTAGATAAAATTAAAGCATTAAGAGCATTTAAGAAGACTGTCAGTATTAGCTGATACCATACCACAGTTTTGTCTATATTATTAAAAACTCAAAAATTTTTTAATTGCAAAAAGCTAATTTAATTTATTTATAAAGAAGGAGAAACAGTGGGAAAGTGGAAGTTGGAACAAATAAATATTCCCCTGAATTTTTCTGGCATCACTGAACGCAGGACTTAATAACAAAAATTCCTTTGGGGTAGTAAAAACTACCTGGTTTAGAAGAAAAAAAGAAAACTTCATATAAATGTGGCTACTTTAGAGAAACCAACTATAGCACACATGCAACTTTACAAAATACCTGAGAGCCAATAGCTGGAAATGTAACTCCTTGCTCCTTAAGGTTCTTAATCATTGCTGATATTAGACTAAGCTGTGGATCATTCTTAAATTCATCTGTCCATTCGACCATAAGAGCCTTTAATTTTTCACAGACTTTAGGATGACCCTGAAAATAGAGAAAAAATTTAATTAAAAGGTACTAATTGCCTGGGTAATTTAACACAGATACATTAAATATAAATATTATAAAAGTGCTGTAGACACTTTTTGAATCACAAATTATCCCTAGCTATAGATAATACATAAGAAAATATAGTTGGTTACTAGAAATAATCAAATATTTTTTCACATTATGAAAAAACAATAGGTGATACCAACATACATCCCTCATATCAAAGTAAAACAGTGTGTACTAACTTATACTGGAGGTCAGAGAGACAGAACTTTTTAGAGTATTTTGCAACTAAGCGAGCTTTGTACATCAGGAAGACACAGAAAAGTAGTCTGTTTTGTTTTGGTAATTTTGCAGACCAGTAAAAAATAAGCTGGGAAGAGAAAAAAATGATAGTTCCTTTATTCCTAATCCCTGACTTTTAATATGCCTGACTGTGTCTTTTCCCCAAGTTGTTTAATTATCAGAGGCTGGTTTGAGGTCCACTGCATGTCAATATTCCTAGAAACCTCATTTCTTCAAAATAACACCTCCCCCCTTAAGTATAAAATCAATATGTATTTGGAAAATAAAGTAGTCCTTTTTCCTGTATGTAGCTGTTCTTGCTACTAAACACAAATCTGCATATCACGTCTTCAATTAAATTATAGAATACACTAGAATCTATTCATAAACAACCATACATTTTGATGGACACTCAGGACATTAAAAGAATGGTTATTAATTAGAAGACACCTAAATATAAATAAAGAATAAAGCAAAACATGAAAAGAATTAACACATGACCATGTTTGAAAACAAGGTACAGAAATTCTGTAAAGAATTATGGAAACAAATTTTTATCTTATTTCTGAACTGTTTTCTACTAAAACCGAGAAATACTCATCTTCCCCCAAAAATATGAGACATTTTCCCTTTTCACATCTTAAAATTTTTCTTGATTATATAACACTCCATCCTCCCCCTCCCCCCGCCGAAAAAAATAAAAAATAATTACCTTTAGAAGGCACAAATTTTTACTAGGAAAATTCACATATTACTAACTTAAATTTTTTTAAGTGAATTTTTTATGATACATTCAGTTAAATAAAGAGTATAGTATTAAAATCCTATCATGGTCAGGTAGTGGCCTTACTCATGTCACAATGAAAACAGTGCCATATTTTGGCAGTATTTCTGAACACTTCTACACTGGGAAAATACCTCTGTGGCTACACAAATGGTTATATAAACTGTGCCCAAAACACACTGGTATTACTTAATCAGATAAAAAAAATACACATATTTTCTTATCAGATGAAAGGAATGATGAAGAAAACAGGTTAAATATAGTCTAATCTGGATTGGAAAAAAAAATTATCTAAGTACATATATCTATAGTCTCTTCAGCAAAATAACTTACATACTGACATACTGAATAGACATAGCCTAGGAAGCGTTTTTAAAAAAAGAAAGAAAGCACAGACCAGTCCTTTGTGATTTAAAATGTAAAGAACTGAATAAAATACATGAAAGAAAAAGACTGTATAATGTCCCTTACCTTGTTTAATACGTTGCTTACTTCACTGGCAAAATCTCTTGAACATACTTCTAAATGAAAAATTTTGCCACAGTTTGATACACATGCTCCTAGAAGCTAAAAGCATAAAATAGCAAGTTAAAAAGGCTCTGTTTTAGCAGAAAATTTTGTGGTAAAACTTAAAATGAAATCACTCACAGTCAGAGCCTGCATAGCAACATGAGGATCTTTATGGTTCACCCTTCTCATAATAGACCGAAGACAATCTTTAGGTCTAAAAAATGAGAAATGTAACAGTTAGTAGTACATCCAGCCATTTTCCCCCTTAACATAATAGGTAACAGACTGTACCATACAAAAGGCAGAATATGGTAGAGAAGTTTAATTCTTATTAATGACACAATTCAACTGTATGCTAACAAGTTCCTTTAAATTTTTCAAACAAAATTAACAGGCTCTCTTCCTTAGCAATCATACATTAGGCATTCCGTACTGCTTCTGGATGAAAAAAAAGTTCTGGAAATAAAATGGTAGACCAAAACTTCCACTTCCGGTCATGATGGAATAACTGGACCTAGACTTATATTCCTGTTGTAAACAATGAGAAAAGTAGAAAAATATACTTAAAATATATGCTCAGGTAACTGTTTGGGACATCAGGCCATAGGCAGTGTTGAATAGTCTCTAAGAAGGAATACAATTAGATTAAGACAGACATTTGCCTCGACTTTCCACTCAGAGGCACTTCTCAAATATCGGTACAGGCTTTTTGCCTAAAGGCAATTTCTGGATCTCAGGGCAGAGAAGATGATCCTAAGAAGTGAATGGTGATCTGAGTTGAGGGAACAGAAATCAAAATTCAGACCCGAACTATTTCTTCATATAGCTCCTTCTACTGTGTCTTATAAATTCTGTCTCCCTTGGCCTCCCTGAATTTTGATTTTCTAAAAGATCAGTAAACTTGAAGACACGCTTAGGTACATGAACTTAAGTACAGAGGGGAAAAAAAGACCAAATAAATTTAATAGAGATCATCACTAAAAATATTTTTAAAAGAGAAATGGAAATAAAAGAAAATCATAAAAATATTCAATTGGTATATAAAGACAATAAAAAAAGCATAAGTTCAACCTTACAGATATCATCCAGAAAAATAGCAAATTTTGACATTTTAATCCAACCATATCAATATTTATATTAAATGCAAATGGTCTAAGCACACCGAATAAAAGACAGATTGCTAGAATGGATTAAAAAAAGCAGGACCCACCTAAATGCTCCCTATAAGAAACTGTTTAAATATAAAGACTTACAGAAGTTAAAAGTAAAAGGATGGAGGAAAGAAAGATTTGCAAACAAGAAAGTTGAAGTAGCTGTACTAGTATCAGACAAATTGCACTTTAAGTAATATTACCAGGGATATAGAGGAAAATTACATAATGTTAAGGGGATCAATTCTCCAAGAAGACATAAAAGATCTAGATGTGTATTCTTATCCAAAAACAGAGCTTCAAAATACATGAAGCAAAAACTGATAAAACTGAAAAGAGAGACAAATCCACAATTTAGTTGGAGACTTCATTCCTTTCTTAGAAATAGATAAAACAAACAGAAAAATAGGTAAGGTACATTGCACTCTACAATAGCGGGATACATATTACTTCTGGTGCACACAGAATACTAACCAAGATAGACCATATATTGAACCATTTAAAAAAACTTAACTTTTTAAAAATTGAAATGATAACATGCTATGTCTTAGACCACGATAAAATTATACTATAAATGAGTAACGTAAAGAAAACTGGGGGCGCCTGGGTGGCTCAGTTGGTTAAGTGTCCGACTTTGGCTCAGGTCATGATACGACAGCTTGTGAGTTCAAGTCCTACGTTGGGTTCTGTGCTGACAGCTCAAAGTCTAGAGCCTGCCTCAGATTGTCTCCACCTCTCTCCATTCCTCCCCTGCTCATGTACTGTCTCTGTCTGTCTGTCTTTCTGTCTCTCTCTCCATCTCTCTCAAATATAAATAAAAACATTAAAAAAAAAAGAAAATTGGACCACAGTTGGTCATAATACATTATCCTTTTTATATGTTATTGGGTTTGATTACAATATTGTTGAGGATTTTTGTACCTTGGTACATAACCGGTCTGTGCTTTTCTTTGTTTTTGGTACTGACCTATTGAAGGGCTTATAAAATGAGTTCCAAGAAAGAAAATTCTAAGTCCGGATGACTTCAGTAGTGAATTCTATCAAATAATTGCTATTGTGCTGAATACACAATTTTTTTGTAGATGTCCTTTATCAGGTTGAGGAAATTTCCTTTAGTTCTTAAAGTTTTTGTTACAAATGTAAATTGAATTTTTTTCAAAGGAACTTTCCACATTTATTGAGATGATTATATGTTTTTTCTTTAGGCTTTGAGACAGTAAATTACACTGATTTATTTTCAAGGGTGAACCAGGCTTGCATGCCTGGGATAAAATCCACAAGATTTTTTTCAAAGAAACAGCTTTACTTCTGAATTTTCCCTATTGTTTTTCTCTTTCCAGTTTCATAGGTCTCTGCTCTTATTTTCATCATTTCCTTTCTTCTGCTTCCTTTACGTTTGCTCTTCTTGTTTAAGATAAAAATTTAGATCATGGACTTGGGACATTTCTTCTTCAAACATAAACATTTAATTCTATAAATTTACCTCTACGGATAGCTATAGCTACATCCTCCAAGTGTTGATATATTTCATTTTCACTTTCATTTCACTGAAAATATTTTCCAAATGCTGTTGTGATTTCCCCTTTGAGCCACAGGTTATGGCCCAAAATGGAGATAAAATATGATCATAAAAAAATGAAAAGAAAAAAATAGAAAACAAAGGGAACAAAGAACAAATAAAACATACTGAAAACTAACAGCAAAATGGTAGCTTTAAATCCAACCATATCGATAACTACATTAAATATAAATAACCTAAACACTCCAATTACTAGGCAGAGACTCAAACTGGATAAAAAAGGACCAGGTATATGCTGGCTATAAACTATCTACAGGAAAATCTACTTTAAATATAGACAGATTAAAAGACAGAAACAAGATAGGAAAAGAGAATATCAATATTAATTAAAAGAAAGTCACTTTGGGCCTTTTTTTGTAAAAGTGAAAAACCTCTTCAAACTTCTTTTAGTTAAGGTAAAGAGGTCTTTCTGTAACTGCGAAGTGGCATAAAACAAACCTTCCAAAAGCAGGGGATACCTGTACTTTCATGTAGCTGGGGCTTCTAACGACTTTTTCTCAAATCACAGACTAGCCAGAATGGACAGATTTGTCAGGAATGTACACAGCTGCCTTAGCAAATGTTAGTTCTGATGAACTAAAGCACTGAAGTCAATTTCACCATTCACAAGTTATTATTCCAACCCACCTCAACAAACTACTGTCGGCTTCAAAGAAAGCAAGACAGAGCTTTAAGAGGGGGCTCTTTTCTATCAAATCCTCTCTACTCCCACTCATCTCCCATCATACCACTCTCAGCCATTCAGTTTCAATGTGAAGTTACAACCGCTAAAAATAAACTATCTTAGGCTCGAAGGTAAATGAAAAACTAAGGCGTGAAATCTCCTTAATCTTCAGACACAAATATCACAGGGCCATGCTACCGTGCTTTCTTTTGCAATTCAGACTTTTCCAGTTTCCCACAGAAAACACAGACTGCAGAAAAGAAGCTCTTAAGGCAATTCTGGAAAGGATACATTCTTTAAATACATTGTATCAGCAGTCACTCTTCAACCTAACCTAACCTAAGTGAATTAATAAAATGTTTCATTCTTGCTCATTCATCTTATTGAAAAAGTATCCAGAAAGCAAAAGCCCTCTACCTACAGTGCCATATGTTCATATGGAGTGCTGAACAATACCGACCCTTATGATTAATCCTGTCACCAACACTGTCAGACTCAATCACCATCTCCATGTATATTACAATGACACTATGGAAAAAAAGTTCAACAGGTAGCAAGTAACTCTGCTGATAATGCTTTCATTAACTAACGTTATGCCATCATTTTCACTTTGGCTTTTATGAATTTTCATAAGCTAAGTTTTACCAAGTCTTATATATAAAACAAAGCCACAAAAGGTCACCATCAAACTAAATCTTTATGACTACCAAATCAGCTTTCACATGTTAGTTGTTTTTATTTACAAATATCTACAAATGGGTAGAACTCTGAACACAGAACAACTTCCTATGTAAAAAGTCATAAATAAATATTAGATAAAAATAGTAAGAGACACTTACATCACATTTGTCATTCACGTTCTTAATGACTGTGTGTCTCAGGTATGAAAAACTGGAATTTACAATTTTGTTTACTAAAATCCACTGTTTTACTCTAATGATATATTCATTGTTTTGTTATCTAGGTCAAAGCTCGCATTCAATATTTAGAGCTGGCCTCTGTGGCAAATTATGTATTCCAAAGATACCCACAATAGTAACTCCCTTCCCACATGCTCTTGTATGAAGTGACTATGACATTTCCTATCAAGAGGTAGTTTACTAACCCTCCTCCTGAATCTGGGCTGACCTCAGTGACTTGCTTGATCAACATAATGTAGTAAAAGTGATACTGTGAGACATAATAGTTCATAAAAAGCTGTGTAGACTTCACCTACATCTTAGAACATTTGCTCTTAGGAAGCTCCCTCTGAGATCCCAGCTACTGATATTCAGTGAGAAATTCAAGCCACATGTACAGGTTTTGGTTAGTGTTTCAAGTGATAGCTCCAGCTGAGGTCCTAACTGACTGCCAGCCATCAATTGCCAGCCATATTGAGCATCATCCCACTCAGGCCTTCAGATGACTCCAGTCCCAGCCATCAGGTGACTGCAAGTTCATGAGCGACCTCAAGCAAGAAGTGCCCAGCTGCTAACCCACAGATCCATGACATATAATACATGTACTGCAAAATATGTGCAATACATAATACATACACTATACAATATATAATACATGTATTATAATATATAATACATGTATATCAATACATATTGATACTTCAATATCAGATTGGCATGTCTTGATTCATGACTTTAACTTTCAAATAACTGTTCGTTTTAAGTGCCTAAGAACAGCACAAAGAAGTGAGAAAAAATAAAATTGGGAGTAAAAACCCAATTTTGAATTTTGCCTCTGCTACTACTTTTGGAAAAGTCACATTAAAAATCTCAGTGCTTGGGGTGCCTGGGTGGCTCAGTCAGCTGAGTGTCCAACTCTTGATTTTGACTCAGGTCATGATCCCAGCATCGTGAGATCCATGCTTAGCATGGAGCCCAAGATTCTCTCTCTCCCCCTCTCCCCCTCCCCCACCACTTGCATGCAATGCTTACTCTCTAAAATAAATTTTAATTTTTTTATATAAATAAAAAATAAAATCTCAGGGCTTTAGCTTCCTCATCTATGAAACGATCTCTACAGTCTCGAGGATTCTACAGGTCCTAGCTATAAAATATATGGTGTTTTAAAAACTGCAGTAAAATACAAAAGTAAAATCATTGTCTAGGACAAATAAAGATGAAAAAATGAGACTGAATCAGAACCCTATGCTAGTCAAGGACTTGGCTCCTGCTACTATCCCCACTTCCTCAATCATCATCTTCTTTCGCCCCTTACAATGGGTCATTCTCTTCGGGATAAACAGATGTTATATTTAATACAGTCCACCATTAAAAAGAGAAAATTCCTATCAAACAGCCAGTTAAAGAAAGACTCCACTTAAACAGTAGCCAAAAGGACAAAATATAAGACACTTCACCAAAAATGTTCAAGACTGTAAGAGGAAAACTTTGCAACACTACTAAAAAATACAAAGATATGCTATGTTCTTGGATAGGAAGATTTAGTATCATAGAGACAATTTATTAATTCAAAACAAAGCCAATTTAAAAAGAAACAGTTTTGTTTTTAAACTAGTCAAGCCAATCCCAAGGTTTATATGGGGACAGCAGGAAGGGGAAGGAGTATTTAGAAAAACCTCAAAGGGGGGGGGGGCAGAAAAGGAAATCTAGCCCTGTCAATTACTGAAATGTAGTCTAAGGCTTTAACAATTGAAATCAGGTGGTAGCAGCACGAATGAAACAAAAGATAAAGTTCTAAAATAGTTGGGGTAATATACACAGTGTATATATATGTAAAGGAGCATAATATATAAAGGCAGTATTTCAAATCAGACAGGAAAAAGATGGATTATACAAAAAAATGGCGCTGGAATTTTAGGTACCCAAACAGAAAAGAATAAAGTTAGAGCCACACCTTATACTACATAAGAGGATATTCCAAATAGATCAAAGATTTAAATGTAAAAAACGAAACCACCAGTACAGAGACTTTGGAAGACAGTTTGGCAGTTTCTTACAAAGCCAATCATAGTCTTCCAAATGATCCAGCAACCATGCTCCTAGGTATTTACCCAACTGAATTTGAAAGCCTGCGTCCACACACAAAACACCTGTACCTGAACATATTTCATACTGGCTTTATTCACAGTTACCAAAAACTGGAAGGAATCATTATTCAGAAATAAAAGGAAGTGAGCTATCAAGCCATGAAAAGACACAGATGAAACTTAAATGCCTTTTGCTAAATAAAAGAAGCCAGTATGAAAAGCTATATATTATATCACCTCAATTATATGACATTTTAGTAAAGGCAGCATTATAAAAGCAGTAAAAAACCCAAACCAAAACAATGGTTGTCAAAGGTTCAGAAAAAGGGAAAAAAGGAATGAACGGGTGGAGCAAAGGACCTTTTCAAGATGGTGAAGCTATTGTGTGATATTGTAATGACAGATACATATCATTAAAGATTTGTCAAAATCTATAAAAGTGTACAGCACAAAATGAGACTTTATGGAAACTGTGGACCTTAGTTAATAATAATGTACCATTACTGATTCACTACTTATAACATATGTCCCACACAATGCAAGATGTTAATAATAAGGGTAGCTTCACGTAAGGGATAGGGTGGGTATACAGAATTCTTTGTTCTGTATGCTCACTTTTTCTGCAAATCTAAAACTGTATTGGGGCTGTCTGACAGCTCAGAGCCTGGAGCCTACTTTAGTTCAGATTCTGTGTCTCCCTTTCTCTCTGCCCCTCCCCTGCTGGTGCTCTTTCTCTCTCCCTTCCTCAAAAAAATAAACATTAAAATTTTTTTAAACTGTATTTAAAAACCAAAGTCTATTAATTACGAAACAAACAAACAAACAAACAATGAAACCACAAAGAAAAAATGAGTTAATTCCAGTAAAGCCTGAGAGAGGGAAAGTCCTATACAATTCATAATTCTACAAACCATAATAACCATATAAAATTAAAATCTTCTAAATGGAAAAACAACAAAGTCAAAAGAACAATGTAACATACATATACACATATATACACATAACTCAAGTTATAGACAAGGTCTGTCCCTAATATATCAAAAACTATAAGAAATGAAAGGATATGTACAGACAGTTCACAGAAAAGGAAACATAAAAAGCTCTTATACATAGAAAAGGACGTTCAACTTTGCAAATGATAAGAGTGAAACCTTCAACTCTATGGAAGACTATCCCATGATGAGCCCACAGTGATGTATATGGAAGGGATGAATTACTATATTGTACATCTGAAATTTATATAACACTGTATGTTAAGTGAAATTTAGTTAAAAAAAAAAAAAAAAGACTATCCCATCTGAAGCCTCTTCACCTTTATGGACAGGGGTCAAAAGAGAGCCCCAACCACTCCTTCCCAGGTCTCAAAGGTTCCATCTGCAAAGGTCTAGAGCAAGTCTTAGGCACTCAACTTTCTCTACTAAACAATTGAGAATTTGAGAACACGTGTCTATTATTCCTATTTCCCAGTGCCTAAAGAGAAGCTCCAGACTATTCTTTTCATCATTAAACAGCTCTGCCTATGCATTACTTTCCACCTTCTGAAACTTCTCCACTCTGTCCTCTAGAATTCACAGTCTGTTGTCAACAAAAGCCCTGCTCCTCAGGCCTTTTGCTCTACAGAAATCTGGCTAGGGACGACACTACTCTTACTATATATGGGCCTTCTTTGCCCCCTTTACTACTTCCAAATCATTCTCCCTCCCTCTTTCCTAAAACAGTCCAGTTTTCATCAGGTCAGACTATCTTCTTAATGCAATTATTTAAAAAACCTCAATTACCCCCTCATCCCTCAATGATTTTAACTCCTGGCTCCCTACTACTCTCTCCAACATCACTCCTGTCTTAATTCTCAGAGATGTTAATTACTACACAGGTGCTGTTCCCAATATCTTGTCTTTTCAACTTCTATCCCACTTTATTATTATTAACTACCATGGTCATAATCCTAGACCATATTATTGCCAATAAATGAAAACCCTCTATAATCTCAATTTCAAGCATTCCAACTAGCACTTCTATTTTTCTAACTCACTCATTCTCTTATATCCAACTCTGTACTCATTTAGGGCAAATCACCTCTTCTCCAGCTACCCTGTACCTTTCAAGTTCTTAAAAAGCACTAAGCTTGCAGGATTCATGTAGATGTTACTCCCTCTGCCTGGGACTTCTTGCTTTCAGCTCTTTGCTTCTTCTCAGCTTTAAAGTCATAACGTAAATGTTACCCCTTCACACTAGAGCTCTCCTAAAAAATCTAAGTAGGTCTCCCCTTTTATTCTCCACTAAAGCACTCTGATCACTATCTCCTTCACTTGTTATCTATTTCTACCTTCCACAAGTAGACTGTCACCACAGCTGGTGACAAAGGCTATATTGCTTTATTTACCACTGCATACTTGAAGCATGATACCTGGCCAGTACTCACTGTTTTGTCAAATAAAAGAAAAAATGACCGATGCCATCAACAACAGTTGGCTACCATTCTTAAAAAAAGCACTTAAAAGACCTTGAAAATTAAGGGTATTGAAAGACATCTGTTTCTCTACCGGACTGAAAATGTGTGAGTCAGAGATTATTTTTTCCTTAAAAATATCAGGAAATATTCTATCAATTCCCAGTTGAAAAACAGAAATAGTCACAGCCCAAGTCAAGATGATACAGACAAAATGAAAAGCATAAAAATTTTAGCAAATTCTTTTCCAAAGGCCCCTATTTGTATTTTTCACAAAATGTCAGTAAAGACTATCATTACCCTTCTAATTCTATAGGAATAAATCAATGATTTACTACCTAAATAGACCCCTTAGCCAAGTAAAGAGAAAATTTGTATCATGTTTTCCACATTCAGTCAACTGTATCTTTGTCTAAAGCCAAGCAAAAACAATTCAGACATAAAATAATAGCGGAAATCAATGTGGATGTCAATTTCTGAACTTTAATTTTAACTTGTTATTGTGGGTAATCAAGACCTACCCTTCACATTTATTTTTCACATGAGAATATAGACAAATCAATTAAAACTAATAGACAAAAGCTATTCATTATGTGAAGACATGTTAAGGAAAACTGCTACCATCATTCAAGTTCTCTTGATTCTGAAATGACTTTTCAGTCCATCATATGACCTCAGTGGCTAGGCATTTTTCAGTACTTACTCATACACTGGAACCGCACACTAAAAATCATGTGAATATCTTAGGAAGTCAGAAAAAACTTTAAAAATGTTCTTTAAGGTTTTAAGTCCAGCATATTCAAACATTTCAGGCTTAAAAAAACCTTCAATAACCTTATATGAAGCAAACAGTAATAACATCTACTAGGTTTCCTGAGATTGATACAATTATTTACAATCGTTAATTAAATAATTTTAGTTAGCAATTACTAAAGTGTGTTAAATATTCTACATATCATTAATCAAAAGTTGATGTTAAAAAAATTTTTTTTTCAACGTTTATTTATTTTTGGGACAGAGAGAGACAGAGCATGAACGGGAGAGGGGCAGAGAGAGAGGGAGACACAGAATCGGAAACAGGCTCCAGGCTCTGAGCCATCAGCCCAGAGCCCGACGCGGGGCTCGAACTCACGGACCGTGAGATCGTGACCTGGTTGAAGTCGGACGCTTAACCGACTGCGCCACCCAGGCGCCCCAAAAATTGATGTTAAAGTAGAAAATGATTTCTAAATTTGTCTATTTAACAAGCAATGCATTACTAACAGACATTAAAAGAAATACATTTCTAAGGCTACCAGGATATGTTAATGAATTAACTAAAAATGTCGAATAGTATATACAATATGCTCATTACATATAAATGGGAAATAAATTCATATTTCAGGAAAGAAACAACAGAAAGATACAAAAGAAACAAAAGTGGTACCTATGGAAGATGGGGAGAAAAACAGGGATGGCCATTAGACTTATCAATGTCATCTTTTTAAGTTTTAATTTTGAGCCAAAATAGATCTATTTTTAAAAGAAAAAAGTACAGGGACACCTGCATGGCTCAGTCGGCTAAGCAACCGACACTGGATTTCAGCTCAGGTCACGATCTCATGGTTCATGGGGTAGAGCCCCGCATCAGGCTCCACGCTGACAGCTTGGAGCCTGCTTGGGATTCTTTCCCTCTCTCTCTGCCCCTCCCCTGCTTGTGTACTCTCTCTCTCTTCCCCTCAAAATAAATAAATAAACTTAAAAAAAAAAAGTATGTATTTTATACAAGCACATGTATTTCCTGAAACCAACACACATAAATACACTCACACATATATACGTATGGTTTAAAGGATAGAACAACAGGACTTTTAAAAGAGAAATCATTACGGAAGATTTTTCAAAACATTGGAAGCTGTGTTTCTGGGTCACAATTCTGACTAAAGATAATTTCACAACGACGGCTCTTTTTCTTCCCCTTAATACTTGAAAATATTTTCCAAACTGCCATAACTTTAAAATAGATGAAAAGTTATCTATTCATCTATTTGAATAGATAGATGCAATCTATTTGAATAGATAGATTTTTTTGGTTAAAAATAAAAGAAGAAGAAGAAAAGGATTTGTGGGGGGTAGGTGGGGGAAGAAAGACTTGATATAAATTATTTTATTTGTGCACTAAATAATTCTACAATATACTGATGGTTATAAATCATTTTGATAAAAATATCAAAGCTTACAGAAAAAAAAACTTTCCCTAAAGTTCCCTGCACAAATCCCCAAATCCACCCTCTTAAATAGATCTGTATATTTTATAAAATTAGATTAACACCAAATGGCAATGCTTTCTTAAAAAATCCAGACTGTTGCCTAGTACACAAAAAAGCTTATGAAATGCATTCCAATCCATAACTACCCTCTACTTCAACCTACCCTACCTAAATTTGTCTCAGGAAATGTCACATCACATGGGTGTAGTTTCAGGAATGCCCCTCTCACACCAATCTTCTGTAAAGCGCAACCAGGTATCCAGAATACCTCACTGACAACCCACAGTAATGTCCAATATTCTTATGCTACCATCAGCAATCATAACTAAACATATGATTAAACTAAAGTAAACGTAAACCAGATCTCAAGTTCTTCATATACACTAACTACAAAATGATTTCAGAGATTAAAAACAAATTTTAAGTGGTTACCAGATGCTTGGGGGAGAGGGATATGAGGAGTTTTCTAGTAAACAGTTTCAGCTGTTTACTGACAAAGAGTACTGGAGATGGATAGTGACGCTGACCCCATAACAATGTGAATGTACTGAATGTCACAAAACATGCCACAAAACAGTTAAACTTATAAATTTTATGGTACACTGTATGTACTTTACCACACACAATAAAAGCAGACAAGCAAACAAAAGAAGTATGAACACCACCGTAAGTATCCCATAGTTTACTACTCACCTGAGAAGAACTTGAATAATTTTCTACTACTAAGTCGATCTGAGACTATCTAACACAATTTGTAACAATTCTTCTTAGGCAATTCTTCTTAGGTACAACACAATTTCAGGGGCCCACAAAAATGTTTTATTTTAAAAGAAAAGGAAAAAAATGAACTTCTGAGGCAAAGAAAATGTTTGGATATGTAATAATATATTGTCTTGATAACAACACAGTCATAAAATAGTTTTATTAATTTTCATGGAGAAATGGACCCATGAAGGCAAAAGTGCCCAGGGCCTGTGAAAAGTCCTAATAGGTGGCCCTAATGGTTACCACTTCCTATTATGAAATTACCAAGTTACAACAAAAAGTGAAATACACCTGGATAAATATAAAACATTATTCTTAAAGAGAAATCACACATGAACAAATATTAAGAGTTTGAAATTTTTTTTAAAGCTCAAGAATATCAGAATAGCATCTCAATTACTATTTAATCCTTTTCAAACAATTCTTTATTAATGAGAGCTGTGAAGACATATTACATTCATATAAATAAACAAATGCTTGGAAATTAACTTAATGAGGATTTAAAGGAATCAGAAAGGAATAAATGTTAAGGGAGGAAATACAAGTGGAAGGAAAAGAGAGAAGAGGAAAGGAGAAAAGACTACTTGAAAGGACAAACAGAACTAGGGACGCCTGGGTGGCTCAGTTGGTTGACTGAGTTGGTCTCAGTTGGTGACTCAGTTGTCTGACTCCGGCTCAGGTCACAATCTCAAGGTTCATGGTTTTGAGCCCTGCGTTGGGCTCTGTGCTGACAGCTCGGAGTCAGGAGCCTGCTTCCAATTCTGTGTCTCCCTTGCTCTCTCTGCCCCTCCCCAACTTGTGCTCTGTCTCTCTCTCAAAAATAAACAAAAAAATAAAAAGCACAAACAGAGCTACACTTCATTGTTTAAATTAGCAAAGTTGAAAATACTCCCTAAGTAAATTCATAAAAATTGCACAATGTCAATTAAAATGCCCAAAAGAGGAACATGTGGCTGGCTCAGTCAGTTAAGCATATCTTGATTGTGGCTCAGGTCATGATCTCTTTGTGGGATCGAGCCCCACGTCAGGCATTGTGCTGACAGCACAGAGCCTGCTTGGGATTCTGTCTCCCTCTCTCTCTCTGCTCCTCTCCCACTAGCTCTAGTACTCTCTCTCTCTCAAAATACGTAAACACTTTTTTTAAATGCCCAAAAGATAGCTGAAATATTCAGGAATATAATGACAGCTATCTAAAATAAATACGAAAAAAAAATGAGCATGTGTCTAAACTATTGATATTATATTTAAAAAACAAATGGAACACAGCTTTTAAAGTTACAAACTAAGACCTTTTTTGAATTCTATGAATTATTTTTATATATTTATTTTTTAACATAATTTATTGTCAAATTGGTTTCCACACAACACCCAGTGCTCATCCCAACAGGTGCCCTTCTCAATGCCCATCACCCACTTTCCCCTCTCCCCCACCCCCCATCAACCCTTATTCTCAGTGTTTACAAGTGTCTTATTATTTGCCTCCCTCCCTCTCTGTAACTTTTTTTCCCCTTCCCCTCCCCCATGGTCTTCTGTTAACTTTCTCTAGATCCACATATGAATGAAAACATATGGTATCTGTTCTTCTCTGACTGACTTACTTCACTTAGCATAATACCTTCCAGTTCCATCCACATTGCTGCAAATGGCCAGATTTCATTCTTTCTCCTTGCCAAGTAGTATTCCATTGTGTAAACAAACCACAATTTCTTTATCCATTCATCAGTTGATGGACATTTAGGCTCTTTCCATAATTTGGCTCTTGTTGAGAGTGCTGCTATAAACATTGGGGTACAAGTGCCCCTATGCATCAACACTCCTGAATCCCTTGGGTAAATTCCTAGCAGTGCTATTTCTGGGTCAGAGGGTAGATCTATTTTTAATTTTTTGAGGAATCTCCATGCTGTTTTCCAGAGAGGCTGCACCAGTTTGCATTCCCACCAGCAGTGCAAGAGGGTTGCCATTAAATTAAGACACATTAAATATATAAGGACAACATAGATGGACCTTGAGGGCATTATCCTAAGTGAAATAAGTCAGAGAAAGACAAATACTATATGATCTCACCGATATGTGACAGCTAATAAAACTGAACTCACAGCAATAGAGAACAGGTTCATGGTTTCCAGAGGTGGGGAATGGGGGTGAGGTGAAGTAGGTGAAGGTGGTCAAAAGGTACAAAGTTCTAGTTACAAGTAAGTTCTGAGGATGTAATTACAGCATGGAGAGTAGTTACAATACTTTATTGCAATTTTAAAGTTGCAAAGGGAGTAGACTTAAAAGTTCTCACTACAAGAAAAAAATAGGGGATGGGGCGCCTGGGTGGCACAGTCGGTTAAGCGTCCGACTTCAGCCAGGTCACGATCTCGCGGTCCGGGAGTTCGAGCCCCGCGTCAGGCTCTGGGCTGATGTCTCAGAGCCTGGAGCCTGTTTCCGATTCTGTGTCTCCCTCTCTCTCTGCCCCTCCCCCGTTCATGCTCTGTCTCTCTCTGTCCCAAAAATAAATAAACTTTGAAAAAAAAAATTAAAAAAAAAAAAAAAGAAAAAAATAGGGGAAAGAATAACAAATAAACGTTACTAGGAAAATAATGTTAACATGAAGAAAAACAAACTGATCTCTTCAGCTTCATTGTACATTACACAGAATTTCAGATAGATTATAAATTATTTAACTGGAAAAATATGAAATATTTCTAGTAATGACAGGGAGTTTAATCTTTGCATTTCAAGCAACTAACCCATTATAAAAGGTGACTACAAAATGGAATATCAAATTTATCTTTATCAACATAAAAAGAAAACTGACAGAATGAAGAGAAGAGGGACTTAGTAACTGAAATGCCAGATAAAACTTGTATCTCCAAAATATACAGGGATGCAGCTAGGTTGATAACTAGTGTTTAAGGGACAAACTGTCAGAAAACTGGAACTTGAATCAAAAAGAGGTAAAGTTGCACCCAGTTAACCACATGCCAGGTACGACTATAAACATTTTACACATGTTAACCAATCTCACACTGACAATTTGCCCCCTACACAGAAGATGCTATTTTTAATCCTCCATAGCAAACAAGGAAAGTGGTCAGAGCTCAGATGTGAACCCAGGCAGTGTCACTCCAAAGTCCATGCTCTCAACCACTCAGCTAGCTGCTTCTTTCCTCTGCACAACAAAAATTCACGGACCTGTCTACTCTACAAATCTAAGCCTACCAGATAGATATAAGTTACTACAACACAAACAAAACAAAAATAAGAGTGATTTTGATAGAGTGTTTTGAGGATTCACAGGACCGTGATATGATCTGCAGCAAAGGGGATAAAGAAAGCTTCTAGGAGAAATGGTATCTACATTGGGCCTGCAAGGATATGAGACACAGAGACAGAAAATGGGAGAATAAAATATTTCACACTAAAGGAATAGAATGACCAAAAGCATTAAACTAAGGTAGAAAAGCACTGGCAACTGAAAAGCTTGAGTTGAAAAAAATGGTACTCAGGGGAAAAATAAATGGAAAATAAGAGAGTCAGATGCCTAGAGGGAGGTCAGACTTAACTGAGTGCAGAAGGGAGGGGAGTAACATGGGAGGAGTTGTTATATGGTAACGAGATATAAGAAGCGGACAGAAAAAAATGGAAATAGAAAGAAACATCAGAAGGTTAATTCACTAGTCCAGGCACGGTAGCGAATGTCTCACGTAAAATGGGACCAACAGAAATAGAGAAAAAGGAATAGATCCGTAGCAAACAGTAGCTACTCCAATTCCAATTAAATTAAAGAACTAACAGGGTCAGGACTCAGGTCAGAAAAGGACTCAGCATGCTAATATGTAACAACAACAAAGGGGATATGGATGAGGCCACATGTGGAGGCCATGCTTTGGGGAACTTGGCTATTCTGGGGACAAGGGCTGCATGTTATGGGCCAAAAAGGGCTTGACTGAAGGGGTAGAAAGACCTTGAGGACAAACTGCCCCTGCCTGGTTTGGCTATGCTCAAGAAGTTAACTGAGGAAACTTCAAAATATCAACACTTTTGAGAGACACTATGGAGGCAGACTGACAGAATTTCTCAACAATATTAACGTGGAGGTGACTCTGAGGTTTTAAGAACAAATGAAATAATCTTGTCATTAACAGAGACAGGGAACAAACGAGGGGAAAAAAGGTTTAAAGCAAAAAGAGACATGACTTCAGGTTTCTACATGTTGAGATGAAAGCTTATACAGTATCATGTCCAGAAACAATGATGTGTCCTCAAGACTAGTGCTGGAGTGAGAAAAATCACAACTGAAAATACAGATGTCACCCATATAAAGATATAAATAAGTTGTTAAGATTTAAAACAAAAAAGTACTAGAAAAGAAAAAAGTATTAGGGAAAAAAATGGATCAAAGAAAGTTTAAGGAAGCATATATTTAGAAGGGAAGGAAGGAGAGCCAAAGAAAGCATCATCAGAGGGTTAAGATTAGCACCACAAGAATCAAGTATAATACAGCAATGCTCTCTTACATTTTTCACAACCAAGTACATAAACAAGACAGTATTTTTGTGGCACAAAGGGGTAAATGAGGCTACTAATAACCTGACATTATTAGCCCAGGAATTAAGGAAACTATTAATCTGTATACCAGTTGTTAATCCATTTGCTGTATTGAAAGCTCTGTATTAGGCTTTATGCCAAAAAGTTTAGGATTATACTGTCCTAAAACTCTCTTTCATAGCCACTCTTTTCAATTAGGTGCAATGTTGCAGATATGACAAAGAAGAAAAGAACTAAAAAATAACCATGAAACTTGATAGCTGAGAAATCACTAATGGTTTTAAAAATCAGTGGGAAAAGCTAGACTTCAGGAAGCAACTATGGACAAGGGTAATTAAAATAGCAACATTGTTACCAGTCATGTTACCCTAAATGGTCATAAAGAGTAACTTAAATGGGATGATTCCTCAAATCTTGCCAGCCAAAAATTCTCAAACTAATTTGTAATATGCTTTACCTTGTGGCTCTCATTTTATTCACGTTAATAAAGAGAATAAATAAAGCTCCTTTGAAACTCTGCAACACTTACCCAGTGCGAGACTGACCGACTTTGTCACAAATATCCAAAATGAGGCCCCAATCCTCAGCAGTATTCATCTCACTGGTTGCTTTCTCTGTGTATTATGGGAAGAAAGCATAGACATATCATTTTAAAAAATCTTTAAGAGGTAAATGATCACAAATTACTAAACTGTGATAAAATCAAGTATCAGCAACAACTAGGAATGGCTGCCAGGAGTGTGTTCAATGAAATGTTCAAGTCCATCTTTAAAAGGGGGTAGGAGCACCTCTACTGTCTATTACAACCATTTTCCCGATAAACACTTCAGTTGCTTGTTACTTAATATAATAAATAGGCCACTGATACTTATTTATAAAAAAACTACATACAGGTCTACCCTTTTCCACACACAGAAAGACTAAAATAAGAAATACTTTCATTATCAAATAATTCTTAGCTTTACTTGCTAGTGAAGAAACATGACAAATCTCTACCAAAATGTTTCAGGTAATTAAATTATATGATTTTGTTGATTTTCGTGTCTGACATGGGGGAGGGGGGAAAAATGAACAAAAGAAAACAAAGCTTTAACTGAGTATTTTCCATTAAATAAAAACTTGACAAACTAAATTAAAAACATCAACAGAGGTACCCCATACATTGAGTCCATCATCTCACTAAGCTCCCTCCCTTAATTACAGCAAAAGGATTTTTGAAGCAAACACACAATGACAAGAAAAACATGAGCAACAATTCCTCAAAAACTATATAACAATATAAGCATGTGGCACCTACTTAGAAGACCCAAAAAAGGTGCGTCATATACTGGCAGTAACAAAAGAGCTTAAGAACCAGCCTGTTTTCCACCACCGAATTCTCAGAAAAGTCATGTCCTAGTAGCAGAAGGTAATGGCTACAGCTGACAGTGGAGAAGAAAGGACTTAGGGAGAAAGGGTTAATGCTCTGGGAAATGTAGGTAGGTACCTACTTTGCCTTCCTTATTCGAAAGCTCTTGCAACCACTTCTCTCCGACCCACCTGAGTAAATGAATGATTTGCTTTCTGAAGATAAAGAAAGGTTTCCTTGATAAAGAGACATCAAGCACAGTTGACACATAAGCACCAAAAATAAGGAATTACTTCTAGTTTCCAGTACAGCATTTAAGGAACTTGGAAGTTACCACTCCAGCCAACCAAGTAAAAATCTATTAAATAAAGTGAAAACAACTCTTCTTAGATCCCTCAGAAGTGGGATCACAGGACAAATGCTGTCCCGAAAATCAGAGACACACAGATAGATGGATACATAGAAAAACAACAGAGCAGAAACCCGTGAGCAGAAACATCACCAGAAACCAGTACCAGAGATCTAAATTTTAACAGCCAAATTGCTGGAAGCTAAATGTGCACAATTCTGAGTTAAAATCCAAAGGGGCCCAGACACAAGAGAGTTACTGCATTTTTGCAAATTTTACTTCCATAAGCTCTCCCAGGATCTCAAGGTGAACACCAGAGAAAATTTTCTATTTTTCAGCAGAGGAAGGGAGAAGACGATAACCACTGTGAGATACACCAGAGCATTCTCTTCTTAACAAGGCCTACCTGTTACTTATTTTAACTAGCACCTAACCAACTAGTGTTTTACCAGAGATTAACCCACCTAGGGTAAAGGAAATTCCCAACTCCAGTCTGCTCCAGCCTTCATGTTTGTAAGGGGATTACCCAATTGCAGCCCATCTGGCAATCCTTTCCCACCTAAGAGGGAGGAAAAAGCTGAGCATGGGAGAAATTCACACCTCAGGGGCAAAGGCTCATTTTATTTTTTTCAACGTTTTTTTTAATTTATTTATGGGACAGACAGAGACAGAGCATGAACGGGGGAGAGGCAGAGAGAGAGGGAGACACAGAATCGGAAACAGGCTCCAGGCTCCGAGCCATCAGCCCAGAGCCTGACGCGGGGCTCGAACTCACGGACCGTGAGATCGTGACCTGGCTGAAGTCGGACGCTTAACCGACTGCGCCACCCAGGCGCCCCGCAAAGGCTCATTTTAAAAGACTACCTACCCACCAGACTACAGAACACTTCTTCTTACCTAACATCTTACCATTACAACTGGTCTAGCTTTCAGCAAGCCACCGTATAAAACAAAAATCACAGTTTGAAGAGTAAATATTAGAACCAGATTCACACATGACAGGAAATGTTGGAATTATCAGAAAAGGAATTTTAAAAGCTCTGATTAATATGCTAAGAGCTCTAAAGGAAAAAGGAGACAATATGCAAGAACATATTGTAAGCAAAGAAATGGGAAAAAAGCAAAAAAAAAAAAAGGAAATTCTAAGAAAGAATCAAAAAGAAATACTAGAGACCAAAAACAGTCTAATAGAAATGAATGCCTGTGATGGAACTCATCAGCAGACTTGGACATGGCTGAAGAATGAATCTCTGGACTTGCACATATGTCAAGAAGAACTTCCAAAACTGAAAAGCAAGAGAAAAAAAAAAGATGACTGGAAAAAAAAAAAAAACAAACAAAAACCTGCAACATCATCCAAGAACTGTAGGAAACTACAAAAAGTCAAATGTAGACATAATTGAAACAGCAGAGAGGAGGGGTGCCTGGTGGCTCAGTTGATTAGACGTCCAACTTGGGCTCAGGTCATGATCTCAAGGTTTGTGAGTTTGAGCCCCATGTCAGCCCCCACCCCAAAATAAACATTAGAAATAAAGAAATAGCAGAGAGGAAAGAAACAGAATACTTGAAGCAAAAACAACTCAACATTTCCCCAAACCGATGTCAGACATCAAACCACAGGTCCAGGAAGCTCCAAGAACACCAAGCACAATAAATATCAAAAAACTACACCTAGTTATATCATTTTCAAGCTGCAAAAAATCAATGATAAAGAAAAAAACATAAAAAGAAATCAGCAGAAAAAAATACCTTGTCTAAACAGGAGTGAACATAAGAATTACATCTGACATCTCAGAAACCCTGCAAACAAGGAGGAAATGGAGTGAAATAGTTGGCAATGAGAGAAAATAACCATCAACCTATTATGTACCCTGTGAAATTATTCTACAAGAGGAAAGCAGAAATAAAGACTTTCTCAAAGAATCATTAAAGAAATTTGTTGCCAATAAACTCACCTTGCAAAAAAAATGTTTAAAAAAAGAGCTCTTCAGAGAGAAGAAAATGATATAGGATAGGGTGTATGTGTGTTTCCATAAAAGTGAAATAAATGACAGCAAGGATATCAGGAAAAGGAGAGAGGAACTATGAATATTTCATTATTCGTTTCACTTGCCTGCACTACCAGTGAAGTGGTATGTTATTTGAAAGAGCAACCACTAAAAATAGCAAAAATAGAAGTTAATTAATAAGCTACAAAAGTGAGAAGACTGAATCATATGAAATGTTGCCTTAAAGTCACAAAAGGCAAAAAAAAAAAAAAAGTGGAAGAAAAAATAGGAAAAAATAACAAGGGCTACAACTAGAAAACTGTAACAGATAGGTAGATATTAATCCAACAATACCACATTAATGGTCTAAATGTTAATGGTCTAAATACAAATATTATCAAAGTGATAAAAAAAACAAGATGCAATATATTTTGTCCTCTGGAAGCCCACCTTAAATACAAAGACGGAGAAAGAGATACTATGCTAACATCAATTAAAAGAAAGTGGGAGTAGCTACATTAATTTTAGACAGAGCAGATTTGGGAGCAAGTAAAGTTACCAGGGATAGAGGCATTACATAAGGTAAAGGGTTTAATTCTCCAAAAAAGACCTAACATCCTTACTATGTACATGCCTAATTACAGAATGTTAAAATAACAATGTCAAAAAGTAACAGAACTGCAAAGGTAAATAAATGAAGTCACTAATATAATTGGAGATTTCAACAGCCCTCTATAAAAAAAATGGACAAATCCAACAGGCAGAAAATCAGTAAGGACAAAGTTGAATTCAACAATACCATCAGACAATTGAACATAATTGGCATCTACAGACTATCCAACAACAGCAGAATGCACATTCTTCTCAAGCTTACATGAAATATTCACCAAAATACACTGCATGGCCATAAAACACACGATAATAAATGTTAAAAGATTAGATATGTTACAATGTCTGCTCAAGGACCACAATGGAATTAAATGAAAAATTATTAACAAAAAACTAGCTAGAAAATCACAAAATATATGGAGATTAAATAACATGCTTCGAAGTAATACACAGTCAAGGAAGAAATCTCAAGAGAATTTTAAAATATTTTCACCTAAATGAAAATGAAAGTACGACATACCAAATTCGTATGATACAGTTGAAATCTATGCATACTGGAAAAGTTTACAGCTTTGAATGCATACATTAGGAAAAAAATCTAAAATCACTAACATAAGCTTCCACTTTAGAAAACCAGAAGAGCAAATTAAATCCAAAGTAAGCAGAAGAAAAGAATTAGAGCAGAAATCAATGAAACTGAAAAAAGAAAATAGAGAAAACTCAATACAACCAAAAGCTGGTTCTTTGAAAAGATCGATAAAATTGATAGTTGAAAAAGAAAAAAATAAAGAGAAGATACAAATAACTAATATCAGAAATGAAGATGTTACTACAGATCTCGCAAACATTAAAGTAATATGAACATTACTATGGCTCAATAATATTGAGAGGATCATGGGAACCTCCAATTTATAGCCAATCAGTAAGAAGCACAGGTCATATCCTAGACTTTGATTGGCATCTGAAGTGGAGAGTGAGGACAGTCTTGTGGGACCGAGCCCTTAACCTGTGGGATCTGACATTATTTCCAGGCAGGGGCAGGAGGGATATAGGAAATTTCTTGACCTTCTGCTGAATTTTTCTGTGAATCTAAAACCACTCTAAAAAATAAAGTCCATTTTTAAAAAATTAATAAATAGATGAATTAAGCAACTGCATGAATGCTGATACTTGCTGTGAAAAAAGGAGTTTAACACAGAAGCCTTCCTGACTGGTATCCTTTAAAGGGATTGCTTACAAGCATTGTCTGTGTACAGGAACTTGGGTTTAGGGAAAGTTCCCACCATTCACAGAACTGAGAAGACTGACTCCTTATGTCTAAACTGGTTGTACAAACGTACAAACACTATGGTTTTTGCTGAATACCTGCTTTCTTTGTGGGAGTTTGGGTTACGTGCCAAGTAGAGTATGCCTACAAGATCAGCTCCCAATAAAAGCCCAAGCACTTGAGTCTCTAATGAACGTCCCTGGATGCAACATTTCATACATGTTGTCACAACTCACTGCTGGGGCAATTAACTATATCTTATGCAGAGGACCCAAGGAAGCTTGTGTCTGGTTTTCCCGGACTTCATTCATGTGCCCTTTCCCTCTGCTGACTGAACTTTGGGTCCTTTCACTGTAATAAATCGTAGCTGTTCTATGTTGAGTCCTATGAGTCCTGGTGAATTCTAGACCTGGGGGGCTGGGAGTGGGTGGTCTTGAATCCTACCCCCGCCCTGCATCAAATATTTGCCCTCTGAGAAATTATTCTTTTCTACCCCCTCACCTTCATTTGTACCTTCACCTTACAGGACTGCTCTCTGGGGATTCCAGGTCAGCCCAACAGGAAACACCTAAACACACTCCAGATCATGATATGAAGGGGTAAAGGGAAGTTCCACAGTAAATGGCATACCACAGCAACCTATAATGAAGTTCAGTTTATAAGGCCTAACCACATGATTACGGCTTCTGAAGTGTTTTCTATTTCTCTGGTATTAACCATGGGCAAACAACCAAGGATTATCACGTATCTGAGAGAATCTTCTAACATAGAAGATACAAGAAAAGACAAAACAAATACAGAAAACAAAAACAAAAAAAAAAAGAAAGAAAAAAGAAAAAGAGAGAAAAACAGAATAAGGCAAGTTAGAATAAACAAGAGCCTATGTAGGAGGGAAAAAATTTCAAAAGAAATCTGAAACAAAATCTGTACAGAAGTAGACATAATCTGTCTTGACGGGAGCACTCTAATTTAAGAACAGATAGTTTAAAAGACAGCATCATCATGATCCCAACTAACATTTTCATTTTTTTTAACCTAAGATGGGTTAGGAGTGAGAGGCCTGATCCACACCAAGATTCTTACCTGCAAAGGTTGGTCTTGGTGATGACAGTGAAATTCCTGCTCTCCACATCCCCTCAATGCCCTGCAGCCTAGTTCAACAATGATACTCATTTCCTCCATTTTGATCTACTACTGAGAGCTGGAGGTCAGAGTTGGTTTAAAGCAGAAAAGAGCAAGCAGCCAACTCTGTCCAAATTCTTTGCAGGCTTACAACTTCTGATCCACAGCACAGCCCCAAGGGATGGAGCAACACCTACTAGTCAGTCACTGCCACCAGACGCTGGCAGTGAGTTGTCACCAACGAGTAGTGGGTACCTATACCTAATCATCCTACCATCTTCGAATAGGGAAAATAACAAAAGCAGGTTATTCACACAAATGAATTCCTTGTATAAGAATACAAATGTCTAATACATCTGAGATCTTGGTTAGGTAACTTATTTGCAGGAAATTACAAAATTTGGACAGACATTCAACAAAATGGAATAAGTTTCTAATCTATGCCAGGCTCCATCTGAAGTAGCTTCGACTCTAAAAAAAGAAATGAAACCAGCCGATAGAGACCTAAATAGATGACAGAAAAAGTGTCACAGAAAAAAATGGAAAGCCCAAGCAAGCTTAAAAAAAGGTAAAGACCTGGGGGGGGGGGCGGCCAGAGAAAGGGAAACCAGAAAGGCTTCTTGATATATTTAGAAACTAAGAAGAGAACAGGATTAATAGCAAACTCTTTTGTTTCTATTTAAGTATAGTAAATATACAGTAAATACAGTAAAGAGTGAAGTTATAAAAACAGAAGAGAAGCATAACAAAGAATCTAGGCTAGATACAATAGAGACTATGTTGTGAAAGGTTGGAATCACTCAAAAACCTAAAATACAAGATGCTGTGTTTGTCTTAATTCAAGAAACAGAGAGCCAATAAAATTTCCAGCAAATAAATAACCTAACCAGAGCTGGACTTTCAGACAAAAATGAATACTACCCATATGTGAAAATAGTTTGAAAGGGGAAAAGAAGAAAATAGAATGAGAAATGAACAGTACTTTGGAAACTAAACAGGTTATTTAGAAAGCAAAAGTTGAAATGCTATTTAATTTCATTTGGGCTGCGGGTATGCCAAGAGGATAACTGAGTCAAATTTACCTGTCACTGTTCAAGCTTACATAATATACTGTAAATCCCTTGAAAACAACAACCATTTCTATTTTGGGCAGTTTTTTCAATATTCATGTTCTCAGCCTAAGTAATTAATAAATACTAAACTTACGCAATCACAATATGAATCCATAAAAGTCACAGAAACACAGAGACCTTTAATAGCATCTACCTCAATAATTTTCAAATTTTACTTTTCAGTACAGGAAACCCTCCACAATGTAACTGTGATGCTACCTTCTGTTCTGTTCAGAGTTGTGGGCACAGAACTCCACAAGTTTCCCCGCACTTCACACACAAGCAACAAGCGCAGGGGTTCCCAGGTCAAATGCACTTCTGATCAACTGGCTACGAATTCAAGGGTTCCCATTATCCCCCTCAGGTTCATTAATTCACTGTAACAACTCAGAACTCAGAAAAGTACTTATGATTACAGTTTTATTACAACAGATACAAATCTGTACCAGCCAGTGAAGAGATTCTTGCACAGGGTAAGGTCTGGAACAATCCCAAACCCAACGCCTCTGTACCCTCAGGACACATCATCCTCCTGGAACATAAATGTGCATCACCAACAAGGAGGCTCAACCAAGATTTGGTGTCTAGAGCATTTATTGGCATTTCGTTACGAAGTTATGAAGCCACCTCCTGGAACTCAATCTCCAGGCCTCCTACTCCTCCCTGGGGATCTGGCTAATATCATATGATTCAAAGTCTCAACCATCTAATCACAAGGTTAAGCTAGAGTGACCAGCTTCCATGCTGAGTCATCTCATTAACATAGACAAAGATCACACACTCTCATTCAATATTCTTTTATAAGAAAATCTTACCTTCAAAGAAACTCAGTTGTAAACCAAATCCAAGTAGAACTGCTCTAATTGAGGAGACCCAGCGAGACCCAACCTCTATTAGACCCTCCTCTAATTGAGCAGACCCTATGGATCCCCAACCCCTATGAAACCAAAGAAAACTGAGTGACTCATCCTGATCAATATCCTCCAGTCTAACATTTACTTCATCTTAGAAAAGGAAATCAAGTCAGTGCTTTGATCTGATAGTGTATTTAAATAATTTATTCACCATCCTTACTGACTGGTAGCCAAGCAAGCCTTTTAAAAAACATAGTGCATTTATGCATTTAAAAACATAGTGCAAAAACAAGAAAACACTTAAATTCTACCATCTTATTTAAAAATATAATAGCTAAGCTTATTAAAACTTAACTTATGGATGCCTGAGTGGCTCAGTCAGTTAAGCATCTGACTCTTGATTTCGGCTCAGGTGATGATCTCACAGTTCGTGAGTTCAAGCTCTGCATCAGTGTGGAGCCTACTTGGGATTCTCTCTCTCTCCTTCTCTCTCTCTCTCTCTCTCTCTCTCTCTCTGCCCCTTCCCTTCTCATACGCAAGCGTGCTCTTTCTCTCTTTCAAAATACATAAACTTGAAAAAAAAACTTACTAAAACTTCAATAGTTAACTAGAAATGATATTTTTATGTCTGATCAAATATAAACTGCTTATAACCATTAACAGAGTATGATCTTACAGTTCTGAATTAAGTTGTAACCAGAAGTATGTCAGCAGATTTGCTGAAAACTCGTGAACTACCTACCTTCTTACTCTCCAATGTATAAACAGGATCAGGATCTGACTCAAACTTCTACAGATCAGAAACGCAACCCATTTCAGAACTCTAGAACTATTCAAATTCTTTATCGATGCTGCCTTACAATCAACAAGAGCAATAGCACAGTTCTTTGTCAGTGACAAAAACAGCGAATATTTTTAAATCGGATGAACAAAAACTATTAGTAACAATTCAACATCGTTTTGTGAACAGCAAAATCAAAACTATTTTCTAAGACAAAAACAGGGTTTGTAGGCAAGGTAAAAGTGACAAGCAAAAACAGAGACTTGCTTCTAAAGAATTCAAAGCTTCATAATGATCTCACTTTATCCTCAGATTATCCTTACCCTAATACAAAGCTTGTTTAATTGCACTTCACTTTATTGCACTCAGCAGATAATGCTTTTTCTACAAATTGAAGGTTTGTGACAACCAAGCTTCGAGCAAGTCTATCAGCACCATTTTTCCATGTGTCACATTTTGATAATTCTTGCAATATTTCAAACTCTTTCATTATTGTATTTGTTACAGTGATCTGTGATTAGTGATTATGATTTGCTAAAAGCTCAAATGATGGTGAGCATTTTTTAGTAATAAAGCACTTTTTTTTTTTAATTTTTTTTTTCAACGTTTATTTATTTTTGGGACAGAGAGAGACAGAACATGAACGGGGGAGGGGCAGAGAGAGAGGGAGACACAGAATGGGAAACAGGCTCCAGGCTCCGAGCCATCAGCCCAGAGCCTGACGCGGGGCTCGAACTCCCGGACCACGAGATCGTGACCTGGCTGAAGTCGGACGCTTAACCGACTGCGCCACCCAGGCGCCCCAATAAAGCACTTTTTAATTAAAATGTGTGCACTGGGGTGCCTGGGTTACTCAGTCGGTTGAGTGTCCGACTTCGGCTCGGGTCACGATCTCGCAGTTCATGAGTTCGAGCCCCACATCAGGCTCTGTGCTGACAGCTCAGAGCCTGGAGTCTGCTTCAGACTCTGTGTCTCCCTCTCTCTCTGCCCCTCCCCTGCTTGCGCTCGCTCTCTCTCTCTCTCTCTCTCTCTCAAAAATAAACATTAAAAAATTTTTGTAAAAAAAAAAGATGTATTCACTACTTTCTGGGAGTGATGCTATTGCACATTTAATAGACTATGGTATGGTATAAACATAACTTGTACATGCACCAGGAAACAAAAAAAATTCATTTGACTCACTTTATTGATATGTTCACTCTATTACAGTGGTCTGTAACCCAGCCCACAATACCTTCAAGGTATGCCTGAACACAAAGATTAGTGATCTTTGATGTTGCAAATGTTAACTGTTTTGGATCATCACAAATCACGTCCATAGTAAGACAATGAATTTAATAGATAAATGTGTATGTTCTGACTGTCCACTGAATGGCCATTCCCCCATCTCTCTCCCTCCTTCCCCCCCTCTCTCCGTCGCTCTCTCTCTCTCTCTCTCTTCTGGGGCCTCCCTATTCCCTGAGACACAAAATATTGAAATTAGGCCAATTAATAACTCAACAATCACCTCTAAGTATTCAAGTGACAGGAAGAGCCACATCTCTTACTTTAAATAAAAAACTAGATATGATTCAACTTAGTGAGGAAGGTATGTCAAAAGCTGAGAAAGGTCAAAAGCTAGGTGTCTTGAACCAAACAGTTAACCAAGTTGTGAATGCAAAGGAAAAGTTCTTGACAGAAATTGAAAATGCTACTCTAGTACTCCAGCACACAAATGATAAGAAACTGAAGCAGCTTTATTGCTGATATGGAGAAAGTTTTAGTGGCTGGAGAGAGTATCAAATCAGCCACAACACTCCCTTAAGTCAAAGCCTCACCCCGAGGAATGTCCTCTCTTCAAATTCTATTAAGGCTGATAAAGGTAAGGAAGCTGCAGAAGTTAGAAGATAGCAGAGTTTTCATGAGGTTTAAGGAAAGAAGCCATGTCCATAAGACAAAAGTGCAAGGTGAAACAGCAAGTGCTGAAGTATAAGCTGCAGCAAGTTATCCAGAAGATGTAACTAAGATAACGGAGGTGGCTACACTAAACAGATTTTCAACGTAGACAAAACAGCCTTATGGCAGAAGACGCCAATTCTGACTTTCATAGCTAGAGTGAAGTCAATGCTTAGCTTCAAAGCTTTGAAAGACAGGCTGACCCTCCTGTTAGAGGCTAATGCAGCTGGTGTCTAAATTGAAGCCAATGCTCGTTCATCATTATGGAAATCCTAGGGCCCTTAAGAACTATGCTAAATCGGGGTGCCTGGGTGGCTCAGTCAGTTGAACGTCCAACTCCCGATTTCAGCTTAGGTCTTGATCCCAGAGCCGTGGGATGGAGCCCCACGTCAGGCTCCACACTGAGCATGGAGTCTGCTTAAGATTCTCTCTCTCTTCCTCTGCCCTTCTCCCCCACTTGTGTGTGCTTGCTCTCTCTCTCTTTAAAATAAACATTTTTGAAAATTTAATAAAAGATTTAGGGAGGTAAGAAATGCTGACAGGATGATTGCCCATCATGTTCAGGCTATGGGGGAAAAAAAGGTCAATCAGTTTGGAGATGTAATAGTTCATCAAAAAGAGCTAATGAAAAAAGCAAGACTTAAAGAAATTATTGTCTTTTTGAGATTATGGTTATCAATTTTTCAAAATGTTTCATCTTATGTCCCTAGTCCCACTGACCACTAGAAACTGTGTTTACAAAGAAAAGCAATCTGAAGCTCTACTAACCAGAAAGGAATCAGTAGGCGTCAAAAGAACAGCATGGAAGCATCTCAGAGAAAAGCACAAAATAGAAATGAAAACCTAAAAAGCTATACAAAGAAAACCTTACAGGATAAATAAAATTAAAACAGAAGAAACAATGAGTATAATTTCTTAACCCAGTGGTTATCAGACCTTTAATAGACCTATATTCTAAATTTTCACATTTCTCCCCAAGCATGTTTTCACAGTAACTAATCCCATCCCTTAGAATCTGAGTAGTCTCTAGAGGCTCCACAGCTATTTCTAACTTTATCATGAGAGAAGCTAAAATTTGTCCATTACTTACTATAGCAAGTACTGTGTTAAGTGCTTTACATGTATCATATCCTTAAAACAACCCTAATGAAAACTAATGAAGAGAAGGCTATGCGAGGCCAGAGGATCCACACCTGAAAAAGCAGTGGTATAAAACCAACAAAGAAACATGCCTTGAGAAACAAAAGTGGAACGTGAGGATGAAGAGGTAAGAAAGGAGCTAAATGCTAACAAGTTTTACATTCTAGGCTGAAAAGTCAAATTCCTGTGAAAGCTGTAGATTTACTGAAATGCCGTAATCACTGGAGCCATATGATTATATTGTATTTTCGAAATATCACGATCAACCACCTAGAAAATTCCTGGGGACAGACTGAAGGCAGGGATAACAGTTGGAGGCTAACGTACTCATCTAAGAGCTCAGTGACCCAAACCAGCCCTAGCAGTGGCAATGAGAATAGAAAGGAGCGGAAGAATGAATGGAGGGAAAATGAATGTGGATTCAAGACCTGTTAGGAAGATAAAGCTCAGAGATTATAGCAACACCAGAATCCTTAAGGGCATGATCCATGTGCTGGCACAGAGTAGATCATATGTGTCTGTTGTCTGGAACGTAGAAAATTACAACTACAGAAGTCAAGAATGACTCCCAAGAATCTAGACATACATGACTAAACTGAAGTACCAGTCATCAGCACAGAAGAAAAGAATACTTAAGGAAAGTTTAAATATGATTTTGAACAAGCCAGATTTGAAGCATATTCATTTCCAGTAAAGAATCAGAATATCATGGGCACCTGGGTGGCTCAGTCGGTTAAGCGTCCGACTTCAGCTCTCAGCTCAGGTCATGATCTCGCAGTCCATGAGTTCAAGCCCCACGTCAGGCCCTGTGCTGACAGCTCGGAGCCTGGAGCCTGCTTCAGATTCTATGTCACCCTCTCTTTCGGCCCCTCCCCCGCTTATGCTCTGTCTCTCTCATTCTCAAAAATGAATAAATGTTAAAAAAAAATTTTAAAAAAGAATCAGAACATCATGTATTTTTATAAATATTCTTAATAACAACTCCATGAGGTAGATATTTTTATCCCTATTTACAAAGGTGGAAAGTGAACGCAGAAGGCTTCTGTACTTGTTCATGTCCATACTGTGCCCATTTATTAACAGCAAATGCTGCAGCTGCCATTTAAACCCAGAGCCCAAGGTCTTTCCATCACACCATACTGCAGGAGAATAATGTAGCATTAACATTTATGAAAATTAAACTGGCTGTGATTTATGATCCTGAATGGACTAACAAAACAGACTAAAACCATGTCCAAGTCTATAGGATATGAACTGGTCCAAAGTACTCTGATTAGGAATGCAAAAGTACTATCACAAAAACAAAGATATGGTTTAGAAGAGGCAGGGTAATAATTCAGAGATGCCTCTAGGGTTTCAAATCAAGACAACTAATACAGTGTAAAATATTTACCATATAATGAAGGTAGAACCAGACTGGAAAATAAGTTCAGTTTTCTGATAGATTGATTTCTAGGTGATAACAAAATACCCAATAGAAATACAAGACTGGAGATGAAAAAAAAAATCAGTAATTCATTATTTGATAAATACTTATTGACTGCTTACTATGTATCAGATACTGTCCCTAAGATACTAGGGATAGAAATGAAATTTTCCCTGGGCGTCTGGGTGGCTCAGTCAGTTAAGCATCCGACTTTGGCTCAGGTCATGATCTCGCAGTCCATGAGTTTGAGCCCTACATCGGGCTCTGTGCTGACAGCTCAGAGCCTGGAGCCTGTTTCAGATTCTGTGTCTCCCTCTCTCTCTGACCCTCCCCCATTCATGCTCTGTCTCTGTCTTAAAAATAAATAAACATTAAAAAAAATTAGAAATGAAATTTTCTCATTCTGTGGAGTTTGTATTTTATACAGGGAATGATCAATTAATGTCAAGTAGTTGAATACCATAAAGAAAAATAAAATGGAACAAGGAAACAGAATGAGAGGGTAGAAATGGATTTTTTTTTATAGAAAGTAATTAGGGAAAGCTTCTCTTCGAAACTCATTTGAACACAGTCTTAAAGGATGTAATGGACATCAAGATCTTCAAATATTGGGGGGGAAGGCATTGTAATCAAAAAAGACAGCACAATACAGAGACAGAGGCAGGGAAGAGCTCAGAGTGTTCTGACCCAAGAGGCTTAGAATGATAGAGTCTGGAGATCAAAATCATATCAGAGACACAGGAAGGAGCCTAAATGTAGCCCACAATAAGGAATTTGCATTTCCCTGTAAGTCGATGGGAAGCTACTGGAGGGTTCTGAGCAAGTAAATGACATTATCTAAGATTTTTAAAAGATCACTGACTTTTTTGTATAAGAATTGACTGCAGGGGGCAATTGTGCAGCCCAACTAGAAGGCTCATGCCATAGTCTATGAAAGAGATATCAATGACTGGACTAGTAAGATAATAATGGTAAGGAAAGGAGAAGTGATTAAAGTAGAGCCAAAGATCTTACTGACAGAATGGATGTGGAATGTGAAAAAAGAAGAATCAATGATGACTCCTAGCCAGACATTAGAGATGAGTGACAGGAATATCGATGGTGCCATCTACTGAAACAGGCAAGAATGAAGAAAAGAGAAGGTTTAGGTAAGAAAACCAAGAACCATTTACCTCAGTAGCCCATATTAAAGATAAAGAAACTGATGCACAGAACATCTAAGCAACTAGCCCACGGTCACTGCTGGTAAGCAGCAAAGTTAGGAATTGAATTCAAGCAGTATAGTTCCAAGGTCTCAATTCTTAAAATTTTTTTTTTAACGTTTATTTATTTTTGAGACAGAGAGAGACAGAGCATGAACGGGGGAGGGACAGAGAGAGAGGGAGACACAGAATCAGAAGCAGGCTCCAGGCTCTGAGCCATCAACCCAGAGCCCGACACGGGGCTCGAACTCACAGACCGTGAGATGGTGACCTTAGCTGAAGTGGGACGCTTAACCGACTGAGCCACCCAGGCGCCCCCAAGGTCTGAATTCTTAATGCTAAGTTAAATTGTCTAGTAAGACTGCAAGAAGAAAAATGTCAAAAGAATTTCTAGAACTGAGCCTAAAGTTTGGTTCAACATTTGAAGGTCACAAAAGGAAAAGCCAAAAAGACTAAAATGGAGCTAAGCAGCAAATTAGAAAAAGTTTGGTGTCCTGGAAACCAACTGAATAAAGTATATCAAAGACGAAAACTAAGAGATCAACAAAGAGACTAGGAATTGACCATTAGATTTGGCAAGATGGAAGTCACTAGGGACTTTGAAATAAAAGCTCGATAGAATAAGTTATCGTTGTAATTCAACAGTTGAACTGAGCAAGAAACACAACATCCAAAATAAGATTAATTTATTCAATAAATGTTTGCAAATGTTTGCTGAATGTTTTATTAGTGCAGACAGTGGCCTACATGCTTGGGATACAGTACTGAGCAAACCAAAAATCTCTGTCCTCTTAGAGCTCACATTCTAACAACACATTTCAGCATTTCTTCCAGGAAAAAGCTATGACCAGTATTTTGCCTCTTTGTATAAAATGTTACATTACATAAATCAGATAGTGAATTTCTGATTCACCATTTCAGTTTATAAATAAAGCTAAAGACAGTTAATTTTGAAGAAGTACAAATACAACATTAAGTTATAATTAAATCAAGTGAGTTAGTAGGACTACTTTAATGTCACATACTCATTGATGGACAAAGAAGAAGGAATGTTGTTAAATTTATTCCACACACAGTATTCTACATATCATACTAGTAAAAAAGTTAACATGGGAGTCTAAAGGACTCTTTCCAAGAATTACTTACTGGGAGTCTCTGACAGGTCTCCTTAGGTAACCTTTCATGATATTTTGATATATGGATCATGTGGAGCAAATTAATCCAAATACAGAACTGGACTAACTTTAAAAAGTAAGCTTCCGGGGCGCCTGGGTGGCGCAGTCGGTTAGGCGTCCGACTTCAGCCAGGTCACGATCTCGCGGTCCGTGGGTTCGGGCCCCGCGTCGGGCTCTGGGCTGATGGCTCAGAGCCTGGAGCCTGTTTCCGATTCTGTGTCTCCCTCTCTCTCTGCCCCTCCCCCGTTCATGCTCTGTCTCTCTCTGTCCCAAAAATAAATAAACGTTGAAAAAAAAAAAAGTAAAAAAAAAAAAAAAGTAAGCTTCCCCAGGGGTACCTGGGTGGTTGGTCGGTTGGGCAGCCAACTCTTGATTTCGGCTCAGTTCACGATCCCGTGATTACGCGATGGAGTCCCACAGTGGAGCTCCGTGCGGACACTGGAGACTGGAGACTGCTTACGATTCTCTCTCTTTCTCTCTCTCTCTCTCTCTACCCCCCCCAACCCACCCCTCTCCCCCGCACACATTCTCTCTCTCTCTGTAAAATATAATAAAAAAAAAAGTAAGCTTTCCTGGAGCAAAGGAATGTTCCTACACTCAAGAAGCTTACCATCTAGTAAGCTCAAGTGAGACATTCTCAATTGAACATTAGGCACCTAATATGTTGCAACTAATAAAAAAATTAAGAAACATAGTACAGAATATAACTATCTTTTATACTAAATAATTTGGTGAAGACAGAAAGCATTGCAGGAGTTTGGAAAAGGGCAAAGATTCCAGTAGGCTAAAAGAGTGGTTCTCGGCTGGGAGCTATTTTGTGCCCCCAGGGGACATTTAGTAATGTCAGAAAACTTTTAAAATCATGTGGGGGGAGGGGGGGGACGGCGGGTAGGCGCACTGGTCTCTACTGGGTAGAGGTCAGGCATGCTGCTAAACATCCTCCATTGCACAGGATAGGCTTCCCTACATTGCACAGGATAGGCTTGCAAAAGAAAGATATTTATCTGGTCCACAATGTCAAGTGTCACTAAGAAACTTTAGGCTAGAGTAATCAGGAAATGATTCAAAAACGAGTTGGACCCAGAGCTGGCCTTTAATCATGAGCACGTGCAGCAATTTGGAAGCCATAATAATACAAGTGAAAGTATAAAGGCTGACAGAGCCTGTGTTTGAATTGGGTGGTAAAGGTACTGGGAAAGAGTCTGACTTTAAGAAATTTGTTTAACCCCAATATAAACGTGTGTTCAAAAAGTCAGTAGGATATAAAAGTGAATGTAGTTGAAAACTAGATTATATACAGCCATGAAAACTAGATAAAAGTTCTGGAAACCAAAGAAGCAGATATTAAGAAATTGTTTCAGGAGTTAAGCATCTGACTCTTGATTGAGGTCATGATCTCACGGTTTGTGAGTTCAAGCCCTCCTTCAGGCTCCGCTTTGACAGCACGGAGCCTGCTTGGGATTCTCTCTCTCTCCCTCCCTACCCTTCCCCCATCTCTCTCTCTGTCAAAATAAATAAACTTAAAAAAAATTATTTTGAACATTTGCCCTAGAAATTACTGTAATGTTATAAAACTGCTTGAGAGCAGCAACCATGTCTTATTCATCACTCTCTTATGTCACCGAGGCAGTGTCCTGTAAATACAGATCTTCCTAGACTTATGAGGGGTTAGCTCTCAACCCACAGTAAGCTGAAAATATCCTAAGTCAAAAATGCATTTAATATACCTAACCTACCAAACATCACAGCTTAGCTTAGCCTACCTTAAATGTACTCAGAAAACTTACATTAGCCTACAGTTGGGCAAAATCATGTAATACAAAGCCTATTTTATAGTAAAATGTTGACTATCTTACGTAATTTATTGCATACTGTACTGAAAGTGAAAAACAGAATGGTTGTAAGGATGCAGAATGGTTCTAAGTATTACGGGGAGTTTACCCTCATGGTTGCACAGCTAACTGGGAGCTGCAGATGGGAGCCACTGCCTCGCATCACGAGAGGGGATCATACCGACTGCATCTGGCTCTCCCGGGAAAAGATCCAAATTCAAAATTCAAAGTACAGTTTCTACTGAATGCATATCGCTATCACACCATCCTAAATTTGAAAATCGTTAAGTTGAACTACTGTGAGTCAGGGATCTGACTGTGTGCTAAGTGCCTACTGAATTAAACGCGATTTTCCAATTAAGTATTATTGGCTATCTCTAAAGTTCCACCCACTGCTGATTTAGGACATTCATTGAAACTGGAACCAAAAAGAGCTATCATTTGGTAGGTGACTACTATAGAAAGGCACCGTAGTAGACCCTCTACACATGTTATTTCATTGATCACAAAAATAATGTGTTTTTCCACTTTTTTTTAAAAATTTTTTTTCAACGTTTATTTATTTTTGGGACGGAGAGAGACAGAGCATGAACGGGGGAGGGGCAGAGAGAGAGGGAGACACAGAATTGGAAACAGCCTCCAGGCTCTGAGCCATCAGCCCAGAGCCTGACGCGGGGCTCGAACTCACGGACCACGAGATCGTGACCTGGCTGGAGTCGGACGCCTAACCGACTGCGCCACCCAGGCGTCCCTCCACTCTTTAAAGATGAGCACCCTGGGACTCACAGAGCTTAAGTGACTTGCCTATGATTTCACTACAAGCTAGGCAGTGGCCAAGTGAACTCCTTTCTAGTCTTAACCCAAACCTCCAAGACTCAGTGACATACTCTAAGAGTTAAAAAGCAAAATTCAACACCTATCTTTTGTAACTAAATTATACTAAAAAATAAAAAACAAGTCTAAAAGGGTGTCCTTATATTTCTTTACTACGGTAGTTAGTCATGGTATACGGCTTGCTTTCATTCCACACTTATATGCCAAACTGGTTCCTAAGTGCATTCAAATCACCCCAAAATTCTTCTCCAGGACACTCAAAGTCCTGTAATTATTACCCTCAGACCAGAAACAAACAAAAAACTAACCTGTTGAGTCGGTACGATCAGGACCTAAGACCAACGATTCAGAAAACAGAAAAACAAAACAAAAAAGGCATTTCAAAATCAAAACGAATTAACATTCTCAGATTTAAGGTTCTCTTCCACGCCTCTTAAAGTACTGAGAGCCAGGCTAAAAAATGCAGCACAGTGCATCTCTCCTAACGTTTTTGAGAATCAACCCTGCACCAGAAGCTCTCTCCTCTCGCTACAGTCAACAAAAATGTTTTTTAAATCCCCTAAGGAAACTAACCCAAAACATTCTCCTATTCCAAACGTTTAACATTTGTCCAGGGAAAACACTTTATTGGAGGGCTTATCATCCTACCCTACGTGACATATTGCTCGGCTCTCAAACTCTCTTCTTCCAGAAGCACTGTCCCAGCACCAGATGCTACACCAGCTGTTCCTCCGAGGCCCTCGACATCAGAAGCAGTTCTTTTGAAACCCACAGTGCTAGTCCAAGGCCCATTTCGCAGGCTCTCTGAGTCCCATTTCTTTCAAAGAGGGTGAGCCAAGCCCCCAACCTCCTCCAAACTCTTTAAGAAGGAGCTTCGGGAAAGGAGAAGCACTCAGCCCCGGCCAGCGGGTCAGGGGCACCCGCACACAGCAGGCAGGGTGGGCTTGCACTCCGGCGCGGGGCGGACAGGGAGCGGCAAAAGCACTTACCAACATCCTGATCGAAGGGATTGGTGGCAAAGAGAGGCATCTCCGCTGCGTGCCCAGGCGTCCGCAGGGACTCCCCCTCGACACCACGGGAGTCGGGGAGCGACCTCGGAAGGAAGACTCCTCAGGCAAAAACAGCAACACAGACGGACTCCACGGGCTTGGCGACAGCTCCACCTCTCACCGACCCCCAGCAACCGCGGCAGCGGCGGCGGCGGCGGCGGCAACAGCGGGGGCGCAGACAAGGCCCCCGCCGCGCGGAGCCTGTCGGGAACCTAGGCGACCTCGGCGCTGCCTGCTCAGGACCTGCCCGGAACCTGCCCCGCCAAATCAGGCCCCACCAAAGAGTCCCCTCTCCCGGACCCCTACTTTCGATCGGTCGTGCGCGAGAGTAGGAATAATGCCTGTATTTTCTGCTTTTGCTTTGGCCAGGAGTCGCCGGAGGACGGGGTCCTCCAGGCGCGCCGAAGACGACTACCGAGCCCAGGCGTGAATCAGAGACCGAGAAAGAAAAAGGGTCGCGTGAGGATTGAGCCAGACCCCGTGCTCGGCCCTGGCTCAGTCAATTGTCATGATTTTATACTCCCTCTTGAGGGGGGACGGAAACTCCTTCGTTGGGGGTCAGCTAAGTCAAAAAGCCGTGAGTTCAGTTCGCTGCCCGAGGTGACAAGAAACTTGCTTGGATGAAGTCATGTGAGCTGAACCGATTGGCCCGAATCCTCAAAGAGGGGAGTGTCAGGGCGCGCGGCTCCCTTGGAGAGGCTGAGGTAACGCTGGCACCTTCCCGAGAGTCCCCGGACGCCTGGCTTCTGAGTCTCTGTGGAAAGCACTTCTCGCTGGGCGTTGGCGCGCCTGACGAACTGTGCAGTCACTGAGCAGTTGTGGCGATTGGAAAATCAGTTTCACGCCCCAGGAATGTCTGCGAGAGCCGTCCCCGCCCCGCTTCCCAGACCCAGCCAAAAAAAAAAAAAAAAAAAAAAAAATCCAAAGCAAAACCAACTGAGAAATGGAGCTAGAAATTGATGAGGGATTCCTAGCACCTCAGAATGTTGACTTGGTAACTTTATTTTTAAGTCTTTAACAAATTGCGTTTATGTCACGTAGAAATTTTAAGCAGCTTCCGGGGGTTTTGTGTCCCACTTGGAACCAACTTCAGAGCAGCTTGTGCATAAATTGGAATTATGTGAATCGTACCTCCGGTTAGAGCACTTAACACACGTAGCGTGTAAACAAATATTTCCAACTTGTCGGCGACGGGATCACTCTGCAAGGCGGGCTTACAAAAATCCATGGGGAATGAAATCTCACTTCTGAAAGTGAAAAACGCAAATTCAAGTAGCGTCTGGATACCTTGCGCCCATTCAGACGGGGACTGAAGGCTAAATTAATATAGTCTTCCTAAAGGAACTATTTGAAAGGATGTTACAAAAGTAGGAACACCTTTGGACCCAGCAATTCTACTTTTTGGATTTATCCTAAAGACAGTCTTGAAGAACACGAACAACAGTGTTCGTGGCAACGTGGCTTCTAATATCAAAGCGTCCTTCACCACTAAAATGCCCAATATAAATCACATCACCTCCTGGTGCTTCAATTTTATTTTCTCATCTGTGAAAAGCAGGAACAATCATAGGGTTGTGAGGATGGAATGGATGAATACAAACCAAACCCTTAGGTGCCTAGCATGTAGTAAGCACTAAATAAATGTAAGTAATCATGATAATTAATATTGGCCAAGCAAATCATAGTACACACGATGTGGAAACTCCGCAGCTGTCCGAGGTGATGATGTAGACGTGTATTTACGTAGAAAGACATCCAGATACATAAGTTCTTAAAAGCGAGTTACAAAAACGCGTAAAATTACAGAATACGCCCAATTTTTAAAGCCTGAAATACATGAGACTATTATGACAGGGCTGTCTCTGAGTGGTAAGATTTGAGATGATATTTTGTTCTTTGTGCATGTTATATTTTCCAAATATTTTCACGATGAGCCTCTATTTCTTTCAGAAGCAGAAAAAGTTAAAAAACAGTGTAAAAAATGTAGCATATTAGTAATACCACTTCTTAACATCTTGAGGAGCCAGTGCCGAAAGCCTGTTTGTGTTTCATGATGGCAAGTATAAAATTATTCTAAAACATCACTATTGATAGGAAAAGCAGAACATTCTCTCTAAAACCGGTTCTTGGTGACTAATCTGATAGAATCAAGTGACAGCTTGTCCATCTTAAGGTCCTGAGCAGTGTCTGGGGCACATTATCATAATCGCCCTGCATCAAAGCCAAATATTTATAAAAATGCGTTTGGACGTGCTTTGTGCTCCAATAAGGAGACTGAGTTGCCGTGTTGCTGGCAATAAGCTAGTGATCAAATTGTGTGAGCCTTGATCATCAGTGTGTGAAAGCACTGGGAATAGTGAAGGAATTAGTTAGTCTTGATGCCATTATCCTTGTCTTCCGACCTAAAAGAATTCCTTCAGTTATTTGGGACCTTTATAATTGATATGCTATAGATAATAGACATTTTTAAATGTAGAAATTTTAATATTGTCATGCTTAACATAAAAGTCCAATATAAAAAGTTAAATGGGATTGTATTTTGAGGTTAGCTTTCTGTTGTTATCCCTTAAAACATTGAAACTGCAGGAGTTGGCACTTTTAAGATTACCAAAATTTTTAAAATCTAGAGACTACATATAATTTCTATAATACATGGGTTTAATAAATTCTGTGGTTAATTTTAAAATATTAGTTCCTTTTCTTTTTGGTGTGACATTGAAAATTCTTCTACAGTAAAAAATGATAGCAATGTGCAAATGGAGTTGTTCCAGGGGATATCTATAATTTTAAAGTTTAGGAAAAGAAATATCCCAGGAAGATTATTCACACTAGCTAACACCCTCATCATCTCTTAAATGAATTATTACATCCACCTCCTATGTTTTTCTACTTTCTTACTGTTACGGACTGATTTGCATCCCACCCAAATTCATGTTAAAGTCCTACCCCCAAATGTGATGGCATTTGGAGATGAAGCCTTTGGTAGATAATTCAGTAATTAGGTTTAGATGAGGTCCTGAAGGTGGGGCCCTCATGATGGGATTAGTGCCCTTTTTAAAAAAAATTTTTTTAACATTCGTTTATTTTGAGGAAGAGAGATAGTGCGAGCAGGGGGAGGGGCAGAGAGAGGGGGAGACACAGAATCCGAAGCAGGCTCCAGGCTCTGAGCTGTCAGCACAGAGCTGGACACGGAGCTTGAACTCAAGAACCCTGAGCTCATGACCCGAATGGAAGTTGGATGCTTAACCGACTGAGCGCCCCCAGGTGCCCCAAGGGATTAGTGCCCTTTTTAAGAATAGGCAAGAGGGAGCTTCCTCTGTCTTGTGAGGACACGGGAGGGAAGCCGGAAGCAGAGTTCTCACCAGAACCTGAGCATGCTGGCCTCCTGATCTCAGATTTCCAGCCTCCAAAAACAAATTTGTTGTTTAAGCTTCCCAATCTATGATCATTTCTTACAGCACCAGAGTTGACTGATACACCTACCTATCTCCAAACCATTCTCCAAACCCCTGCTGGAATGATTTTTTCTAACACACAAACCTGATTGTGTCATTCCTATGGAATTCTCATATCCTTTCTTCAGTCGTTCAGTACATATTTATTAACACTTTATGTGTGCAAGGTACCATTCTGTATGCTGGAAATAACATAAGGATAAATGCTGTATATGAGATAACCTCTTTTGGAATATCTGCTATTTGGAGTATCTCCTGTTTGGAGAATAGTCATTAAATAATTCCATGATTACAGGTATGCAGAGTAGTCTCCTACCTTCAGGATTAAATTCTGATTCTTTAGTAAGTGTATCCTTACTGAAGTGGCCCCTGAGTATCTCATCTCTTCAGTCTTTTTTCATAGCCTCTCCTCTAACATTTCTGATGTTCCATGGTTTCCCTATCTTCAAACAAGCAAGTTTTTCTGCCTTTTCCGCTCTGATTCTATAACTTCTCTAAACCTCTTCTCAGATTTCACTTCCCTTTCTGGGCTTTCTCTACTCAGTACCTGACCAATAATAGGCACATGATAAATACATGTTAATAAGTTGGTTATTGGCGACCTCTGTCACAGCACTTAGTGGTATTATATTTATTCCAGGTGTCTTTATATAAAAACCACTCCAAAGTCATGTTAAGGCAACAATAATCCTTTCTTTGATTACAAATCAGAAATATAGTCAGTGTTCTGCAGGCACAGATTCCTTCTCTTCCACACAGTGTCAGCAGGGGTGCCTCAAAGTCTGGAATGATTCTACACCTTGGGGTTGCAATCACTGGAAAGCTTTTGCACTTACATGTCTGGCAATTGATGCTGGCAGTTGGCTAGGTCACTGGGGCTGTCAGCTAGAACTACATGGGACCTTCTATGTGTCTCCTTGGTTTCCCCCAACATATTGGACCAAGCATTCCAAGAGATACGAAGACCTGAGGTAGGTAAGGGGCACAGCATCCTATCAGTCATATTCTATTGGACAAACAGTCACAATGTCTATAGTAAAGGGCACAGGATATAAAACCCAATTTTTTTTTAATTTTTTCAAAGATATCTATTTACTTTTGAGAGAGAGACAAAGAGAGACAGAGCATGATCAGGAGAGGGGCAGAGAGAGAGGGAGATGCAGAATCTAGGGCAGGCTCCAGACTCTGAGCTGTCAGCACAGAGCCTGACACAGGGCTCAAACTCATGAGCCATGAGTGAGATCGTTGACCTGAGCCGAAGTCAGATGCTTAACTGACTGAGCCACCCAGGTGCCCAAAACCCAATTCTTGATGGAAGTTCTATTTAAGAATTCAGGGACTATATTTGAAAGCTACCACAATAGTGTAACATTTTACTTGTTTTTATAGCTTTCGTCTGTGACTTACTTATCTCTAGATTTCCATGGTAGGTGTCCCATAAATACATGTTAAATATACTAAAGAAATAAAATTTGTCATGATTAAAGTAGCATATTTCCAATGGTATACTCATCAGCCATGAGGGAGTAACAGGACGTGGACTTATCTTTTTACCATAACCAAACAGAACACTGAATAAAATACATGAAACAATTGATTTCAAACATGAGACAACAGACTATAATCCCAAGGAAAAAGGGAACATGCATGAGCCCTGCAATTGCTACAGCTTTCTGCCTAGAGTCAGTTTCTGGACTACGCTATAGGAAAGGGAACCTAAAAGGAACCAAATAGTCTTATTGTATTAAAAAGAGAAAAATCAGGGGCGCCTGGGTGGCGCAGTCAGTTAAGCGTCCGACTTCAGCCAGGTCACGATCTCCCGGTCCGTGAGTTCGAGCCCCGCGTTGGGCTCTGGGCTGATGGCTCAGAGCCTGGAGCCTGTTTCCAATTCTGTGTCTCCCTCTCTCTCTGCCCCTCCCCCGTTCATGCTCTGTCTCTCTCTGTCCCAAAAATAAATAAACGTTGAAAAAAAAAAAAAGAGAAAAATCTGAGTTTACGTAGGCTAAGGGGCTAGAGTTTGGAGGACAGAATACTAGGAGGGTACTATGTAGAAAAAGAGCTCTAGAAATCTGCACAGGAGTCCCCTTGAGATTATGGTTGAATGCTAATCTAGTCATGGGTCAGGTAGAGCTCTACAAGTCTAACTGTATGCTGGAACTTTCAAGGAAAAAGCTATTTCCAGGGAACCAAAATCTGAAAAATCCCAAGAGTTTGTACAGTATGGGAAGCATTTGGGTTCTCAAAGTCTGAAGAAACCCAATTGAATATATTGAGTATTTAATAAATAACCACAAAAAAGTAATGTCTTAGTAATGGGTAGTAACCTGAAAGAAAAGGCTACTCTTTATCTGCTCCAAAAAAGCTTAAATAGTACTTCTTGAAAAGATCAAGACATGACCTAAATGAAGGATAAAACAAAGTATGAAATTAAAAGGAATGCTCCCCCCCTTCTAAAATACAACATTCAAATATATAAAATGGCTAGACTCCAAGAAAACCTACTGGACACATGAAGGCCCAGTCCAATGTGACTAATAACCAGTAGGGGCAGTCAGTCCATAGAAACAGATCCAGAAATTAAATAGACAATTGAACTAACACATGGAAATGTTTAAAGAACTATTATAACTATGGTCAATAAACTTAATGATTTAAAAACAGATGAACATAATGAGAGAAAATAAAAGTTATCAGATATCAAAAAGAAGCAAATGGAAATTCTACAAAAATATAATACCAAGATGAAACTCAGGATTAACAGATTAGACACTGCAGAAGAAAAGATACAGAAATTTAAAGACAGATCAACAGAAAGGATACAAATTGAAGTACATAGAAGAAAAGACAAAAAATTATTAACAGAACCTCAATATGAATGTATATGAAAATATGAAAGTATTATATGAAAGTACAAGGTGTATAGTCTCATAGCAAGTAAGAAAAAGGGGGAAAATTTTTCAAATGTCCAATTTTCCTCTAAATTAATGAAAATTATATCTCCACAGATCTGAGAATATGAGTGAATCCCAATCATAACAATAGTAAAAAATGACACCAAGGTACAACATGATCAAATTAGTGAAAATCAGTGATAAAGAGAAAATCTTAAAAGTGTGTGGAAAACAAAAAGACATAAAAAGGAATAAAAAAATTATAGTAGACTTCTAATCAAACCATGCAAGATAAAAAAAAAAAAACAAAACAGTGGAACAGTACCTTTAAAGTCCTGAAATTTAAAATTGTCAACCTAGAATTCTGTCAACAAAAATGTTTTTCAGAAATGAAGGTGAAATAAATACTTACATTAAAAAACCCTCATCACCAGCAGACCTACACAATGAAAAGTGTTAAAACGTACAAATGAAAATAATTTTAGGCAAAAGGAGTATGGTATCTATGATCTAAATCTTCATAGAACATCAGAATGGTCATGTGTGAATAAATATAAAGGATATTTCTACTTTTTAAAAATGTCTTTGTGGGGCGCGTGGGTGGCGCAGTCGGTTAAGCGTCCGACTTCAGCCAGGTCACGATCTCGCGGTCCGTGAGTTTGAGCCCCGCGTCGGGCTCTGGGCTGATGGCTCAGAGCCTGGAGCCTGTTTCCGATTCTGTGTCTCCCTCTCTCTCTGCCCCTCCCCCGTTCATGCTCTGTCTCTCTCTGTCCCAAAAATAAATCAACGTTGAAAAAAAAAAATTAAAAATGTCTTTGAAAACAAAAATATCAACTGTATATTTTGGAGTCGATAACACAGGTAGAAATAAAATAAATGAAAATAGTGCAAAGGATGGCAGGAGGAAAATAGAAATGTAGTGTTGAAAGAGTCCTTATGTTACATATAAAGTATAAATATTATTTGAAAAGAGATTGTGAAAAGTTAAAAACACATACCTTGGGGGCGGGGGGAAGCACCTGGCTAGCTCATTCAGTTAAGCGTCCAACTTTGCTCAGGTCATGATCTTGCAGTTCATGAGTTCAAGCCCTGCATTGGGGTCTGGGCAGACAGCCCAGATTCTGTGTCTCCCTCTCTCTCTGACCTTCCCCTGCTCACACTCTTCTCTCTTTCTCTCTCTCTCTCTCAAAAATAAATAAAAAACATTAAAACATACCTTAAGTCCTAGAGCCATAGCCCCCCGCCAGAGAAAATAAAGCAAAAGAATATAGACAATGATAGAAATAAATGAAAAATTTTTAATTCAAATAATTTTTTAAAAGGCAGTAAAGGAAGGGAAAAAAACCCAAATGGGACAAATAGAAAACAAATAGTTTAAATCCAACCATATAAATAACTACACTAAATATAAAAAGATCAAATTGTTCCAATTAAAATATAGAAATTGTCAGAGTGGATTTAAAAAAAAGCAAGATCCAACTATATGCTGTATGATATAAGAAACTTGCTTTAAAAATAAAGACAAAGGTAGGTTAAAAGTAAATGAATGGAAAATGATGTATTTTGAAAATACTAAAGAAATCTCTGGTTGTATTAATATCTGACCAAACAAACTGAAAACCAGAAACTTCCCAGGGATAATGAATGACATTTCATAGGGATAAAGGGATCAGTTAACCAAGAAGACATAATTGCATTAAATATGTATCAACATAATGACAGAATTTGGGGAAAAAAAGGAAACAAAACTTACAAAACTGAAAGGAAAAATAGATACATCCATAGTATCTGTTGGCAATTTCAACACTCCTCTCAGATAAAGATAGAACAAATAGAAAATTAGTAATTACTTACTCATTAATTACTCAACTTTATCAATTAACTTGACCTAAGTGACTTTTATAATGGCCCTGCAAGTCAAGCATTTTTGTCAAGTGGACACTGAACATTAACAATGTGCTGGGCCTTAAAATGACTCCATATAATTTAAAAGATAAAATCATATAGATTTTGTTCCTTGACTAAAACAGAATTAATTTAGGATTATAAGACAAAGTTACCTGGAAAATTGCAACTTATGTAAAAATTGACCCATGCAGTTATAAAGAAAAATCAGAAAATCAGAAAAATCAGAAAATATTTTGAACTGGATGAAAGTGAAAACACAACATGTCAAAATTGTGCGATGCAGTTATGTTGTTTAGAGGAATACTTTAAGCCTTATATAATAGAAAAGAAAATCCAACATTAATCCCTTAAGGTAAAGAAGACGTCAAACTAATTAGAAAAAAGGAAATAATAAAGATAAAACCAGGAACCAATGAAATAAACACAAAGGGAAAATCAATAAAACCAAAACTTAAGCCTTTAAAAAGGTTAATAAAATGGATAAAACTCTACCTAGATCAAAGGATAAAGAGGGAACATGCAAATTACCAGTATACGGATTGAAAGAAGCAACACAACTACATATCCTGTAATTAAAACATCACAGGAATTAAGTGATATTAAATTAAAACACCCATAAAGGAATATTCTTAAACTCTATGCCAATACAATTGAGAACATAGTTTGAATGGAAAAAAACAAAACAAAACAAAAAACCCTTGAGAGATACAAATGGTCACAACTGGGTCAAAAAGAAACAGCAAACCTGAAAAGATATATATCAATAATAGAAATTAAATTCTTAAAAACTCTCCACAAAAATCTTCAGGCCCATGAATTCAGTAGTTAATCCTAATTCATTAAACTTGTTAGGAAGAAATAATCTCAAATCTATACAAAATCTTTAGAAAATACACATGAAGGACAGTTTCATACTTATTTTATGAGACCAACATTATCCTGATACCAAAATCAAACGACATAAGAAAACTTCAATATCTTTTATTAACATAATATAATAATTCTTTAAAAATAGAGATTTACAGCAACATATAGAAACAAAAATGTATCATTACCAGAGTGTATCCAAGGAATACAAAGTTACTTCAGCTTTTGAAAATCAACACGGTTCACCATTTTATTTTATTTTTTTTTTTAATTTTTTTTTCAACGTTTATTTTTGGGACAGTGAGAGAGAGAGCATGAACGGGGGAGGGGCAGAGAGAGAGGGAGACACAGAATCGGAAACAGGCTCCAGGCTCTGAGCCATCAGGCCAGAGCCTGACGCGGGGCTCGAACTCACGGACCGCGAGATCGTGACCTGGCTGAAGTCGGAGGCTTAACCGACTGCACCACCCAGGCGCCCCACGGTTCACCATTTTAACAGAATGTAAGAGAAATACCATATGAGATAATAGACACAGGAAAATATCTGAGGAAATTCAAAAACCTTTGTGATAAAAACTCAGCAAAGAATAGAAGAAACCTTTCTCAACCTGACAAAGGGCATCTTTGAAAAACTTAGAGCTAACATCTTACCTAATGGTGAAGGAAAATGGTGTTTCTATGATAAACAATACAAGAATATCCATTTCATACTACAGTAAATATTATGGTGGCGTTAGTACTAAAGTCAAGAAAAAAATAAAAAGAATATAGATCTCAGACTTCACCTTTGGTCTAGATGGAGTAACACAGGCTAGATTTATCTTCCTGCCTGAAACAACTGAACAACTGGACAAAATGTATGAACAACAGTTCTTATGACACTGGACATCAAACAACAAAGGGCAATGATCAGTGGGAGATGGGACACAAATCAAGAAAGCCTTATGATTGCCCTAGCTTACTAGACTGATTTTTCAGGCCATCACATACAGCATTAGTCTTCTTGAGATGAGGAAACAGCTGAGAGGGGCCAAGGCTAAAAAAGTTTGCAAGGAAGAGCACTGGAGACATGGCTGGAACACAGAAGATTCCATCACTGGACCAGATAAAATACACCATGTCTAACATTCAATACAAAATTAGCTAGCTGTCCATAAGAAAACTCCTTTAAATATAAGAGTATATCATGGCGTATAAAGATATACCATGCTAACACTAATCAAAAGAGAGCTGACATATCTATATTAACATCAGACAAAGTAGGTTTCATATCAGAGAATATTACCAGAGATACAGAATGTCATTTTATAATGAAAAAGGGGTTAATAATAGAACATCCCCTCTATGGTTTTGCATATAATAAAAGAATTTCAAAGAACGTAAAACAAAAACTGATGGAACTTCAAGGTAAAACAGACAATTCCACAATTATAGTTGGAAATTACAACTCTCTTGTTCCAACAGTGATAGGACAAGGAGACAGAAAATGGGTAAGGCTGTAAAGACTTGGAACAATACTATCAACCAACTTAACCTAATTGAAACTGATCAAACACTACATCCAGCGAGAGCTGAATATTCTTTTCAAGTGCCCATGACATACAAAAACCAAATCTCAATAAATCTGAAAGCATTCAAGTCAAACAAGTATATTCTCTGACTACAATGGAATTGAATTAAAAATAAATAATAGAAGAATACTTAAAAGTCACCAAATATTTGGAAACAAAATAACACTCTTCTAAATAACCATTGGTCAAAGGAGAAATAAAACTGGAAATGAGAAAGTATTTTGAATGTCATGAAAATGAAAACCTATCCAAATTTGTGGAAAGCACTTAAAGCAATACTTAGAGGGATATTTATAATATAGCATTTTTACTAGAAAAGAAGAAAGGTCTCAATTATCTCAGCTTTCATTTTAAGAATCTAGTAAAAATAGCAAATGAAAGCTAAAGTAAGCAGAGAAAGGAAATAATAAACATCAAAGAGGAAAACAATAGGAAAAATAAAACTAAAAACTAGGGTTTTTTTGGAGATAAAACTGATAAAACTATAGTCAGACTGATGAGGAAAATGAAAAGATACAAATTACCAATTTCAGGAGTGAGGGAAATGACCACACTACAGATATTAGGATAATAATGGAATTTTATACCTATAAATTGAGTAACTTAGAGGAAATGACAAATTCCTTCAAAGGCACAGATTACTAAAGCTCAAAAAGAAATAGTTAACTTGAATAGATCTTTTTCTAGTAAAGAAAGGTATTTGCTTGTTAAAAACCTTCAACAAAATTAATTTCAGGCCTACATAAATTCACTGTGGATTACAAAGGAGTATGAGGAAATTGGGAGTTGGAGGTTGATAAGCTATTTTCATTATTTTGAGAGTAGTAATAGTTTCATTGATGCACATATATGTCAATACTTATTGAATTGCACATTTTAAATATGTACAGATATTGTATGTTAATTAGACCTCAATAAAGCAATGAAGATTACCAGAAATGGGGCCCCTGGGTGGCTCAGTGAGTTAAGTGTTTAATCAGCTCAGGTCATGATCTTGTGGTTCGTGAGTTCAAGCCCTGCGTCGGAGTGTGTGCTGACAGCTCAGAGCCTGGAGCCTATTTCAGATTCTGGGTCTCCCTCTATGCCCTTCTCCTCCTTGTGCTCTCTCTCAGTCTCTCTCAAAAAAACAAATAAACATTAAAAAATATTTTTTTAATTACCAGAAATTTATCCTTCATGACAATTTATAGTTTTGATGAAAAGTTTCAGAGTATCATTTAAAATATGAGTGAAGGTAAAAATGTTTGAAAACCAAGGCCTCAACCCATTCTCCAACAACCAGATTGCCCCAGTCTCTCCTTATAGATAATTCTGGAACAGCTGCCTCTTCGTTTAACATCTTTTTGAGCAAATTAGACCAATCTGTCTAATGCCATGGTCTATAAATAACGTTTTCACAACAAACCCTAGTTTTATAGTAAATATAAACTCCCTTGATTTATTATACCTCAGCTTGTAATTTCCACTTTTGCCCCATTTCCTATTACAAAGATCATATATTTTCTTTAACCAAATAACTGCCAAAGACTGGGTAACTAGATTAGTAACACTCACCAGCTGGTCTGGGTTTATGGTGATTCCGCTGACTCTCTTTGCAGCTGGTGTATACTGAAGGATCTTTGAAAAGATCCTCACTAAGGAATCTGCTCCTCTCCAGCATTTACCATTCAAAGAATTTTCAGAGGCTTTCATGCCTATTAAAGTAAGACACAGATTTTTTTTTTTTTAAATCAAGCACAGACTTTTAAAACAAGGGACTCCAATTTTGAAGGTAGTTCATTTCTGGGAACTAGAATGTCTAGGGACATTGATAGGAAGAAAAAAAGGCATCTTCGTCCTAAGTTCCCTGTACTATATCTGTGTATATGTAGAACATGTTCCCCAAAGGAACAATTAAAATACTATTTTTATATTATGTTTAGTCTGACATAATTAATATTTGTAATAGCATATGTGTTTAGTTTCATTTTCATGATCAGTTTTGTCAGGTATGAAATAATTCTTCAGGAATGAAGTTCTCATGTAAAATAGTAAACCTATTGAACAGAAGGATTTTACTTAAGATTTGACTTTCAGCTGATGGCCTAGAACCAAGTTTGTACAATTGATTCTACTTTTGAGGAGATTCTAGGTAAGCTCTAGGTACAAACAATACTGATGCCTCAGTTTTCACATCAAAAAAATCAAATGAACTCCAATATTCCATCCAAACTACATTGCTCAATTTATCATTTTCTACATTAATACCTCTGTGTTGAAGAGGTTTCTCATTCTTCACATTTCAGTTCTCATTCTCTTTCTTTGTATTTGCTTTTAACTATCCTTCCATTCATTACTCACTTAGGTAGTGCTTTACAAATACTCTACTCTTGAATCCAACTGCCTTCTTCCCTCTTGTAGCCATTCCTATTGTGATACCTACAAATAGAAAAACTGGTTAAAATTTGAAATTCTTTTTTCTCTTGAATTAAGGATATCATTGGGGCGCCTGGGTGGCGCAGTCGGTTAAGCGTCCGACTTCAGCCAGGTCACGATCTCGCGGTCCGTGAGTTCGAGCCCCGCGTCAGGCTCTGGGCTGATGGCTCAGAGCCTGGAGCCTGTTTCCGATTCTGTGTCTCCCTCTCTCTCTGCCCCTCCCCCGTTCATGCTCTGTCTCTCTCTGTCCCAAAAATAAATAAAAAACGTTGAAAAAAAATTAAAAAAAAAAAAGGATATCACTTCCCATTAATGATATCATTGCCCTTTATCCTATTGAAATAACCACACCAAGCCTAGTCAGATTTTATCACTAAATGCTAAAGACATGCATGACAGATCACTAACATCACTAACACTGTCACTAACTCTATCTGATTTTAAGATTTGTTATAAAGCTATGATAATAATTAAAGAGCTATGCTAGGCAAGATAATATGGTACTTGTGTAAGGATAGACAAATCTATGGAACTGAATAGACATTTCAGAAATATAACTATACATATATAGACAACACATTTTTGACAAAGGTACAAAGGCAACTCAGTGGAGAAAGGATAGATTCTCAATAAATGGTGCTGAACATTATCAATAAGCAAAAATATGAACTTCAATCTATATCTCACACCATATACAAAAATTAACTCAAAGTAGATTAAAAGCCTAACTGTAGAATTTCAAACTACTAATCTTCCACAACAAAACTGCACAAAGTCTCTTGTGACCTTGGGTCAGGCAAAGATTCTTAGATATGACCCCAAAAAACACAATCAAAGAAAAAACTTGGTAAATAGAACCCTGTCAAAGTTAAAACTTTGTAGTGTTTGAAAGACACTGTTACGAGAATGAAAAGCAAACCATAAATGGGAGAAAATATTAGCCCATCATATATCTGATAAAAGACTTATATCCAGAATTTATAAAGTACTCTTAAAACTTACCACTAAGAAAATGGGGAATAGATTTGAAAAGTCTCTAAAGCTAAGAAATATACAATTGAAAAATAAGCATGTGAAAAGAAGCTCAGCATCATTAGTCACTAGGGAAATGAAAAATTAAAACCACAATAAAGGGGCGCCTGGGTGGCTCAGATGGTTGAGCGACCAACTTCGGCTCAGGTCATGATCTCACGATTCATGAGTTCAAGCCCCGCATCAGTCTTTGTGCTGACCGCTCAGAGCCTGGAGCCTGCTTCTGATTCTGTGTCTCCCTCTCTCTCTCTGCCCCTCCCCCACACGTGCTCTGTCTCTCTCTGCCTCTCAAAAATAAAGAAAACTAATAAAAAAAATTTTAAACCACAATAAAATAGGGATACCAGGGGGGCTCAGTTGGTTGAATGTCTGACTCGATTTCAGCTCAGGTCATGCCCAGGGTCGTGGGATCATGCCCAGGGTCGTGGGATCAAGCCCTGTGTCAAGCTTCACACTGAGCATGAAGCCTACTTAAGATTCTCTCTCTCTCTCTCTCACTCTCTCTCTCTCTGTCTCTCCCTATTACCCCTCTCTCCTGCTCATGCTCTCTCTCTCAAAAAAAAATTAATTAAAACAATTTTAAATTAAAGACAAATAAATAAAACTATCTTAAAAAAAACACAGTAAGACAGCACAACACATCTATTAAAGTATGTAAAAATCGAAGACTGACCATACCAAGTATTGGCCAGGATATGGAGCAACTGAAACTCTTAAATATTGCTATTCGGAATGTAAAATAGTACAACCACTTTTGAAAACACTTTAGCAGTTTTCTTAAAAAGTTAGACATACATATGTGAACTGGTCACTGCACTGCTAAGTATATACCTAAGAAAAATGAAAACGTATCTCCACGAAAGACTTGTTAACAGATGTTCATGCCTCTTTATTTGTAACAGGGAAAAAAGAACCAAACATCTAAACATGAATGGATAAATAAATTACGTGGTGAATGGATTAATAAATTGTGGTATATCCATACAGAGGTATACTGCTCAGCAATGAGAGAATGAATTACTGACATACATCACCCGAATCTCAAATTAGGGTTCCGCTACAGAATTTGTGGGACACAGTGCAAAGTGAAAATATAGTCCCTCTTATTCACAAATTATTAAGAATTTCAAAACAGAAAGAAGAGCATTCGATTAAAACAGCATTAAATCAAGCACCAGGCCCTTTTGAGCACAGGACCCCATGGGACTGCAGAAGCTGCATGCCCATGAAGCTGGACCTGCTCAAAATAATTATTCTGAGTAAAATAAGCCAGACAGAAAAGAGTATATAATGTATGATTTCATTTATAGAAAATTCGTGAAAATGCAAACTAATCTGTAATGAAGGAAAGCTGATCAGTGGTTGCCTGGGGACGATGTGGGGTGTGATAGGAGGGGGACATTGAAAAAGGAACACAGAGAAACTTTTTGAGATGATGGATATGTTCCCTATCTTGTCTGTGATCAAGGTTTCATTGACAATACGCAGGTCAAAGTTTATGAAGTTGTACACTTTAAATACATGCACTATACTATATGTCAGTTATATCTCAATAAAGCTACTAAAAATTGCAAAACTAATTGGCCTTTGAAAAGGATTTTAAAAAATAGAGTTCATGATCTCTGATATGCAATTCTGCTCCCAGACAAAATACATGCAAGCATAAGTTTAGTAAAAACAGAAGACAATATATAATTTACTGATAAAATGAATGATGCATTATCAACACAAACTGTTTTAGCTGGGAAAGAACAAAGGGTTCAATATAAGTTGAAGTGGTCAGGGAAAGCCACTTGAAAGAACTGGTATTAAATGCAGCCTTGGAGAGTGGAAATAGCACTTTTGTAGGATGAAAAGAATGTAAAATTTGATTAAAGTTTATCCAGATCAGTTTACGGACAATGAATAGACCTGCTTAGTTGGATCACAGTATTTTGGGGACAGATACCTACTAAGAGATAATGTTTGATTGGCTCCCTTGGGCTCAGGTTATGGTAGAGAGCTCTAAAATCAAGCTAAGTCATCAGGTTTTATCCTAAAGGCAAGGACTAATCCAGGGATTGATAAAATCAAAGATGTTTTGATAAATCACACAAGGTTGTATGTTAACTGCTTTTCCAAACCTTCTTTGCTGTCAAGACATCTCACTTTCAATTAGGTTCCCTACCTCAACTTTCTGTTCCCTACCTCAGAATACCTCCACCTCCATTTCCTTCATTCCTGAGAAAGAAGTGTCTTTTCTCTTTTCAAAACCTAATTCCTCCATCTATCTTAATCTCTCATCTCCCCACAGTCAGAGGATCTTGCTTCATAAATAGCCTATTTCGCATAGACCATCTCTCCCTGTTTTCTGGCACCTTCACTTCAGCAAATAAACAAAAATCTTTCCCTGACTCTATTGTGTCTCAAGAAGTCTCAGTCATTCCTGTCTTCATGCTGAAACTGACCACACCAACCTAGTTTTGGCCTTTGTTACTTCCCTCCTAGAAGACGATTGATTTCATCTCCTGCCGCCTAATTCATCTTTTGAAAAGAGGTTTCTTTAACATGATTTTCCTTTTCACAAGTCTTCAGAAGTTCACTGCTGCCTTTTCAAATAGTGTGTTTCTCAACATGTTTCTTCTATTCTTTCTCCTGATATTTTTAAGGTTTAGTCAAAACGTGCAATTCGCTTTTCCTCAGGTTTGTTTTGTCCTGCCTCCATGTTCATGGTGAGCCCTCAGCCTGCAATATCCTCTTGCAATTTGTCGGAATCACCCTCATTTTTCAAGTATTCAATGGTGGTTTCTTGCACAAAGCCTTTTTGGATCCCCCAAACAAGGTATGTTTTCTGACGGCTCTTTAACTCTCGTAGCACTTTGTGATTTATTTTATTTTGTCTGTTGATGGACATGTGGATTATTTTCAGTTTGGGGTTACTATGAATAAAGCTGTTATGAACGTTTGTGTCGAAGTCTGTGGGGACCTGTTTTTGTTCTCTTGGTTAAATAACTAGTAATGAGATTGTTGGGTCATATGGTAACCAAGAGTGTTGATCTTTTTAAAGAAATTACCAAACTGTTTTCCCAAGTGTTATTCTCTTTAGCCACGTATGAGAATGCCAATTGCTCCACATCCTTGTCAACATTTAAAATAGTAGTGATACCTTACTGTGGGTTTGATTTGCATTTCCCTGATGACTAATAAGATTGGGTGTCTTTGTGCATACTATTGTTATTTATATATCTTTTCTGCAAAGAATCTGTTCACATCTTTTGTTCATTAAAAAAAACTCAGTTTATTATTTTTTTAATTTTTAAATGTTTATTTTAGAGAGAGAGAGCATGAACAGGGGAGTGGCGACAGAGAGGAAGACAGAATCCGAAGCAGGCTCCAGAGCTGTCAGCACAGAGCCTGATGTGGGGCTTGAACCCACAAACCACGACATCATGACCTGAGCCAAAGTTGGACGCTCAACCAACGGAGCCACCTGGGTGCCCTGGTTTGTTATTTTTCAATTTTTTTTTGAAGTTTATTCATTTCGAGAGAGACAGAGAAAGCAAGCAGGGGAGGAGCAGAGAAAGAGAGAGAGAGAAAATCCCAAGCAGGCTCTGCACTGTCAGCACAGGGCCCAATGTGGGCTTGAACCCACAAAACGTGTGAGACCATGACCTGAGCTGAAACCAAGAGTCAGATGCTTAACTGACTGAGCCACCCAGGCGCCCCTGTTATTTTTTAAAAGTATTTTATTTAGTTATTTTGAGAGAGAGAGAGAGAGAGCACAAGCAGGGGAGTTGCAGACAAAGATGGGGAGAGAGAGAGAATCCCAAGCAGGCTCCATGCTGCCAGCCCAGAGCCCAATGGGGGCTTGATCCTAGGAACCATGAAATCATACCTGAGCTGGGTTGAAGAGTCGGATGCTTAACCAACTGAGTCACCCAGGTGCCCCAAATCAGTTTGTTATATTATTGAGTTGTAAGATTCTTTATATATTCTTTATATATTATATATATTTATAAGATTCTTTATATACATATATTATTGAGTTGTAAGATTCTTTATATATTATATGTAAAGATTCTTTAGATATTGTGTGTTGTAAAAATCTTCACCTTTTAAATGGTGTCTTTGAAATAACAGAGGTTTTATATTTTGATGACGTGCCATCTGTCTTTTCTTTTCCTTTATGAGTAATGCTTTGTTATTGGATCCAAGAAATCTTTGCCTTCCCCAAGGTCACAATGATTCTTTTTTTTTTTCTGTAAGTTTTATAGTTTTAGCATTTGTCTCTAGGTCTATGATCCATATCAAATTAATACTTGGCCTATGGTGCGAGACAAGTGTCAGGGTTCATTTTTCCATGTGGCTATCCAGTTAATTCAGCACTATTTGTTGGTAAGATACATGTTGACATCTTTGTTGAAAATCAGTTGACCACGTATTTACGGGTCTGGACTCTATTCTTTTTCACTGATTTGTCTCTCCTTATGTCTACCATGCTGTCTTATAAACTGTAGTTTCATGCTATCTTGAAAACAAGTATGTATGTGCCTCAACATTGCTTTTCCTATGCATTTCTGTATAAATTTTAGAGTTACCTTGCCAAATTGAAAAAAATATATATGTATTCTGCTGGGATTTGGGGAGAACTGACATTTTAACCTTGTCATCTTCCAATTCGTGAACATGGATAGCTATTTAAGTCTTTAATTTCTCTTGGCAGTGATTTATGTGGCTTTCAGTGTATGGGACTTGAGCGTTGTGTTAAATGTATCCTTATATATTTCATTGGAATGCTGATGAGCATTATATGGTTTTATTTTAAATTTCAATTTCCAGTTTTCTCTTCTAATAGGTAAAAAACAATTAGGTTTTGTTTTGTTTTGTTTACACTGGTTTTGTTTCCTTAGGCTTTTCTAATTATACAATGTTGTCATTTGCAAATAGTTTTACTTCATCCTTTCCAATTTAAATGTCTTAAAAAACAGTCGTTTGTCGTTTTCATCCAATTTGAACATTTTCCGGCCATTATTTCTTCCCCGGAAACATCTCAGACTCCTCCCCTACTGGAATGTCTTCCTCAAAAGTATCTAAGTTTCCCAAGCAGGCCGGTGGTGCTGCCCGGATCGGATCGGGCGCCCAGAGGCCAGATCACAAGGATGGACAGGGTTGTGTCCTCTTTTCTCTAGTTTGGTGACTTCTTTCATGCTTTCCTCCGTATCAGAATGACTCGTACCCTGAGGCGCTACCAGACTCCCGTGGCTCTGTGGTCTTATGGTGGTTGTCCCCTGCCCGGGGCCAGGCTCAGGTTCCAGAGCACAGCCTAACAGGCAGATCGTTTCCACAGGCCGGCCCAGAATTTCTTTCGCTGGATCAACAAAGATCTGAGTGGCCAGAATGGTGATCGCACGCCGATTTGGGGTGACTCAACCTGTTTCACAACTGTAAGTGGTCTACATGAGTGATTTCACTTGTATCTCACAAAGACCCATGACACAGGTTTATAAATTATTCCCATTGAGGAAACTGAGGCATAAAGAAGTTTAGGTGCCCAAGTCCACAAGCTAATAAGACTGGTGGAGCCAAGAATTTGGGGTTTGGATTTCAGTAATCTGACTCCAGAGCCTGCCTTCCCAACCGTGTGCTTTAAGGGGAAAGAGCAAAGAGCTGTTCGGAGAAAGCACGGGTCTCTGGAGGAAGATACAAAAAGGAAAGGGATAGAGTGGGGAACAGTGAGATACTCTTTACCGCGGGAAAGGTTCTGCTTAGCCCTGCATCTGTAGCTTGCCTGTATCCGCTCCGACTTTTCTCCTTTGGTATCTTGTCATGTCTTCTTTCCTCCAGCTTCTAACACCCAACACTGCACTGCATTGGAGTCAATGCCTTTAGAACACCGGCTCCAGGGGAATCCACACAAGCGAGGCAATCCTACTATATTCCCCCTGTGCGTGACCCACTGGCCCGCGCAAGTGAAACAGGCTCAAGTGGGCGCGTCTTCCTCAGAGGGTCTGAAGGAGCCCTTGGCGGGAAGATCCTAGAGCCCGTCCCAGCGCCCAGAAACTACCTTCCCAAAGGTCGGGCGGGGCAGGACCACGGCAAGTCAGGTGTGTTCCGTGCGTCCCGACTAAATGCACTAGCAAGGGGCACGGCGCCAGCTCCCGAGACATGTGGGGCGTCTCTCTAAGAGGAGGTTCCCCCAGCTGGGGAAGCGGACAGGTTTCTGTGGGAGCGGAAGCCACACGGCCGCCTCGAAACCGTACCCGGGGGCTCGCGGGACCCCGAGCCCGGGCTCCCAGGCCCGGCGGCCAGGTCCCCCGTGCC
>NW_024412434.1:17932353-18064920 GCF_014898765.1 Herpailurus yagouaroundi
GGGGGTTGGGGCCCGCCCCCCGGGGGGCCGCCCCCCGCGGGGGTGGGGTTGGTGTTAAACACACCCCGGGGTCGCCCCCCCCCCCCCCCCCCCCCCCCGAGCCCGGAGCTGTCCGGCCGGTGGCCCCCACCGTGCGTTTCCTCGTGCTGCAGGTCGCTGGGCAGAGTCTTCTTCACTGTTAATGTCACCACGATTTTCATATTTTTGAGCCCCAGAGCTACTTGCTTGGGACGATAGTTTAGAAAGCCTGCCTTATCAGAGTGCGGCACTCGTGTCCAGCATCTTTATGGCCCCGTACTTGACGACTGATACCCCGTACTTACTTTTATTTCTGGCTTGGAGTGTGACTTACAAGTTAAGGTTGCACAATGACTATCGCTCGTCAGAGAGCTGTCAAAGTGACTGCTGTGTCGACTGCTTCTCAAGACCTGTTGAGAAAATGCTCTTCCGTATCTGAATTGCATTGCCTTTTTAAGAAGTGATTTTCCCACTAGCACGTGAAGGATTAACCTATGTAAGTGTGGGGGAAAGCTCAATATCTTAAACTTTCTCCAGGGCTCCTAGAAAAATGGTATTGACAAAGAATAAATGGTGTGACCCAGTACTGAGTGCTTATTATGTGTTTAGAGTGATCCTGAATACCAAATACAGTTGATGAAACATATATTTATTGAGGATTTACTATGTGCCAAATACTGTGTTGGTTACTTTAGATGTACTATGTCGTTTTTAGTCCCCTACCATTCTGTGAGGGGTATGAGATACTACATTTGACAGATTAGGAAACCGAGGCACAGAGTGGTTAAGTCATTTGCTCAAGATCAGACAACCAGCAGGGGTCAGACTTGGATTTCAGCCTAGACAGTCTGACTTCAGAGATGTGCTGCTTCTTTGCCTTTACGCTTTAGTAAGCTTTATAATCTTGAAAGAGAAAAATAATATATTCAGAGCAACTGGAGAACAATCGAGTACCCACTATACCTGCTGTCTTTAGATAGAGTGGAAGCTGAAAGAATTTTCTCTCCTGTGATAGCCTCACCCAGTTAATAAACATTTTTGGAATACCTGCTGTTGGTTAACTGGTCTGCTGTCCCTTCCCTTTCCAATCCACTCTCCCTTTTGAAAACAGGGTTAACCTTAAAACTAACATAACTAGTTTAAAGCCTCCGGTGACTCCCCGTTACCCCTCACTGTAACCTAAGGGATTTAGGCTGTTTGTCATTCAAGGGCCTTTGCAATATGCTCTCTGATTCTCATTTCCAGTTTGGTGGCATTTGAAATCAACTCTAACTCCTAATGCTGGCAAAGCACCATGCATTTTTATATTCACAGCTCTCCTTTATTGCTCAGGCTCTTCACTGTTTGCATATCTTCCTTATTCCTCATATGATTTCTAAGTCAAGCCATCCTCTTTGACGTTTTCTAGGTCTCCCACCCCATCTGGAGCAGAATTAAATGCCGTTGTCCTTTGTGTTCTCACACTTTGTTCCTCTCTTTCCTACTTGCCCAGCCTATTACTGTGTATCTGAAACTTGTATCTGTCTCCTGCCTATATTGAGAAGGTTGTTTTGTCATTTTCATCTCTGTTTAAAAGCCAAGGACACCAAAATGGAATAATCCATGTAACTCTTTGCAGGCTTTCTAGAGACATTGAGATTTGTAGAGGGAATAGAGTTGGCATATATGGAGGATAGATATTTCGAGTGAGATAAAGTCTAGAAATAGGCATGAGGTGCAGGAAAGCCTGGCATATTGTCTTGATCTAATTGAAGGGTGGCATCGGGGGAATAGAGGCAAATAAGGTTGTGGTGTGGAAAATGAGACACAAAGGTAGACGTCGAATAGTATGGGTAGCAGAGAGGTTAGCTGAGGTTCTTTTTATCCATTTAACTTATTTTGTTTTTCTCTTTCAGCAGAACTTTGAAATTCATCAATTTTTTGTAATACTTTTGAAAACAACAAAGAGATAAGAAGTATTTACATAACGGTAAAAAAGAACTTGCCTAGGGACACCTGGATGGCTCAGTCGGTTAAGTGTCCAATGACTTCGGCTCAGGTCATGATCTCACAGTGTGTGAGTTCCAGCCCCGTGTCAGCCTCTGAGCTCACAGCTCAGAGCCTGAAGCCTGCTTCAGATTCTGTGTCTCCCTCTCTCTCCGCCCCTCCCCTGCTCACACTCTGTCCCTCTCTCTCTCTCTCACAAATAAATAAACGTTAAAAAAAAAATAATAAAAAAAAAAACTTGCCTAATTCTCTGAGCTTAGCACGACCTTCTGTTTTTTTTCTTAGCTTTCATGTGAGTATCTAATTTCCTTCAGAATTTCATTCAAATCTCCATTTTCAGGGATGCCTTCCCTAGCTATCTTCATTCAAATAGCACATGTCCCCATTATGCTATTATTCCTTTTGCATGCCTGATTTTTCTCATTGCACTTATTGCCGTATAACTGTATAGCGTATTTTACTAATTCGGCTTGTTGTTATTGTCCATTATCTCTCCCCCCTCCCCATTACAGTGTAAGCTCCAAAATGCATCTTATAGAGCATTGTGGTTATAGTATCTGCTCTATTATATAGTTTATTTTCACGTAATATTCTACTAGATATTTCTGTGTGGTTTTCATAAATATATTCTTTCATGGTTCCTTCAGAGTGTATAATGGCTTAAATCATTCTCCTAATGACAATTTGCTTTTGTTTCTGTTAAGTCAGTAGCTTCAGATGAGTTCCCAGGAGTAGAATTACACCTTTAAAGGATGTGAGGATTTTTATGGTACTTGTTCATAATAGATACTTGACCAGAGAAGTGGATGTATTCTCTCTTTCTCTCTCTCTCTCTGGTTTTGTTTTGTTTTGTTTTGTTTTCCTTTTCAGGACTTTTGAGCCCAGGCATGTTAAGTGCCTTTTCCTTGGTCAAATGAGAGACATGAGATAAATATTTTAAGCTCTGTCCTTGAAGAAGTGTAACCTGGGGCATTTATATATTGCAATAAAAGACAGTGAAATAGGTGCTCAGCAGAGGTGACAGGTCAGACAGGTAGTGGGAATCAGAGAAAGCTTTGTGGTGGAGATCATAGCATTTCAACTGAGCTTTGAAAGATCAGTGGGATTTCATAGGCATGGATGAGGAAACCGTGAATTAGAGTACACAGATGTGACATTCCTAGACATGTTATTGAAGCAATACCAAGTGGGCCTGAAGTGTGTGTGTGTGTGTGTGTGTGTGTGTGGGGGGGGGGGGAGAGGAGGAATGAAACTGGATAGGGAGCCTGGATCATTGCACAGGGCCTTAAACACCTTGCTAACATATTTAGGTTTTAACCTGTAAATAGCACAATAAGGTGTTGGTTAAAGGCTGTGCTTCTCTCCTTTTTAGCCAGGTAGCCTCAGATAAGTTACTTAACCTCTCTGCCCCTGAATTTTCTTATCTGTAAATTGGAACAACACAACTACTTTGTGAGAGTATTACAAGGAGTAAAAAGATCATGGATATGATCAGCGGGGTGTTCGACACAGAAAGAGAAACTATTTAAGATAGTTTCAGAGTATAAATAATGTGAGTTATTAGAGTATCAAACCCACAGTTCAGGCATATCCATTTCCGCAAATGTTAAGTAACAGACATATATTTTATCCCATACAATGGATCTACCACAACTTGGTGATCCATTCATCTGTTGATGGACATTTCGGTTCTTCCCAGTTTTTGGCTGTGACGCTACCGTGAGCATTCATGCACAAGTCTTTGAACATACGCTTTCATTTTTCATGGGTGGATACCTGTGGGTGGAATGACCAGGTCATATGGGACTGCCAAACTTTTCGGGAGTGATTGTACCATTTTACATCCTGATGGGCAATGAATGAGAGTTCCACCTTCTGTACATCCTCACCAACACTTGATAGGGTCAGTCATTGTAATTTTAGACATTCTAATGGGTGTATTGTGTTATCGCAATGTGATTTTATTTTGCATTTCCCTAGTGACTAATGACATGGAACATCTTTTCATGCATTTACTTACCAATTGTATATCTTTTTTGGTAATAGTGTCTGTTCAAATCTTACGCCTGTTTTTAAAAATTTTTTTTAAATGTTTATTTATTTTTGAGAGAGAGCAGAGGAGGGGCAGAGTGAGAGAGGGAGACACAGAATCCGAAGCAGGCTCCAGGCTCTGAGCTGTCAGCACAGAGCCTAACGCGGAGCTTGAACTCACAAAAACTCACAAACCGCGAGATCTTGACCTGAGCCAGAGTTGGACGCTTAACTGACTGAGCCACCCAAGCGCCCCTTATACCTATTTTTTTAATGATGTTGTTTGATTTTCCATTACTGAATTCCAAGATTTTTTTTTAATATAGTATGGATAGAAGTCTTTTCTCCAATATATGTTTCAAATACTTTCTCCTAGTTGTGGCTTGGTTTTTCATTCTCCTCACAGTGTCTCTCAAAGAGTGGAAGGTCTTAATCTTGACAGTGTCTGGTTTATCTGTGTTTTTTTTTTTTTCTTTTGTGAACCTTTCAGCTTAATTCCATTGGCATGAGTATCTACGTGCAGTAAGTTGACACACGTGTTGGCTGGGAAATAAAAGTTTCATTTTAGTTTAGGAAAGGAAGTTTAGTGGTGTCAATGAACAATGTATCAAAGCCCAGGGGCGCAAGTCTCCAAATGGCTACTTTATAGGAGGTGTCAAGAAGAAATGATAAAATTAGAATATCATCACTTCCCCATAACTGCTGAACTAATGGATCTGGGCAATGATCAGCAATGACTGCTAACATTACAGACAAGAGGGACAGCCACGAATTATGTGCTCTTTAGGGAAGGGCACAGCATAACTTAGAAATTAGCCTCCAGTGTGAATCTGTCTGATCAAGCCCCTGGAACTGTCAACAGGGAATACAGGGGACAGAAGAACGTAATAAATGGCACGTGTGTGTGTGACTAGCAAAACCCAGATGTAGGATGACTCTGCAGAATAAACCACTCGGTGTCCTCAACAGACAAGTTTCACAAGAAAGAGAGGGAGAAATGAGTGGATAGAGGAAGGGAGAGGAAGCCTATAGATTAAATAAATCATGAAAGACAAAGCAACTAATTACGAACCTTATTTCAATCATGATTTTTTAAAGTTGAGAGACAATTGAGGAAATTTGTGTCCTGACTCTACATTTTGTGATCTAAGATGTTATCATTAAAATTTTTCACATGGGATGATGGTATTATGGTAATGTTTATTGAAAGCAATCCTTTTATTATGAATCAAACTATAGAATCTATTAGAGTTCCTTCAAAATAATGAGGGAGGGGGATGGTGAGGAGAGAAGTGAATAGAGGTTTGGATAATACAGGATTGTCCGTAAGATAACGATGGAAGCTGGACAGTGGGCACACGGGGGTTCATTATACCATTTTCTGTATTGTTGTATATATTTGAAGTTGTTCATAATTAAAATTTTGAAAGAAGTATTGAAATAAGAAAAGAAGATGCAGGTTTAGGTAACCAAGTTCCTTACGGAGCAGGTTGTCTCCAAGAAATCTCAGTAGAAAACGAAGCACCAGAAGCAGAAGAACTCCTTTGATAAGATTTTTCAGGGTCATGGTAGCATACTGGCATGGTGAGAAGGCCGTGTGTTGAGTGAGTTATGGCACACAGCGTTGTTTTGTTTTCTCCACTTACTAACTTAATGGTTTCTTGAGGCAAGGCCTATGTCTTATTTATTTCTAATTTCCCAGCATATAGCACTCTCCCTGGCTTAGCAACAAGTGCTGAATGTGAAGATGAATGGATAAAGAAATGAATGAAGCAATCTCCTACATATAGAGCACATGTTTGTATATTTCACAAAATGAGTATTTTTCTCAAGGACTCAGCATATCTATCTGGGTTCATATTTGGGTAATCAGTAGGTCTAGCATATTTTTTAAAAACAGAACTTTCCGGAAAAGAATTCCCAGATGCAGAGGCTCTAATCGCTTTTGAATTTTTTTTTTTCTTTGAATCGCAATTACTAAACCAGTGAATATAGGAAGTCCACAGTTAGTTAAATGTAGGGCCCTTATGGGAGACTTTGATTATCACTCCCTTGTGATGGTGGGTTTAGAAAGTGAGCACTGATTAGGTCGGATTAGCTCTTGGCCATATTGACTGAAAAATAGATGAGAGGTGGTCCTTTCTAACCCCACCCAGAGTATTAATTTTTTTTTTTTTTAATTTCAAACAAGTTAGTTATTCGTGTTCTAATACCACACTAGGTGGTACAATACTGCCACCTATGGAACAACAGTAGAATTTGTTACCAAGTTCTTACGCAGGGCTTTTTATATCATGCTATTTAACATTGTAGAGAACTTGCCATCTAAACGAATCCTTGGATGAATGCTTTGGTACGTTAGTAATTACCTCTCAGAATGATCTTTTATAAAAATCTAATTTGGATTTTCCTAAAAAAAAAAAAAGAGGACAGTGGATGGAAAATGTGAATTTAAATATTTTACTAAGCTGTTTGTTTTCTTATTGTTAGTATATAGGGACTTAAAATTGGAGATAATGAAATCATAACATTTTAAACCTGGAAGGCACCTAAAACATCACCCAGATTAGCCCAGCACCGAATTCAACATTGGTTCACTATGGGATGAAGCCATCAGTTGAATATAGGAAAGCTGGGGTATTGTGGAGACAGAATAGCATGGGGGATTAGGAGACCTCAGGGGTTCTATGTCTAACTAGACCCCTGACCTTAATACTTAGGGTAAGTCACTTGACATCTCTGCCTGGTGACTGTCTCATCTACAACAGTGGCCTTCCAACCTTTTTGATAGTACACTACTATCAGTGAAAATATTTGAGCATAATTCTCCTTATAACTTTTGTTAGGTTTGTTTGTTATTTAAATAAATAAGTTATTTATTTTAAGTTTATTTATTTATTTGAGAGAGGCAGAGACAGCGTGAGCAGGGGAGGGGCAGAGAGAGAAGGAAAGAGAGAATCCCAAGCAGGCTCCATGCTGCCAGCACAGAGCCCAATGTGGGGCTCAAACTCACAAACCATGAGATTACGACCTGAGCCGAAACCAAGAGTAGGACACTCAACCAACTGAGCCACCCAGGCCATCCCTCTTCATATACATTTTAAAATTTACTTGTAACTTAAATATATGAAATATTGTGATTAGTATCCCAAGACACAGTATCTACCTAGAGCCAGACCAGTATAGCATCATGGTTCAAGAGCATAGACTCTGAGCTCAGCGATGGGTTTACATCCCAGCTGCCTGGCTCTGTGACCTTTTCTGCCTATTTCCTCAGCATTAAAATAGGTTAATAGCAGTCCCTACCTCACAAGGCTTTTGTGAGGATGAAATATTAGTATGTTAAACATGCATTTAGAATATTGTCTAGAACGTGAAAGCATTCTGAAAGTTTACCATTATCATCACTGTTAGCATTAACAGTTCCCCATTTTGAAGGTCTTGCTGATAGTTCCAGACTTTACCTGACTTCTTGTCATAGAAACACCTCTGCTTTCGCCTGGTGTGTGCTGAGGAGGAATATGAGTGCCCGGAGTGGAAGTGCCCGCCGCCATCTTCTTCTGTTGACCTTGTTGCCCATGTTCATCATATTCAACCAGTAGTTTCTTTGCGGGAACCTTTAAACCGTTTGTCCATTTTATGAGTGTTCTTAAATTAAAAAGTTAAAACCATATCAAAATGTTGTCATTCACAAACCCATTTAACTAGACACTTTGGAGACCACTGAATTAGAAGCCTGGGGTTTTTAAATACTCATTTCCATGGGTGTGTTAGTAAAGATTTTAAAAAGTTATAGATGGTGCAACTTTTTCAAACCTAAACGTGCTCTTGTAATTGTGAGGGGAACTGGAAAAAAAATTAACTCTCATGAGTGTCTCTAGCAGATTGGGCATAGGGTAAGAATGCTGGTCTCCTCAGGTGTAGCTTGTGTTTGAAGTACCCTTGATTCACAGCACAGAACCTCTGTTTCATGTACAAATGCAAGTTGAAAAGGGAAGGCATATGTATTTTGTCCTTTTTGTAAAGCAAATTCTTTCAAGGTAGGCCCATAATATGGCCTTCTGTATGTATGTCTTGTGTGGCCCAACAGTTGTTTTTAATGGGTGGCTCAATCAGTTAAGTGTCCGACTTCAGCTCAGGTTATGATTTCACAGTTCGTGAGTTCGAGCCCCGCATCAGGCTCTGTGCTGACAGCTCGGAGCCTGGAGCCTGCTTCGGATTCTGTGCCTCTCTGTCTGTGTCTCTGCTCTGCCCCTCACCCCCACCCGCTCACAATCTGTCTCTCTCAAAAATAAATAAGAATGTTAAAAACATAATTATTATGAAAGATTTTTACTTATACTTACATATAAGTATATACTGTATATTGTGTAAGTATGTGCTTATACTCACAGCTTTTTATCTTGAGACATATTTCTATAATTATGAAATGCTTGGCAATAACCTCACTTGGTACATAAAGCCAATTTCTTCAGTGCGTCAGTTTATCTGCTGAAACCAAACACGAACTGGATATTGTTTGACATTTGAGTCTTGTTGGTCTCCAGTATGTTGTGTACATCCCCTTGAAGAGCCCATATGAAAACAATATCATTTCTTCCTGTGGGTTTTGTTAAAAAGAATAATGAACTGAGGACATAATAAAACATATATATCGTTACTCTAAATTACACCATTTCCTTGTAGGAAGCTCAGTGGTATTCATTTTGTTAGAACTTTATAAAATACTTTTATCTCTTCTAGGTGGTTGGTTCTAGCTATTGCCATGGTACGTTTTTATATGGAAAAAGGAACACACAAAGGTTTATATAAAAGTATTCAGAAGACGCTTAAATTTTTCCAGACATTTGCCTTGCTTGAGGTAAGTTTCCTATGATGCTGTTTTTCTATTGTTGTAGTATTTATTTGAAAAATCGTTTGTTGAGCAAAGCCAGTCTTATTTTGCTGATGACATACCACCTACAGATTTGTAGAAAACCAGTGTTCACAGGGATTTATTTTATGTTGCATGCTATTGACTTGTGGTTTTTTTTTTATTTGCTTACAGATAGTCCACTGTTTAATTGGTGAGTTTCTGATTTAATTTTTATTGTTGGTATAAATTGCCTCCAGGGCAGCAATTGACTTGTTTTTGTTTTTGTTTTTTAATGTTTATTTTTGGGAGAGGGAGAGTGAGAGCCGGGGAGGGGCAGAGAGAGAGGGGGACAGAGGATCCCAAGCCGGCTCTCTGTTATCAGCGCAGGGCCCCTTGTGGGGCTCAAAGTCACAAACTGCAAGATCGTGACCTGGGCCGAATTCAGATGCTTAACCAACTGAGCCACCCAGGCACCCCTGACTTGTTTTTCTCTTTAAGGAATTGTACCTACTTCTGTGATTGTGGCTGGGGTCCAAGTGAGTTCAAGAATCTTTATGGTGTGGCTCATTACTCACAGTATAAAACCGGTAAGTCATGCTAACGTGTTCTCTTCAGGAGTCTGTAGAAAAGCTTTTTATTAATAGGAGTCTAACATATTAACATTGCTGTATTTCAGGAAACAGAACCACTAGACAGAAAAGGGCTGGGTTTGGATTTAAGTGTGATTGTCCATTAACTTAGTGCATTAGTAGAATGACCTTGTAACACAAGCAAAACTAAATATTTATGTCCACAGTCTACTCTCTGATGTTTCTCAGCTTTTAAAATTAATATTCATATTCCGTCAAATAACGAACTGAAAATTCTATTTCCTATTGATGCGTATTGTCTTTGATCCTGTATTGAAGTCATCAGTGTCAACAGTTTATTGTTTCTCATTCACCATGGGGTGGTGTAGCAACAGGCATAAAAAAGCAAATGCAGTTCTGTAGATCTGAGCAAATGGGGAAGGCAAAATGAAAGTTGGAAGGGCTGAGGAACTTAGGGGAAATTAGCATATTATTTACTGAGGCATGACAGGAGACAGACCTAAATCTAATTAATGGCTTAAACGCTTTTAGACAAACAAACACCATGCTCACTACGTCAAGACACTGGGCCTTATAAACCCATGACAGAAACATTTCCCAGATGGACCCTTCTGACCTTCTGACAGCCGCCAGCGTCTCCTGTCTACTTGAGGACAGATCTCTGGCCTCCTTTCCATTCCTGAGATGCCTTTCTTGTCCCTAGTCTGCTTGAAATGATACCGTAACTCCCTTCCCTTGCCTGCTAAACTTCCTGGCCCCCGTGCGCATGGGGACAGATCACTGCCCTTCTGCCCTCTCACCACTCTGCACGTTAGCCCTTCCGACCGGTGTCTTTCACACACCTTACTCAGTCCACCTGGGCCCTTGCCAGTGCCCGCCATGCACTTAGCAATGACTGCCTGCCGTATGGAGAGCCAGACCTTTTATCCAGATTGCCATGCAGTTTAAAAGCAGGAGTCCAACATTAACAAAATAAAAGAGAGACTATTCCAGACAGTGAGCGAATGTAAGAGCTGGGCCGGGACTACAAAGAATCTGAAGACCAAGGAGAAAGAAGGACAAGATGGGATGGCCAACGTTACTGTAGAGAAGTTAAAGAATCTAACAGGTTGCTCGCCCCCAAGAGAAAAAAGACCCATCTGCTTTCTTTTATCCTCCAAAGGATCTCTGCCTGAATATTACTATTTAATTGTCTCCAACAATAGTTTCCCACTGGCACCTTTCCACCACTCTTTAATTAACTTAGCCAACATTTATTGAGTGCCTTGTATGCACTTGACACTGTGCTAATGTCCGGATTTACAAATATGGACGGGGCGGTCCCAGCTGTCATGCATCCTGGCTGTTGGGAAGTGGGGGTGTGGTCATACAGATGTGGAATGATTCGAGAAATACCGACTACACATCTGTTCTGTGCCTGGGACTGTGCTGGGGACCTGGCTGTTCATAATAAAAGTACAGTTCCTGCCTTGTGGAGCCTGTAGCTGGGAGAGATGGTAGACAAGTAGATGTGCAAATACAGCTGACCTTGAACAACATGCGATTTAACTGCATGTGTTCACTCATACGCAGATTTTTTTTTTTTTTGGACAAATATAGTAAAGTACTGTCAGTGTGTTTTCTCTTAAGTTTTTCTTAATAGGGTCTTCTTTTCTCTAGCTCACTTTCTTGTCAGAATACTGACAATATCAATATAATTGATATCAATATAATCAATATAATTGTCAGAATACTGACAATATCAATATAATACATATGATATACAAATGTGTTCATCAACTGTTTGTATGTTATCAGTAAGGCTTCTGGTCACCAGTAAGCTTTTAGTAGCTAAGCTTTGGGGGAGTCAAAAGTTATACACACACAGGCTTCTTGACTACACAGGGGCGTTGGTGCCCCTAACCCCCACGTTGTGCAGGGGTCAGCTGTAATGGTTTCATTACAGGGTCAGGAAGGCTTCCCTGAGGAAGGAGTGTATAAATAGCACAGTGAGGGATACGCAAGGGTTAGGCAGACAGACTTTAAAACCAATTGGCAAGTGTTATGATACAGATCTGAGCAAGGAAGGTAGACAAATACCTGCTTGGGGTGAAAGGAAGGGTTTGGGAAAAGTTTTCCAGAGGGCGTGATGTAGCTGGATCTTAAAGGATGACACGGTTTTCTATGGGAGCCAATAAGTGAGTAAGTAGCATTCTCATGGAGGGATGTGTTAAGATGTAAACGTTCAGAACATGTTCTGGAAATAATACAAAATTGGTATCACGAGAGAGAGAGAGAGAGAGAGAGAGAGGTAGAGGTAGTAGTAGAGTGTTGAGAGATTGCAGGTTAAGTTGGAGAGACTTCTGAGCTCAGATTGTAAAAAACACCTTGATCACCATGCACAGGGGGTAGGATTTTATCCCTTTCTCCTGTTAAGCAATGGGGAGCCCAAGAAGCCTGTAAGTCACAGACGAGCTACTTCCAAATGTGTTTTTGTTTGTTTTGCTTTTGAGAGAAAACTTCCATCCACGAAGAGAGTAGAGTGGAACGGGTATCTGGGAGGCTGTTACGGGAGTCTGGATGGGAGAAGAGCCCCGAATTACAGTGGTGGAAGCAGGAAACGGGTGGGCGGATGCAGGGGCCAGGGCTGCAGGAGACCGCCGGAAAGTTGGAGCGTCAGATTGTTCCCATGCTGGTTTTGAGGGGGTGATGTCGTCCTCGGGTGGCTCGGTCAGCGGCTGGAGTGAGGGCTGAGGAAGAGAAAGCAGTAGAGATTTGACTCTTCCCCCTCCCCGGATGCGGTCTCGTTGTGTATCATAACGGGATTACGTAATGGGGACTGCGTGAAGTTTGCTGTCTTGCCTCGGTCTACCCCTAACGTTCCAATGCGATAAAAGACACACAGTAAATAACTAAAATGACATCTCTTCACGGAGGAAAATGTTCAAGGTGAAACGACACTGGATTTCTCTGTGATTCTGCAGATCCAGAATGAGGAGAGCGTGGTGCTTTTTCTGGTCGCGTGGACTGTGACAGAGATCACTCGCTATTCCTTCTACACATTCAGTCTTCTCGACCACTTGCCATACTTCATTAAATGGGCCAGGTGGCGATGTCTTGCGGTGTAACTGCTCATAGCCCTGTGCATGTGCGTTTTGTGTGCTAACATCAGCAAACCGAAATTTGTGCCTTAGCCCCGTGATGCCAGGATGCTGTTGTTTGGCTGTTAGCCGTATAATAACTTGCATTCTAAAGGCTTAACTTAGGGGCGCCTGGGTGGCGGAGTCGGTTAAGCGTCCGACTTCAGCCAGATCACGATCTTGCGGTCCGTGAGTTCGAGCCCCACGTCAGGCTCTGGGCTGATGGCTCAGAGCCTGGAGCCTGTTTCCGATTCTGTGTCTCCCTCTCTCTCTGCCCCTCCCCCGTTCATGCTCTGTCTCTCTCTGTCCCAAAAATAAATAAATGTTGAAAAAAAAAAATCTAAAGGCTTAACTTAATGATCAGAGAAAAATCATATTGACATATATTTGGAGTAAAATCAATGCAGGGCAAATTATATCAGTATCCTTAAATAACCTGAATTGGCCATTTATTTTTCTTTAAAAGCAAAATGTACAGTTTTTTGAATTTTATTAAATAAACACAGTGCCAAAAATATGGCCTTTTGTCTGAATGATTTAAATTATTTTAGTAATCTGGCATCCATAATTTTTAGGATCTTATATATACAATGTCAACTTCTTTTTTTTTAATGTTTATTTATTTATTTTGAGAGAGAGAGAGAGCTCAAGCAGGGGAGGGGTAGGGAGAGGGAGAGAGAGAATCGCAGGCAGGCTCCATGCTGCCAGTGCAGAGCCCGATGCAGGGCTCACACTCCCAAACTGTGAGATTATGACCTCATCCGAAATCAAGAGTTGGATGCTTAACGGACTGAGCCACCCAGGTGCCCCTATAATGTCAGCTTCTTTGGTACGTTTTAAGTAGCAGAGACAGAAATTTTTATTTTTATTTTATTTTTTTATTTTTTTTATTTTTTTATTTATTTTTGGGACAGAGAGAGACAGAGCATGAACGGGGGAGGGGCAGAGAGAGAGGGAGACACAGAATTGGAAACAGGCTCCAGGCTCTGAGCCATCAGCCCAGAGCCTGATGCGGGGCTCGAACTCACGGACCGCGAGATCGTGACCTGGCTGAAGTCGGACGCTTAACCGACTGCGCCACCCAGGCGCCCTGAGACAGAAATTTTTAAAGGTCATACTTACCTAAACTGTATTATTTGGAATGTGACAAAATTTATATTTCAAGGGTTCTAAATATGTCTATCCTAAAGCAACAACTTTTATGTTTTTTTTTTTTAAGTTTGAATTCTTTGAGCACCTGATATTTTACAAAGTTATTATAAAAACAAGACTGCTCTTTGGAGAACAAATCATACCAGCCAGCGTAGATTTGTTTTTTTCCTTCCCTGTGTCATACTTACAGTTGCTACAAGAGTAACACGTGTTGTGTGTGTCCTCCATACCTGAGATGCAGGTTTGAACACAAGAAAAACTCTGTCCTCTCATGACCTAGGAGACAAAAAATGAAACCACTCACAGATATGTGAAATGCCAGATGGTGGGAAGGACAACTGGAGTGAAGGAGATCTATCCCAGATACGTCTGTTCCCCTCTATGTCTGTTCTCCATAGGTAGGGTACAAGAGTTTGGCGATATTTGCATCCTTTACATTTTCTGTTAAACAACAGAAGTAGTATGTTTTCGTTGTAAAAAACTCAAAAGTACAAAGTATATAGAATCAACACGGAAAGTTCCTGCTTATACCTACCTCATGAGCTCGCTTCCTCTGGAGGGAAGATGTTTGCAGTGTACCCATCCAGACTTTTTCATGTTAACGAAAATGTGAACACTCAAATGTGAGTTTCTAAAAACAGAAGTAGAATGACATTGTATTTGCTTTTTATATCTTGGAGTTTTGTTTTTGTTTTTGTTTTTTTTTTAAAGTCAAAACAGGAATATTTAGATCTAGCTGTAACTCTTAATGCTGGGCAGTATTCCGTAGTATGAATGGCCAGTTCTCTGTTGCTAGAATTTAGATAATTTCCAGTTTGCTAATAGTAGAAGGCCTGCTTTGAGCTATCATAAACAATGCTATATCCATATATCTATTTAAAAAATTTTTTTTGATGTTTATTTATTTATGTATTTATAATATTTGAGAGACAGAGATAAGCAGGGGAGGGGTAGAGAGAGAGGGAGACACAGCATCCAAAGCAGGCTCCCGGCTCTGTGCTGTCAGTGCAGAGCCCAGCTTCAGGCTTGATCCCACAAACTGTGAGATCATGGCCTGAGCCAAAATCAAGAGTCAGACACTTAAGTGACTGAGCCACACGGTGCCCCCATATTTTTGTTTTTTATATAAAAGAGGTTTTTTTGTTTATTTATTTTTGAGAGAGAGAGAGAGAGAGAGAGAGAGAGAGAGAGACAGAATATGAGTGGGTGAGGGGCAGAGAGTGAGGGAGACACAGAATCCGAGGCAGGCTCCAGGCCCCTAGCTGTCAGCACAGAGCCCGACATGGGGCTCGAACCCATGAACCATGAGATCATGACCTGAACCAAAGTCAGATGCTTAACCGACTGAGCCACCCAGGTGCCCTTATTTCTATTTTTTAAAACCCTGATATTTATAGTAACACATTCGTAACTAGTTTGAAAGTAAGCATACAACTAGCGTCAGATTTGATTTTGATCCCCGTATATTAAAAGCCTAACACTTTTTTTTAAGTAGTTACTCCTTTTTCCTAACTCCTGTATTACACATGTTCAAGTATAATGAACTGTTGAATATATAAAAAATCAAAAATAAAGGAAAAAAACCTTTTAAATTGTTTATAATACCCCTCTGTCATGATACTCACCGTTAACTGGATTTATATCCTTTCACACTTTTTTTATGTGCCCCAGCTCCTTTTAGACATTTGTGGCTGACCCATTTTGTTTCTTGAAAATGCTTCAAAATTGTCATTTGAACTTAAACATATTGTCTATCATAAGAAGGTTGTGCTCCCATGGATGTATGTTTGTTGGTTTTATTCTTACTGTAACTGAACATTCTTCCGCTTTGAGCAGTTGGGCCTTTCACACAGTTGGCGGTTTGGAGTGTCACCAGACTAATCCTAGAATATACCTCAGTGCCATCTTGCACGATCCCAGTCTTCCAGACTTCTGGCACCTTCGAAAATACTAATTCATGAGATAGTTTCTTCACTTGCCATATTTATACAGTTTGTTTGTGAAAGGCACATGTCTTAAATGTTTTGTCTGTCTGCCTTTTAGAATGCATTTTGCATGTGTTGAATTTCTAGAAAAGTTCAAAGCTCTGCCATTGCATGTTTAAATTTGCTGTTCAGAAATCCTTCCTCAATTGCATTAATGTTAAACCAGGTACTATAAAATCTTTCAGCTTTGAAATGTCCATGTTAGCCTGATACATGTCAGTTAACCGTAATCACGAATCATTTTATTTCATGTCAAAAATCTTAAGTTCCCAGGCGTATTTGCCAACCTCACTAAAAAACCTAAAATAATATTTGTATTTATGTTCAAATGTTGAAGCTTCTGTTCTCAAATAAAAGTTCCACTTTAAGAATGGCTTCTTATTTATAAGTAGCCGGCCTACTCTGACAGTTTGAATATACTTTGATGCTGTTTATGTGTTAGAAGTGTTCCTAGAAAAGTCCACTGAATAGGTACTTGTATATTGTTGTTTTTGTGTTAATTTCCACTTTAATTTTGAAAATGCATTCCCTTCAAAAAAAATTTTAGGTGCCAATTGGGAATTTTAAAGGAGGCAGTATATCTTTTTCTCAATAAGGAGTTAAATTTCTCATGCTGCCATCCGAACTTAGAGAGTTGGTGATGTGCAGTCTTTTTAAAGTGCAAAGAAAGTAAATGACATAATTCTTTCTCATTACATTAAAAATAATCAGTGGCCGAAGGCCTTAAACTAGTTCACTCTAGGATTGATAGGGTTTTTTGTTGTTGTTGAAGAACAATGCTTCCAAAAAACTCATTGGAGAGTCACATAAAGTTTAAAAACCACGTAAATAAGTTTGAACGTTTTACTGGAGAAGGGCTTATAAAATGTTCAGTTATATGATTTTAAATTGAGTTAGGACATTAAGACTGGAAAAGAGTGATTTAAATAATATACAAATTACAAAGACTAGTAAGAAAGCAGATGATACACCCAAGGCAAGGAGGGGATAAACAGGGACAGTAAAAGGATCATTGGTCTTTTCTTTCACCACTTGGTTTATTTTGGCAAATAATTCTGTTCCTCTCCCGTCTCTTATCCTTGTATGCCCTTGGTGTACTTGGTATCACCAGTTTCCTGCCATGCTGATGATTTTAACTTTTCTCTACAAATATTATCTTAATGCCAACAACATGATTAAATAAAATATGGATTGATTTGATTTCTTTCTTTTTCCACTGAGATTTTGACCTTTATTTTCTGTGGTAACTCCCTTGGAGAAAAATGATTTTCTTTAATGGAGAAACGTTGTCGCCTTGGGTCTTTGCTGCTCTTTCTGCTGGAGGCCCGCAGAGACTTGCAGAATGTTTCTCTCACTGCAGGTGGAAGTGACGGCTGGCTACTCTGTGTTAGAGACCCCGCCATAGCCCAAATGAACAAGCTTGTGATTTGGGGTTTTGGAAAGAACCTTCTCAGTTCTGCTTTAAGCAAGTTGTTCCTTTAATGTGGGAATTTTGGAAACAACTTGTCTTTCTTGTTTTGTTATGAAAGCAGTTTTAGACAATATAGTCATTAGTAGTTATGGAAACTTTAGGTAGTAGTATTTCAGTTTTCTGAAATGGTAATTAATTCTCTTTTAATTAGTAACCACAACAGGGTTTTCAAATGCCTCCAGAGAACCCCTTTGGTAATTTCAAGATGTAGATGTAAAGTTAGGAGCATAACTGGTCTTTTAAAGCACTGCTCCTGACCAGTAAGTGACTCGTTCAGTTCTGATTTCAGGTGTCAAAGAAGTTACCTTTACAATACCTTATAATCCGTACAGGTGCTTTACAGTATTTACAACGCTTACGTGCTTTGCAATACAAAACTACATACATATTTTTAACATGTATACCATTATTTCAGTACTGTAAAGTAAGTTGACTTCTTATTTTATTAAGATCTTGCCATCTTAAAATGGAAACTGCTATGAGAAAAAAGGAAGATCATTAAATTTATAAGCAAATAATTAAAGTAGAGAAAACTAACCTGTGAGGGGCATTGTAACTATGTGCAGGATGAATTTTTAGGTTTAAAGACAGTAGTAGCAAAAGAATGATGATGTCAAATCCAGTCATTGCCCTAGAAAAATAATTCCTTGAGGTCTTTCTTTTCTCCAGATACAATTTTTTTATCATCTTATACCCTGTTGGAGTTGCTGGTGAACTTCTTACAATATATGCTGCCTTACCCTACGTGAAGAAGACAGGAATGTTTTCAATAAGACTTCCTAATAAATACAATGTCTCTTTTGACTACTATTATTTTCTTCTTATAACCATGGCCTCATATATACCACGTAAGTATGTGGTTATTAGTACTTTGGTTTAGCAGATGCTGTGAAAGTTTTTGTAAAGTATCATGATATGCTGGCTTAATAAGCAAGGCAGCATAATGGCTTACAAATACATCAAAACTTCTGTTCAACCCCACATTTAAAATTCATAATTTTAAATAATTGAAGAGTGAGTGAGTCAAAAAAGACTGTTTCCTAGTATAAGGAAAAAGGTAGGTAAATTGATACACAAATGACTGCCTTCTCAAAATCATTTAAAGAGAAGCTTAATACGACTTTTTTTCTTTTTAAAGAAAAGATAGAGCCCCCATCAGTGAACTATTTGCCAGCATTTAGAATTATTTCTCTGAAGAGAAACATTTTATCCAAGAAAATGTCGGGTCATTTCTATCTATTCCTTGAGCATATACTTGGAAAAGTTATTCAAGATTACTTTTTAGTCTTGTGTGTGTCGCTCTATGTACTAGAAAATAACGAAGGTGCTTTTTTAAAAATATTTTTTTAATCTTTATTTATTTTTGAGAGAGAGAGAGTGCAAGCATGCACGAGCGGGAGAGGAGCTGAGGGAGGGAGGGAGGGAGAATCCCAAGCGGGCTCTGCACTGACAGCAGAGAGCCCGAAGCGGGGCTTGAACCCATGAACTTCAAGATCATGACCTAAGTTGAAATCAAGACTTGGATGCTTAACAGACTGAGCCATCTAGGTGCCCCATTAAAATATTTTGAATAATTCAGCCTCTTCACTAATTTCTTGTCCCCTTTCAGTAGGTTGCAGTGAATTGGTGAGGCTTTACTCACTTCATGTAAATACCCACAGGGTTAATGTATTTCGGTCAAATTTTGATAGTCACCAGCAGGAAATACACAAGTAAAACAAGACCGTTATTTACTTTTCTCAATAAAATTAGAGACTCTAAAGTCCGTGAGGGAGCCAAGGAAATAAGCAGAGTTTATAGCATCTAAAATCTGCATCAACACGATATAAAATATTTTATGTAATGGGGGTGCACATAAAACTTGGCCAGCCCCTTGAGGCCTCTAACTTTGAAGCTTTTTCAAAATTGGCATTGACTTGACGGTCACACAGTGCATTTATTCCCCTCATCTTCTGTCAGTTGGGCCTAACTGTCATCAGATTATCCACCAGCGGCCGTTCGGGAGGGCTGAGGGGTGGAATGTCTGCAGCACCCGTGTGCGCCCTCTGCTTCCGCAGCGTCTGGTGAATGGCACCATGCCTGGTGCAGGGCCACGGCCTGCTTCCGTTTATATCCTAGTTACAGGTTTGGGAATCGGGTCCCCCTCTTCCTTGTAACTGCGGAGGCATCTCCACAGAAACCTGAGGCCCAACAGGTCATGGCTGGAAACCATCAAACTAGTAACTGTTGGTTGTGTGTTTAGTGGTGTCCTGAGAGACGTAGACTCTGGCCCGTGTCACTAGGAGCTCCGTTCACGATGCTGATGGTTCCGTGAGGGTCCCAACTTGCTGGAGCATCCGTCAGCCAGGGGGATGTTTTCCACTGGATCGTTAATATTAGCTGTAATACAGCTAGTTTTACTTTGTTCATTGAATTTTTTTGTTCATTGACTGTATTAACAGTCCTGCGAATAGTACTCAAAAGAAGTGCTACTCTCATTTTTCAATAATGACATTACAGATTGGAGGACATCGCAATGAGGACGTTACAGACATGGCTTACAAATCACCCAGGTAGTAAATAAGGCTAGGGTTTGAACTCAAGCCTGCCCTTCCACTACACTACTCAGAATGTGATAGAAGTATTTTCAATAACTGGTCAGTTAGGTTTAAGTATATTTTACCTGAATATGTTCAGGCCCCTGGGTATGATACGATGATTACATTTATCAAGATGGGTGATACCTAAATTAAAAAGAGTAAAATCCGTTGTGTATTTTTCTTCTATGTGGGCTAAGTTCTAAAAATAGTTAACTAAAGTTGCCTGAGCAAGATATTCAAAGCTTTTTTTTTTGTCGTTAGTTAATTGATTTTAGTAATTCAGTTCATCATTTTCAGAGATATTTTTACAAATATTTATGTTGTTTATAGCTGATGTGAATTTGTATACCCACTAACATTTACACTATAGTTTAAAAGCCCTGGTTCAAATGGGCTAAAAGTAATTCTTCAAATTTGGAAGGGCAGATGACCCTTTGTCTAACTGACTTAATACATATACATAAATGTGTATATAGCAGAATAGCCATATAGCCAACCAAGAGAGGCTTCTGCTCTCGGTGTTCTGGCCCTCCACTGATCATTCTCCACACAGGCCTCCCCTCCCCTTCTAGACCGCTTTCTAGAAACCTGGGATCATGGAATTTGTGACCCAAGTGGTGCTGAGTGTGCATGCACTTAGGGACTGCACGGATAGGCCTCTTCCCCAGTCTGTTCTCCTGAGGGATAAACCATGTCACCGGTGAAAACAGTCCTGAGATCAAGGGGTAGCCGAAGGGCAGCTGTGTATGAAGGGTATGGATACAGTTGGGTCGTGTGGGCGTAGATGTCCATACATGTTCACGAGACCCCGAGTGGTACAGGATAGCCAGTGGACCAGAGAAAAGGGGGCCAGGTGGGGGCAGTTTTCCTTGTGCTGGAATGTTCTAGCACAGGATTCCAAAGAGTTACAGAGTTCTAAATTCAAACGTGGCCTTCCAGGTCATTACAAAGGTACATTTATCAAGATATTTAACTTTGCTCCAGAATCCCCAGCAGTTAATGGCATTACAGCCATACCCTGGAGATACTGTGGGTCCAGTTCCAGGCCACTGCTGTAAAGCCATTACTGCCATGAAGTGAGTCAGATGAATTTTTTGGTTTCCCAGTGCATACCAAAGTTAGGTTTGCATTATGCTGTAGTCTGTTAAGTGTGCAATGGCATCAATGTTCACATCTTAATTTAAAAATACCTTGTTGCTAGAACATGCTCCCTGTCAGCTCAGCTTTCAGTGAGTCCTAACCACTGATCACAGATGGCCATGACAAGTACGATAATAATAATAATGAGGAAGGTTGAAGTCTTGTGAGAATTACCAAAATGTGGCACAGGGGCACAAAATGAGCAGATGCTGTTGGAAAAATGGTGCCAACAGACTCCCTCGAGGTGAGGTTACCACAGACCTTCAATGTGTAAAAAATGCAATCAAATGGAGGTGAGCCTATAAAACATGTAGACATATGGTATGTGGAGGCCCACATTTCTACTCTTTCCCCGAGCTCTGTGAATATTTGGGAAGGCCGAGGTGGTGGATGATGTGCTTGCCCTCGAAGCTTGCTACTGGGAAGAACTTTCTAGTATAAATAATTTTCAACAATACCTTCTTTTGTTTTCTTTTTTTTCAATCAGTGTTTCCACAACTTTATTTTCACATGTTACGCCAAAGAAGAAAGGTGCTTCATGGAGAGGTGATTGTAGAAAAGGATGATTAAGTGATCCCTGCAAACAAGGTGCTTTTTCCAGAATAACCCGGATTACTTGAGTCCAAGTTTTAATAACAAGAATAAACAACTTTATGAAATATTACAGCTTGTATGATTTCTTAGACTATAACTTGAGATGTGGTATTTGCCAATATTTGTCTTCACATTGTGCAAGGTCAGTTTCCTATAAAAACTGTGCGTGTGTTTATTATCAACTCCCGGGTAGGTGATGATCATGAAGAATTGGCTGTGTTACCTGGAAAAAAAAATACTTTTTTTTGTTTTTGTTTTTGTTTTTGTTTTTAGCTTTACTCAAGTTTTTTTGTTTTTGTTTTTGCAGCATATGCTCCAAGGTTTTTAAATCAATATTTACAAATGAGTTTAATGATTTAACATTATGATACTTGGCGGTGATATTTATATGATATTTATAAATGAAAGTAAATGCAGAATTATAATAACTTGTTAGTAATGTATTGGTATTTTCTGAACCCAAGATCTGTTTCTTACAAGTTAGATGGCAGCATTTTTGATTAATAACAATTTTTGGAAACATGGACATAATTGGCTATGATAGGACTTTTGATAAAGTAGCCATATAACAAAATATCCAAACAGATGTCACAATTGGAAAATATTCTTTGAATATATGTCTAGGCTGTTAAAATTACATATACCACTAAGCAAATTTATTTCTATTTGAATTAACCTTCAAGGACCACCTTTTCAACTATAAGGATTTTAAGGGATTAGAAAGAATGAGTATATACTTTGCCTCACTTGTAAAAAAGAAAAGAATAACATTGGGTCTGATCATAACATTATAGTCAGAACTCTGGCTGGAAAAGGCTTCTCTGTACCTAGACTCATCTAATAAAAATCATGATAATCTCTTTGTGGTACTTAGGTAATGAAAAGTTTTGGGGTATGACATGACAGACTCATTTTATTCTGAATTCCATTGAGTTTAAGCAAAAGAGTCTTATAGTAAAGCTCCTTGCCGTGCATTTAGTAGAAAGACATACGGAAGATGCTTTAATACTTACTGCTTTAATTCTTAAGTAGGCCCTTTAAATATTTTTCCCCTTACGTTAAGGTATGCTGCTTTACTGGCCCAGTTTAGAGAGGATATGAAATATGTGACTTTAAAAGAAGAGGGTTTTTTTTGCATCCTGCAGCTATGGAAGTGTAACTTTGGCTTTAAGTGTTTTGTAACATTCACACTTGCAATCAACATGTAGCATTACACTTTTCAAAACTGTTTTGCGTTACCTCCTCCTTCTCTGTTTTCTTCCTGTGGAGATTTGTAGCGAGAATATTTCTGCAAACTTTCATTTTAGATAACGTGATTTTTGAAAGGTGCTATTTCCTGTATTACATTATACTTTAATATTTCTCTGCAGCTGAATGTTTCAACGAGCACAGTGCATTCTATGTATTAGGCTACTAATTCTCAAAATGCAAATGTTCATTCTGCTTTTTCCACTGCTTGATCTGTTTTTGTCTTGAATTTTTATATGGGAGAAATTTTCAGGGAGTTTTTCCCTTTGGTACCATAGTATAAGACAGTCAAGTAAATATTGATCCTGTTAGATGCTTGTCCTGCTCAAAATATTTTAAATCCTATTCCTAAAACTTGTGTCAATTCAACTTGTACCCCCTTCAAGCAGCTGTAATAGCTCTTTTTCCTTTAGTTGTGGAATATCCTGAAGTAGAAATTGTGATTAACTTTAATAAAAATGAAAATGCCTCAAACAATTATTTACTGACCTATGTTAGCATATTATCCTTACAGTTTAGATTTAGTTTATCTTCGGTATCTTCTGTATTCAACTAATTCTAAACTGTCTCTTGTGTAGAAAATGAAGGGGTTAAATGATATTTGGATCTTAAAGAGGAGGTATTTGAAATTCCTTTGCACGTATTTCCTGTGCCTGCATATTTTAGAGTTCTCCCGAAGTCATCCTAACTTTCCTTTTGCAGTAGACGAACCAGGACATGAATCAAACAGAGCTTCCATTTGGTCCTGAAGATTTTGGCATTTGGAAAGCAAACATCAAGACTTTTTGATACTAACAGGTTTTCAGTTATATTTGGTGACACTCCATAAAAATCTGATTGTTTTAAGTTTTTCATAGCTTGAAGGATTAATACACAATATATACAGTGTATACAAGTCTTTTTTTTTCTTTTACTTTTTCATGGCCTTAATTTGATATTAATACGACAACATCCCTGTTATAACTTAATATTTAGAAGCATGACAAAATAAATACAAGAAAGTCATTTTCACCAAAAGCTTATATTACTTGACATCTCTAGATTCTCAGAAGCATTATTTCCACACCTTTGGATTTGTAAGCATCTGTTTCGTATGCCACGGTCTCCTGGTTTCTGACGATACATGGCAGGTGATGTGGAATCATGCACTAACCCGTCCCCCACACATATTTATTTTGTGGCAAATGTGCGTCAAGTGCTGCTGTAGGGAATTGGCATCTTTTTCCTATCATCCCCCTCTCCACCCTACGCAGCAGGACCTCTGACACAATTGTTAGGTCAGTTAGGAAATCACATTGCAAAATAATCACAAAATACCGTGTATTGGAGAGCTGATGTGGCAGGGGGTTTTGTTGCTTACGTGTGTGTAAGTATCTATGCCACTAAACAGGTAACATTCTGGTTTAAAGCTACTTTCAAATAGACTCAAAATCAATTACAGATATGAAACTGATAAAAGAAATCATTAAGGCACAAGGAAAGGAAGGAAAGAACTATTAGGGAAAAAAATAACTATAAAAATCAACATTTGAATTATTTTTCAAATCAATGTGCAAAACGCAGAACTTTTTTCCACTAACCTATATAGTGATCTGGGACATACATATAATTGATAGAAGAAAAAAGAACAACATAGTTCTGTAATTTCTAGGATGAAGGAAGGCATTGAATGGAAGTGAAGATTTGGTTTGTTTATATTTTTAGATTTACAAAACAACTTAAATAGACATAAGTAGTACCTCTAGATATGAAGCTTAAAAATATGTCCCAAAAGTTTTAGTTTTTTTAGTGTTCTTATGATAGCTTTAAAAAATATTTTTATCACTTTTTATTTTGAAATAATTTAAAACTTAACAGGAAAGTCGCAGGAATGCTAGAATGTCTTTGTTTGAATTCCCCACTTCTAACACTTTGCCCCATTTGCTGTTAGCATTCTCTGTCTCTCACTTTCTCTCTGTTTCTCTCCATACTATTTTGTGAGCCATTTGAGAGTAAGTTGGAAACATGAACTTGTGATTACTTAAGAACAAGGGCATCCCCTTACATTGCCGCAGTGCAGTGACCCAAATCAGGAAATTCCACGTTGATACAGTACCTTTCTCTAGACTACAGACCTCACGCAAATCTCCCCAGCAGGGTCTTTGGAACACATACGTGCTCTGGGTCAAGATGCCGTCGTGGTTCGGGTGTTACCTGTCCCCTCTTCCGGTCTAGAGTGGCTCCCTGATTTTTCTTCATGCTTCATGACTTTGAGTTTTTCAGCAGTAAAGGGGGTTACTTTGTGGAAAGTCTCTCAATTTGGGTTTGATGTTTCCTCATGATTACATTCATGATTTCCTCATGATTACATTACATTCCTGCTGAAGCAGGAATATTGATTTGTTCCATTTACTGGTGATAGTAACTTGGATGTGTTAGGGTTTTTGTTTTATAATATTACAATAACAAGTAGGCATTTTAGCAATAGAAGCCCTTTTTGGTCTAGTTCTTTGGAGTTTTGTCTTTGAAATCAGGCACTGGGATTTTTTCTTTTTTACCCAATTAAGATGCTTGTGCTCTGATACATGAAGATTGATGTCTTTTTAAGTACTTAAAAAGTACTAAATTCTTTTTACACATGCAATTTCCAGGCATATTGTTAACTCACCTTTCTATTGACTTCTATGTCTCTAGACTATAAATCTCGGTGACTAATTAATATGCTTTGGTTTTGCTTAAAAGTTCTTAACCACAGCATTCTGTTGTATACTATGACATACTCTTACCATGTTATTCTGCTATACTAAAATGATAAATAACACAAGACTGAGATGGCTGTAAAACTTAATTTTACTTCTTTATTTATGGTAGTGTCTTACCCCTATATTTTAAAAAGCAATTTGTACAGTTTGGAAATTCAAAATTATTCTTAAATCCACTTAATGCTTTGTGGTTTTACTCTAAGGATAATGGCTGAAGAGAAATGGTCATCAGACCACAGCTTTTAGAAGAGCCGACTGAGATCCCAGAGTCCCTCCCATAGAGATGTTACATCAGTGGCTGCGGGGCTGAGAAAGTCTGCATTTTCAGCAAGATGCTGAGCAGCTTTGGGGCAGGCAGTTTCATTGCCGTACCCCCCCCCCCAACCCCCCCCCCCCCGGCCGCCCCCCGGCGGGGGGGGGGGTGGAGGAAGAAGATTTCTTACAAATGCCCTTTTCAGTGTACTTAATATCACTGAAAAAGCCAACATTCCTGCATCATTCCGTATTGTCTCTAATCAAAATGAACACCATAGTTTGAGTTTATACACATGGAAAACTTGAACTTAACATTGTAGCAGGATTCTGGCACAAAGTCCCGACACCGAGGCTTTTCTTTCCAGGAAGCAACTTTATTCGTACCGGCACCGCTCAGTTGGGCTTATACCCGAAGAACTGAGCCCTGAACTTCGCGTGGCGTAGTTTTTTATATATTTTTAACTCCTTTGTCTCCCATATATGGTAGTATACAAACTTGCAGTCTGATTGAGTGGTCTCATGCTACAAGGTCGTGAGGAATGTTGTCTTGTGCTCTATAGCCAGCTTGTCTTGAGGTGTTTTTTGTTTTCTCCTTAGGGAGGGGACCCTATCGCAACATAGTATGAAGAAGTAAGACATTCTCCATGTGTTTTTTTAAACACTATTATTTTACAGCCATACAGTTGGCCCGTCCACGCGCCGAGGTGTAGTATAGAACGTAAGACAAGTAACATCCAGAGTAATAGGGTTTTTTTTGTTGTTGTTCTGAATTTAGTGATCCGAATTAAGTGGACATCATTACAGTTAGAAACTATGTTAAAAGACTTTAGTTTGATGGTATCGTTAATCGAACAGAACTTCTGGTCTCTGTTGTAAATCAGACACACACGTACACACCAGAGAGGAATGTATTCAAGATTGTGAAAAAATGTATATGCCCCTGTCTTTTGAGAAATATGCGCATGACAGCAAGTAATTATAATTTGCCTGGATGATTTGTAATTCAGTTGTCAGTTGACTAAAATAGGTTTGTAGCTAAATTAATATGCTCTGAAGCTGGTTTTTATTGAGTTAAATATTAACTGAATTTCATTAGAACCCTTCCAACAGAAATGAATCTTAAGAACTGAAGAAATGGACAGATTAACTTACAGTAAGTGTACTCAAAAAGGAAAAAAAAAGACTTTTAATCAGTTTTCAACTGGGAGAATGTAGATTTTTGAGCGTCAAATATTCCTTTTCAAAGCTCCAACTTTATTTGTAACTTGTATGCATAAGCATTTTCACCCAAATCTGGAGTTACTCTTTTATTTCAATTCCAAAATCAACATAATTTATATACAGGCTTATTTTGTAGCATTAAAAGTGTATTACATCTTTTCACGAAAATTAAAATATCAGAAGGTTCAGGATTTCAGGAATACTTTTTTTTTTTTTTTGGTAGAAGAGGTGCTATTGTCTGTGGTAAGTAGTATAAACTAACAACATGATAGGTACCAAAAGTTAAGTGTGACTATAGATAGCAAAAAGACTTTTAAAAATTATTTTGTGAGAATGTTGGTTATTTTATAGGTTGGCCATGTTCATAGTTCTGAAGAAGTTTGGGTCCTGGACAATTCCTAATTTATTATGATGAGGAGTTATCTGTTTTATGTAAATTCATTCACACAGTCTTTTTAAGTTTATTTATTTTTGGGGGAGAGAGCGCAGGGGAAAGACAGAGAGAGCGAGAGAGAGAGTCCCAAGCAGGTTCCACGCTGACATCCCAGAGCCTAATGCGGGGCTCAGATCCACAAATCATGAGATCATGACCCGAGCCGAACTCAAGAGTTGGACACTTAACTGACTGAGCCAGCCAGGCACCCCTCACATAATTTTTGAAAATATTTCAAAAATATTTTCTGTGAATTACACTGTGTGTGTGTGTTGTAAACACTCCTTGAATTTCTGTTGAGATTTGTTGTTGTTGTTGAGTAAACTTTGAAAGAAGAAATTACCACATTTATTCTAAAGTTTCGTGGAACGAAGGCTGAGTTGTTTGAGCAGCAATTCTAGTGTTGTAAAGGAAGTGAATTAACTTTTCAAGCTGTAAATATTTCTGTAGGGGCTAAAAAGAGCACATGGACTTACTTCTTGACAAATACAAAATAAAAAAATTATGACGATACCTTAGGATATCATTATTAGATTCTGATGACAGGTATTTTGAAATTCTCTCTCATCAGCCACATTTGGTGGTGGATTGGTGGCTTGTGGAATGGTCGAGAATGGGGCATGGGCATAAGACCTGTGCTAGATTTAGAGGAAAAATACCCAATTTTCTTTGGCTTCAGAGTCCTTTGTAAAGAGGGTAAGAGGTTGTCTGAGTTGCAAACGAGAGAACATTAACTGTAGCACAGACTTTTGCAAATATAAATACTCAGTAAATGTTGATGCTAGTGACAGTTTGCTTTTAATAGTTTTATTTATTTTAAACAGATTATTTTTTTATACTTTTTAAAAATGTAGGGGCTCCTGGGTGGCTCGGTCGGTTAAGCGTCCGACTTCGGCTCAGGTCATGATCTCGCGGTCCGTGAGTTCGAGCCCCGCGTCGGGCTCTGTGCTGACAGCTCAGAGCCTGGAGCCTGTTTAAGATTCTGTGTCTCCCTCTCTCTGCCTTTCCCCTGTTCATGCTCTGTCTCTCTCTGTTTCAAAAATAAATAAACGTTAAAAAAAATGTTTATTTATTTTGAGGGTGGGGGGGGCAGAGAGAGAAGGAGAGAGAATCCCAAGGGGGCTCAGCGTGCAGAGCACGGCATGGGTCTCGATTCTACAAACCGTGAGATCATGACCTGAGCCCGAAATCGAGAATTGGATGCTTAACCAACTGAGCCACCCAGGTGCCCCTGCTTTTAATGGTTTTATAACAATGATATTGTGTCAGGTGAAATTCTTCCATTGTACCAAACCCACTTGTTTCTCGGGTAGAATTTAATACAATTTATAAAGAATTGTCTTGGTAACATTTTCTTTTCCCGTATTTTTTCTTTCTGTATTGATTTGAAGAATGGCTGGTATTTAATGATTTATTGTTCTTATCTTGATTAGACATAGAAGGACATCATTTCATTTGGTAGAACGGTGGAAAGAAGTTACCTATAAATTGATCTCTTTTAGGATACATGTGGTATCCTGATGGGCATATCTTTCGATAGTGACTATTTACACTAAGGCAGGATCTGTGGTGAGGTATTTTCCAGACAGCCTGGTCCCCCCTCGGCAGTCCACTGACAGCAGTCCCAGGACTGAGGATATGTGACCATCTTTACAACAAGAGATCCTTTTAGAGAATTCCATTATGTCAGTGTATTACTAATAATTTGTACATATGGCATTAAGTATATAAAAGTTGTATAGGTTTCTCAAATGCAGAGTTCCTTAATCAGAATATGACATAATTTTATTCAGAAATGCCTCATTGATCTGCCATTGTTGGCAGTAAGATGGTTTTCCAAAAAACTTAAGCTCATCTTAAGTTCCCATTTAGAAAAATGAGATGTAAACCTCTATCGTCCTAAATGGTGTGCAAAATCTAGATTTTATTTTTTTTTTATTTAAAAAAAATTTTTTTTTCAACATTTATTTATTTTTGGGACAGAGAGAGACAGAGCATGAACGGGGGAGGGGCAGAGAGAGAGGGAGACACAGAATCGGAAACAGGCTCCAGGCTCCAAGCCATCAGCCCAGAGCCTGACGCGGGGCTCGAACTCACGGACCGCGAGATTGTGACCTGGCTGAAGTCGGACGCTTAACCGACTGTGCCACCCAGGTGCCCCCAAAATCTAGATTTTAAATTATCTTCTGTCATTTCTTTTTTAAACTTTTTTTAATGTTTGTTTTTGAGAGAGAGAGACTGTGAGCAGGGGAGGGGCAAAAGAGAGGGAGAGAGAATCCAAAGCAGGCTTCAGGCTCTGAGCTGTCAGTATAGAGTCTGATGTGGGGCTCGAACCCACGAACCATGAGATCATGACCTGAGCCAAAGTCAGATGCCCAACTGACAGAGCCACCCAGGTGCCCCTATCTTCTGTCATTTCTAATCTGAAAAACTAGATGACGAAATTGGTTAGAATTGAAGTCATATGGTCTGGTTGTTATGGTTTTAGACGAGTCAAACTCACTGGTTTTAGAGAGACCATGCCAGCTTATATTGGTTGTTTAGAAAGGTCAAAATTCAAATATAGTCAGATGCAGGGTAAAAAAAATGTTCTTTTTCCCTTTGTTCCAATACTTCAAGCATTAATAACAGCTTGGTATCTTTATAGGCCTTTTTTTTTTTTAAGTTTATTTATTTTGAGAGAGAGAGAGAGAGAGAGAGCAAGCAGGGGCGAGGCAGAGGGAGAGGGAGAGAGAAAATCCCAATCAGGCTCCACACTGTCAGTGTGGAGTCCGACGTGGAGCTCGAACTCACAAAACGTGAGATTATGACCTAAGCTGAAAGTCAAGAGTCAGATGCTCAACCGGCTGATCCATCCAGGCGCCCCTCTTCATAGACTTTTATAAAACACACTTGCTCTTCTGTTTTACACACACACACATGCACACGCATAATTGTTAAATGAAATAATCTGTACATATTTTATAGAATTTTGCTCGCATGCTTTAAAGAGTTCTGTGTACACACATGTGCGTGCTATTCCATAACATGTATTGCTGCATTGAGGTGCACTTGTGTATAATTACCAGGACACAGACATAACCACATCACGATTAAATGGCAATGTGATAATACTAACAGTGTATTATATATATCTATATATCTATATATTATATAGATATTATATATAATCAGTATATTATAACATTCATTGAAATTTATTTTGTAGCAGGCCAGGGGCTAATTTACTTCATTAAAAAAAAAACAACGAAGGGAGGTACATGCTATTATAATAAACATTTTGCCAATAAAGTATTAGTCTCGGAGAGGTTAAGTAAGGCCCAAGAACATTGTACCTTTGTGCAGATATACATATGTAAGAGACTCCTTACGTGTCAATTGTTAGGCTAAAGGGAATACCCGTTTTAAATTTTGGTTGATGCCGTTAAGTTGTGCTCCAAAAAAGCTGTTATCGATTTGGTCCCCAACAGCAAGACATGGGAGCACCTGTACCATTCATATTCCTACACAAAATAGTGTCCGTTTAAATTTTTTTCCAATTTATGTGCACCTGATTATTAAAACCGCATGTATTTTCATATGTTCAGTGATTATTTGTATTTTTCATGTGAATTTTTCAGGAATATTGTTTGCCCCCCATTCTGTCGAATTATTAGTCATTTTTATCGATGTGTAAGTGCATACGTAAGTCATCTACGTGCGTTCTTTTTTTTTTTTTTTAAGTTTTATTTATTTTTGAGAGAGAGACAGAGTGTGAGCAGGGGAGGAACAGAGAGAGAGGGAGACAGAATCCGGAGCAGGCTCTGAACTGTCAGCACAGAGCCTGATGCTGGGCTCGAACTCATGAACTGTGAGATCATGACCTGAGCTGAAGTCGGACACTCAACCGACTGAGCCACCCAGGTGCCCCTTCATCTACTTACATTCTTTAACATACACGTTTCTTTCCATCAAGCGCTTATGATTAGTTTTGTTTATAAAGTGCAAAACTTGCCAGCCTTTTCTCTATGTTTTGTTTGAAAAGACCTAGACACCTCAAAACCTTAAGTACATTTTCTCTTATTATCATTTTATGGCTGGTGTAACTTTCTTTTCATTTGACATGTTGAGTGTTGTGGTGTAGGATAGGAGTCTAATTTTCTTCTTACCTGCATGAATTTCACATTATTCTAACAGTGCTCATGGAGTGAGACCTCCAGTTCTGTGCCCCGAGTGGGATGGTATGTGTCAGGGAAACTTCATTTCAAGGTTACCTGAATAGACAGTGCTGTCAGGGGACAAGGGAAGGGCCTTGCACTTGTCAGACAGGTAGGTGATTTGCACATTTAGGCTCCCGTTCTCCACTCTGCTTTTATCTGCGTGTCTCTTCAAATATGAGCTTGAATCTACTTTCATTCTGAAATTGCAAATATTTGTTTTGTGTCTCAGCCTATCGGTAGTGATGCCATTGGCCGGAAATGCCTGGGGCAGTCATCTGGGCCCATGCTTGTGATGAGCTCCCACACACATTTCCCCGATCACAGCCCATGTTGTGGCTGACCCAGACCTGTGGCTCTTTGCAGGACACATGTCAGCAACAACCATCAGGGGACGCCGAAAAAACAAGGCTCATGACTCGCTGGTTCTGGAGGGGGTACAGGACGTCCAAGGGCCACACCCTCGTGAGATTATGGAGAGAGACCATGAACCTGGGGTTCTGCCTTCATTGGGCTCATGGGTGGGGTGCCTAGGGTTTTGCAGACTCACTCTTTATGGGTGAATTGAAAACATAAGTGTAAGGCTTAAAGGGCAGGGAGGGAGAAGCGGGGTGTCCTCAAGTGGTCGGCTCTCTGGGTCACCCAAGGGCTTTCTAAAAGGGAACTGCCCCACTGGGGCAGCCTCCTTATCTAGTTGTATGGCTGGCCATGTGTTTATTCGAGACGGATCTTTGAAATGGGAGTCCTCGGCCATCAAAGGCTTAATACCAGGCACTTATTTACATTACAATAAAAAAACCCAAATTGCTAGGCACTTACGTTACAAGGCAAAATAGGAAAAATCCATTTATGAGCCGCCTGTTGATTATTTTTTCCTCTTATAGGGGCAGCCCTCAATTAGAAATGGTGGATTTGGCCATTTGTCAGTCTAGAAGAAAGGTGAACCGCTAGTGTAAAATTTCTTAGCTTTCTGTGGGTTTTGTAGAAATCCTTGAGTGGAACAAACACCATTTTAATCTGGAGCTAGAAATATGGTGGAAGGTTTTGTTTTTTTTTTTAAGAAATACTATTTTATTTACTTATTTTTTATAAGTTTATTTATTTTGAGAGCGAGAGAGTGAGAGTGTGAGGGAGGGGCAGAGACAGAGGAAGAGAGAGAATCCCAAGCAGGCTCCACACCACAGCACAGGGCCCGATGTGGGGCTCAAACTCAGGAGCTGTGAGATCATGACCTGAGCTGAAACTGAGAGTTGAACATTTAACCGACTGAGCCACCCAGGTGCCCCAATATTTATTTATTTGTTTGTTTGTTTATTATTTTAAGTAGGCTTCATGCCCAGCATTGAGCCCAATGCAGGGCTTGAACCCTGGGATCATGACCTGAGCTGAGACCAAGAGTTGGATGTTTAAGTGACTGAGCAACCCAGGCACTCCCAAGCAATATGATTTTATTTTATTTTTTCAAAGTTTATTTATTTTGACAGAAAGAGAAAATGCAACCGGTGGGTGGGGAGGAGCAGGGAGAGAGAGAGGGAGAGAGAATCACAAGCATCGAGGAACCTGACGTGGAGCTCGATATCCTAAACCGTGGGATCATGACCTGAGCAGAAACCAAGAGTTGGACCCTTAACTGACTGAGCCACCCAGGTGCCCCAGGAATATGATTTTATTGTACTTTATTTATTTTAGGAATATGATTTTAAAAATTCTTTACATATAAAAATCCTCAAGATACATTGTGAATGCGGGGGAAAACAAGGAGGTGAAATAGTGCATATAAAATGCATGTTTTGTTTAAAAAAGTGGGAAGAGGGGCGCCTGGGTGGCTCGGTCGGTTGAGCGTCCGACTTCTGCTCGGGTCATGATCTCACAATTCGTGGGTTCAAGCCCCGCATCAGGCTCTGTGCTGACAGCTTAGAGCCTGGAGCCTGCTTCAGATTCTATGTCTCCCTCTGTCTGCTCCTCCCCTGCTCATGCTCTGTCTCTCTCTCCTTCAAAAGTAAATAAAAACAGTGAAAAAAAAATTTTTAATAAAAAATGTTTAAAAAAAATAAAATAAATAAAAAAGTGGGAAGAGGAGACATATATATTTGCCTGTATATACAGAAACGCTAAGAAAATAAGGATGGTCTTCATCTGTTGGGGACAGAGGCGGCAACGCAAGTGGCCAGGTGTGGGGAAGAAACTTCCCACTGGTGAAAACTTCAAACCGTCTTGTTTTTAAACCATGTGAAAGTATTACCTGGATATTCTTTCAAGGATACCTCTTTAAGCTGGTGCAGCAGGAATTTCAGAAAGGCAGGAATGGGGGGCAGCCTGGGTGGTTTCCCAATGATTTGTTACATTAGGAACTTGACCAGAACAGAGTCTGTGGGGGTCATGGGGGGGGGGGTGGCAGAGGCAGGACTGTGTGCAGTGAAGTGAAATGTGAGTGGGAAGTCCTTTGATTACATATTTTACTGCGTGAGAAAACCACAACGTACTGGCTTATGCGACCATCCTGCTACTCTCTCACATCCTCTGCGTTGACTGGGCTCAGCTGGGTGGCTTTTTTTGCCCCATGTGATGCTGGTTAAGGCTACAATCCGCCGGGGACTCAAATGGGCTAGAACATCCGGTGACTCACACATGTGGCTGGTGTTGGACGCTGACTGCCACCTGGGAGCTGAGCTGAGGCTTTCTGCTGGCTCCTTGTTTGTTTTTTTTTTTTTTTCTTAATGTTTATTTATTTTTGAGAGAGTGCAAGCAGGGGAAAGTCAGGAGAGGGGGACAGAGGATTGGAAGCGGGCTCTGCACTGGCAGCAGCGAGCCTTATGTGGGGCTTGAACTCATGAATCGCAAGATCAGGACCTGAGCCCACGTCAGCGCTCAACTGACTGAGTCACCCACCCAGGTGCCCCTCTACTGACTTTCCTATGCACAGACTTTCTTTTTTTTTTTTTTTTTTTTAATTTTTTTTTAATGTTTATTTATTTTTGAGACAGGGAGAGACAGAGCATGAACAGGGGAGGGGCAGAGAGAGAGGGAGACACAGAATCTGAAACAGGCTCCAGGCTCTGAGCTGTCAGCCCAGAGCCCGACGCGGGGCTTGAACTCACGGACCACGAGATCATGACCTGAGCCGAAGTCGGACGCTTAACCGACTGAGCCACCCAGGCGCCCCTGCACAGACTTTCTTTATGGCTTGGCTTCCCCCAGGATAGCTGGGTTCTGAGAGTCTGTGTCCCCAGAGGAAGGAAGGAGAGGCTGTCCTCATAAAGGTGAGTCCCGGAACTGGCCCGGCATTACTTACAACACATTGTGTGGTTCAAGTACTCAGGGCCAGCGTAGACTCCAAGGGTGGGGAAATAAAGTCACCTCTCCATAGGGAGAGTGACAAATCATTTACGTTCATCTTTAATCAGGCACAGAAATAAGCCTTTGACTGAGATTAATTATAACTGAAATGTCCACTGCACAGCTCGTATTTAAAATAAAAAATCCTCGGGGCACCTGGGTGGCTCAGTCAGCTGAGCATCCAACTTTGGCTCGGGTCACGATCTCACGGTCCGTGAGTTCGAGCCCCGCGTCGGGCTCTGTGCTGACAGCTCGGAGCCTGGAGCCTGTTTCAGAATCTGTGTCTCCCTCTCCCTCTGCCCCTCCCCCGTTCGCACTCTGTCTCTATCTCATTCTCTCTCAAAAATAAATAAACCTTAAAGAAAATTAAAAAAAAAAAAAAAAAGAAGCAGTCGTCACAGGCTCCTTGGCTCTGAATGTTTGGGCAGCTTGTAAAGTCGTGTTTAGAGAGGTTTGCTTGGGAATAATGCCCTTTGCTCACGTTGAGGGAAACTACAACAGTCGCAATGGGCTTCTGCATTTCTTTCAGAGTTTGTGTATAGCATCCTCTATGTACGTAAAGAGCATTAAAAAAAAAACTTTTTTTTTTCAAGTCCTAGTGTTAGGAAATCTTTAGTTCCTGTGAGGATTGTTTTTTATAATCAAGAAAAACTTATTATAAAGAATATCAGAAAAGTTTGCAGGTCATATGTAGAAATACCACAGGATGTGAGTTGCAAGAATTTACATGTTAACTGTGCCTTAGCGATGATTCTTTTACGCTAGCTATATTTTCCATGAAGTTCATCACTGTCTATTTCTACTTTACCAGTTGAATGTATGGGGCTTATATATCTTCTAAAAATTTTTTTGAAAAATACAACAGACTACATGAATGAATGAAGCAAGAATTATCACTGATGATGATAAAACATCTTTACACTGTAATAGCTGAAAGCAAGAATTTGCTGAACAGAGGGGGCCAAAGCAGGGGAATACTGAGTCCCTAAGCATGCAAAGAAGTCTCAGGGGAAAAAAAAAAAAAAAAGGGGGCGCCTGGGTGGCGCAGTCGGTTAAGCGTCCGACTTTAGCCAGGTCACGATCTCGCGGTCCGTGAGTTCGAGCCCCGTGTCGGGCTCTGGGCTGATGGCTCAGAGCCTGGAGCCTGTTTCCGATTCTGTGTCTCCCTCTCTCTCTGCCCCTCCCCCGTTCATGCTCTGTCTCTCTTTGTCGCAAAAATAAATGAACGTTGGAAAAAAAAAAAAGTCGTCTCAGGGGGTTAGGAAGAGGCTTGCTGGGGGTCCCACAGATAATCTCTTAAAACCTTTTGCTGACAGATGCTCTGTCCTTCCAGCTGAGAATAAAAGGGATTTCCTTAATCCCATAACTAGTATCTCCAAAGAACCTACACCAGACCTCAAAGTAAGGCATGATCGAGTGAATTTTTTTCTCTTCTTACAAGTGTGTTTACTATTACATTTTCAGTTCAGCCTTGTTCTGGAAGTCCTGACTAGCGGAATAAGGGGGAAGCAGGGAAAGTATACGGATGAGAAAGAAAGAAACAAAACTGTCATCCGTCACAGATAATATTGCAGAAGTTTAGGCACCAAAAAATTGTTCGTGGTTATGAGGAATCAAGGAGAAGTGATAGGTGTTAAAAAGGTTGCAGAAATAGAAATGCAACTGACAAAATGAAAGGTAACATTCTGGTTTGTAATAAAGACTTCTTAAAAAAATTTTTTTTTCATTTATTTATTTTTGAGAGACAGAGACAGAGCACAAGCAGGGGAGGGGCAGAGAGAGAGAGGGGGAGACACGGAACCTGAAGCAGGCTCCAGGCTCTGAGCTGTCAGCACAGAACCTAATGCGGGGCTCAAACCCACAAACCATGAGATCACGACCTGAGCCGAAGTCGGATGCTTAACTGACAGAGCCACCTAGGCACCCCTGTAATAAAGACTTCTAATTGTCCCCCAGATCTGCTCTCCACTTGTATAGTAATTGAACCCTTGAGTTTCAGTTTGGCACTGAGCATAAAGACAGGTTCCTGTCCCCCTCACAGCTAGGCATGACTGAGTTCTAGCATGGAATGAGAGTAGAAAAAGTGGCACCTGCAACTTCCAGTAAGCATGCTGCTCGTGGAATGTGGATGTGGTGGCAATCCATCTTGGAACTCCCTAGGAAGAGTAGAGCAGTAGGAAAAAGGACCATTGATCTGTACTACCATTGACCAGCCTCAGGGCTGCTGAATATAGCTGTGCAGTCTTACCTCACACCAACCCTGCGGGCACCATTCCCAGGGATGGCAGTGTGAATAGGGCCCCACAAAGTGCTGCAGTATACATCCTGTACAACCACACACAGGAGCCAGTAGCCCAGAGCCACCTGCACAGGGAGGCTAGACGGGAGAAGCTTCTTCCATCTGGACTATTTCAACTCTTATTATTCTGGCTTTCTGGTACCGCCTTGGAACCTATACTACAAGTAATCCAAGCTTTGAAATTAGGGACGGGTTGTAGTGTCCTTTAGCAAAGAAAGCTAGTCAAACAATAGTAGCCAGGGGACAAGGTGAATTGGACATCTGTTGAGTGAATGCTACGTGCCAAGGTCTCTGGAGACCGCTGGTGGAATATAAATAAAGGACAGTTCCTGCCCTCCAGGAACTTAAAGTCCAGTGCAGAAAACACACTCATAAACAGCAGTCGCTTTAGGTAATATCACCTTCAAGGAATTTATAATCTAGTGAAGAAAAATATATTTAGGGCCATCTGGGTGGCTCTGTCGGTTAAGTGTCCAACTTCAGCTCAGCCCATGATCTCGCGGTCCATGGGTTCGAGCCCCGCGTCGGGCTCTGTGTCTCCTTCTCTCTCTCTGCCCCTCCTCCACTTGCGCTCCGTCTCACTTTTCCAAAAATAAAGAAGCGTAAAAACATTATATAGACAAATATATACGAATAACGTGAACACACAGGAGGGTAGTGTGACTCTGGGACAGCGAACTAGTAGAAAGACATTTGTACCAATAATGTTACTGCGCAGCAGTGAAGCGGGCACTGGGGACTCTCTTGCTACGAAGCAGAGTGCAACCGGCTAGCCTCAAGTTGCCAAATCACAACATTTCACCAGCTTTCCCTTAAGATGTCCTTAAGTTATGAGATGCGATACTAATTCTCTCTCTCAGTGCCCTTAGACATCTGGCTTTCTGCAGCACGGAGGCTGTTTGCCTACTGTGTTTTAAAGACTCTTTTCTTTTTCCAGTAAAGAAAAAAAAATCAATATATGTTTTTATTGGCACACAAAAATGAAAACACACTTGGCCTCAGAGGAACGAAACATCTAATTTATGTTTGCAGTGTTTTCTAAATATTACTCCAGAGAGGCTTATATTTATTGAGACAATCTGAATATGACCTTTAAAATACTTATATTGTTTTGGTGGTTTTGTTCTAAACAGACTATGATAATAAATAGTATCTTATAAAAGAAAATGCATTTACAGAGTGATTGTGTGTACTGGGTATGTGTGGGTGGGGACCAACTGAAAACTCTGCAAATCTTTTCTTAATATTAAGACTGTTCCCCTTGCAGTCAAAATTTGCTATTTAAACCTACTCCGAATATTTATCGCGGATCTATTCTGAGCAGTACTTTGCTGAAAACCGTAGAGATGTGGTTAATAAAATGAATTCTGCATTCTCATACAGTTGGCCACTATCCAAAAGGAGATACAGAAACATACATAAATCACCAGTACCGAGCTAAGCAGGCGCCCAAAGGGGTGTGAATATGTAGGAGAGGAAAAGATTAGTTCTTACTGGCTGAAGCTTGAAGCTATTGGAATGGTGGATATTAAAAGGATTGGAAATATTCCAACATGCACAGTTAGCAGTAAGTTTGGGGCTGGGGCAGGTTCGGAAGAGGGGGTCATGCACACCCATAAATCTATGACCAGGAGCACGTACAACAGAAGCAAGGGGCATGTGCTGGGCCATGCAGCGCCACGTGCGGCCCAGAAAGCATGCTGTGTGGATCCTTGCCCAGAGGACAGACATGGTCTTTGTCCAGCAGGCAGGACAAAGGCCATCAGAGATTGTTTAACACGGTGGGGACAATTCCGTCTGTGCTTTTTCATCATCACGGGACAGACTGGAAGAGCCAAGCATCGAAGGCTGGAAATCAATTAGCAATAGTTGCTGCCTTATGGCAAGCCATGAGTCCCCAGAGCCTAAACTGAAGAAAGGCGACAGGAAAAGTGAAGGCGGGTGACACATCTGAGATGTTGTTGAGAAAGAAGCTTCAGGGGCGCCTGGGTGGCTCGGTCAGTTAAGAGTCCGACTCTTGGTTTCCGCTGAGGTCATGATCTCAGGGTTTGTGAGTTCGAGCCCTGTGTGGGACTCTCTGCGGTCAGTGAGGACGCCGCTTCGCATCCTCTGTCTCCCTCTCTCTACACTCAAAAATAATCCTCAGAATTTGGAAGCATTTAAGTTATAAATATGAACTTACCATCTAACGCAGAAAGAAAATACAGACGACACGCTCTAGGTTTCCCCCAAAGATACACGTTAATGGAGTCCTACATATCAGCGAACAGCCCATCTATTGCACCGTCCCTGTCACCTAAAGTCATCACTGATAGATCGCCTCCTCGCATAACTCACGGTTTGTTGGCTTGACCTTCCAAATATACCCAGAACACAAGCATCTCACGTCTCCGCTGCTAGTACCATGCCGGGTCTGGCCTCCGTGGTCTTTTGCCTGCGTCGTTGTGCCGAATCTCCTATTTCCCCCAAGGCGAGCCGGGCTCCCTTTAGTCGGCTCTTAACACAGCAGAGTTAGCTTTAAGACATGAGTAAAATCATGTCATTCCTCCACTCAACACCTAGTAGTTCCCCCAGAGTACGTCCAAAATTCTAACGAGGGTCTAGAAGCCCTGCATAATCTCTTCCCTCTCCCCGACAGCCACCACCACCATCGCCTTCTTCCTCATTCGCCTTCGCTGCTTTGCTCCAGCCACACTTGACGCCTTGCCTTTCCTGGAGAATGCCATCTGTTCTTCTGCCTCAGGGCCTTTGCGCTTCCTGCTACCCCTCGCGTTCCCTTTAAGTTTTTGCTCAAATCGTCACTTTATCAGGGAAGGCTTCCCAGACTCCCCTGGGGAATAGCAACCCTCTTCTCTCCACTGTATTCTCTCTCCACTATACCCCAACTTAATTTTCCATAACACCCGGCAAACGACATGTCTATATAGTTTGTGTCTCCTCAATACACTGTAAACTCAATGAGGGCAGACTGATTCGTCTTTTCGTTTTCTTTCATCGCTGCATTTCCAACCCCTAGAACAGCTTGGCACTGAAATACTTATTGAGTGAGTGCGCGAATGACTTCAACCGACAGAAGGCCGGATTCCACGAGTGCATACTAGGGCTGGAGCTGAATCTTGAAGGATTATGTAGATGTCATTCAAGGGGCAAACGCCGGACCGAGGCACGCAGTTCGGGAGGAGTTTGGGGTGGAAAACATGACGTAGTTTTGTGTGGTTTCCGTACAAGTTAACTTCTGAGAAGTGGTGGAAAGTGAGGCTGGAGATAGAGACGAGCTCGGGTGATGAGGGAGACATAACACAAATGTTTGCTGGTCACTGGGTAGGGACATGTCATGATGGAATGGGGGCCAGTAGGGAGGAGAGGGTCAGACAATGCTTGTATGTTGCCATATTAAAGTTTACTTTGAGGGGCACCTGGGTGGCTCAGTTGGGTAAGCATCTGACTTCAACTCAGATTAAGATCTTGCAGTTCATGGGTTTGAGCCCCACTTTGGGCTCTGGGCTGACCGCTCAGAGCCTGGAGCCTGCTTTGGATTCTGTGTCTCCCTCTCTCTCCGCCCCTCCCACACTCATGCTCTGTCTCTCAAAAATAAATACACATAAAAAATGTTTCTTTTTAAAATTTTTTAAAGCTTATTCATTTTTGAGAGGCAGAGAGAGACAGACTGTGAGGGGGGAGGGGCAGAGAGAGACACACACACATACACACACAGAATCCGAAGCAGGCTCCAGGCTCTGGGCTGTCAGCACAGAGCCTGATGCAGGGCTCGAACCCATGAATTGTGACACCATGACCTGAGCCATAGTCAGATGCTTGACTGACTGAGCCGCCCAGGCGCCCCTAAAAAAATGTTTTTTAAATAAATAAGATTTACTTTGAATTCAGGTGCTAGTTAATAGCACTCCCCCCCCCCCCAATATCTCAAGTATTGTAGGTTAAGTTGAAGAATAAACAAGATTTGGCTCTGATCACCCATCAACTGTGATTAGATTCATTGAATTGAAAAGTTGATCACAGACTGAAAGTTACAGGCTTCTCTTTTATTTGAACCAGGTAACGTTCATGGTACGGTTTGTGATTTTTAAAATTAAAAAACATTTTTTTCCCGGCTTATGAGTTCCTTTATTTTATTCCTTACTTCTGTTTAGAGGGACTTAAAGCATCTTGCCAGCTCCGTGAGGCCCTCCCACCGGCTAAGGGCAAGAGCCTTAAACTACAATTACAAGATCTCTAGAAAAATTCCCAGCCTTTGGAGCAAGGCCATCAGTCTCTCATGTGACCTACCAACTGACTGATTGTAATCATACTGACATTTAAACTCTTTGAACCGTAAGAGGAACAGGGGCTAAATTCTGGCATATGAATGCATCCCATGGCCATAAATGCTCGGACATCCTCTGCCTCTGCTTGAGCCTCGGTGCTAGATGACTCACCTGCGTCTGCCAAGCACCCACCTGCTGTACTTGGCTACGGAATAGTCAGCCACTAACGCTCCCCCGTCTTCCTTATGATGCCAGGAAGGATATTTGCAAATGCTCGTTGGCATGGACATTTGACGCCAAAATTCTGAGGTTTTGATCAGGTTAAAAAAAAAAATCTAAACCAGAAGAAGAGGGGTATTAGATAAGAAGACAGAAAAGCTTTCATTGAAAGGGGAGAGAATAGAATCTGGATTATCCGCGTGGGAGCCGCAAAGTTGTAACTTGGAATTTTTGCCTGACGGAGCTCCAACTCTCCTACGAGTTCCTTGCTGAAACGAATTAGAAATCCTCAAACTGAAAGTCAGGAGGCTGCAAGGCTGGCTAGTCTACCCAATGTATTCAAAGTCCCAGCAGTTTACTGTCAGCCAAAAATGGATCGGTGTGCAACCCGCTGCCAACAGCAAGTCGGGGACCCAGGCTCGTTGTAGCTCACCACTGTGCCTCATATCACATGTGGCTTCCCGGGTCAGTGTGCCGGACGAGATCGGGCTAGCGGAGGCAAGGAGAAACACAGATTCCCATGCGGGAAGTGATGGGCCAGATATGGCCGGGACATTCACTGGTGTTCCATTAGTCACATAGTCCAAGCAAACTGTGAACGATGCTGGTGTCCCAAAAGAAGTGGAGACGAGTTGGTGAAAAACCTTTGTATTTCTCAAAGGAAAATTTACTTTCACTGTAAGGTTTCTATAGACCTATTTACAGAGGGCCCCCATTTTTATTTTTAAAAATATTCTTAGGGGGTGTCTGGGTGATTCGATTGGCTAAGCATCCGACTCATGATCTCACAGTTTGTGGGTCCGAGCCCCGTGTTGGGCTTTGAGCTGACGGTGCAGAGCCTGCTTTGGATTCTCTCTCTCCCCATCTCCGTCCGCCCCTCCCCCACTCATGCACTCATGGGCACGCGCACACACTCCCTCTCTCAGAATAAAGTTAAAAGTCATTTCTAAAGAATGATATCATTTTTAAATTTTAAAAAGTGTTTATTCATTTTTGAGAGAGAGAGTCAGAGTGCAAGTGGGGGAGGGGCAGCGAGAGAGGGAGACACAGAATTCGAAACCGGCTCCAGACTCCAACCTGTAGGCACAAAACCCGTTGCAGGGCTTGAACTCACAGACCGTGAGATCATGACCTGAGCCGAAGTCAGACACCTAACTGACTGAGCCACCCAAGTGCCCCCAAGACTTTTTTTTAAATCAAAGAAGATTTGGAGGAAAAAGCCCATAATTCCCCTGTATAATTTCATATATTCCTAATCACATAAGTTTTTACTGATATCATTTTTAGATCTATGCATAGCAATTATAATTACCATTTAAAATAGCGATATTATATTTCATGGGACTGATTATTTATATCATTTACCCTTTTGGTATATTAATCCGACTTTACACTTTTCCTTTTCCACCACTATAATTAGGCTGCAATGAGCAAGTTCTAGCAGATAATATTTTCATGCGTTAAGCTGTTTTCTTATAATTACACTGTTGCATTATTATAAAAATAATTCTGAAGGGAACACATTTCAGCAGATAGTTTTGCTTCTATTGAATTATTTCCTTAGAATAAATATCGATCAATTGCATTACTGGGTTCAATAGTATAAATGTTTTAATAATTCTGGATGCATTGTTTTGTCATGATACTTTTCCAGAAGTTTATACAAATATTCAGTGCTATTAACGTTACCCTTTTTGGGGGACATCACCAGCATTTACAAAATGCTTTTTGAAAAAAATTATACCTAATTCAATAGGTATAAAATGGTACTTTAGAGCTGTCTTAATATTGATTCCTAAGATGCACATTTTTTGTGTCTATGGAATTCTTGATGTTTTCTTGATGTATCTGAAAGAGCTGTTTCTTTGGTAGAGATATTTATCTTTTGTCTATTAGTTTTACTGCAATTTATTTTCCTCTCCATTGTGTCTTGTAGTTGTAGGTTTCCCACAACTTCCCCCCCACCCCCCTCCAGGGAACACAAGTACTTTGGTGCACACAAACTTTACATTTTCCTTTGTGATGTTTCTATTATTTGAAACCATAGAAATCCATATAGAGTAGAATCTATTTGGGGCTTTGTGTCTTATTCCCCTGGTCTGCATGTTTATCTTATTTTATTTTAAAGTTTTATTTATTTATTTTGAGAGAGAGAGAAAAAGAGAGAGAGGGTGGACGGAGGGGCAGAGAGAGAGGGAGAGAGAGAATCCCAATTTCAGCTCAGAGCCCTCTGTAGGGCTCGATCTGATGAACCATGAGATTATGACCTGAACCAAAACCAAGAGTTGGATATGTAACCGAGGGAGCCACCCAGGTGCCCCTGCATGTTTATTTTGTGTCAATTCTGCACAGTAGATAGTTGAAAGGTATTCAGAGATGGAGGGATGATGCGTAGGACATGAAAGAAGAAACTGAGCACTTAATTTTCAGCATACATTTTTCTTTTGGGTTGATTTAAATCTCTCAAATAACAGATGAGTGTGTAAGGGTGTCTGTGTGTCTGCAGCAGAAAAAAAGAGGAGGTGACGAAGGACAGAGGCGAGCGGTGAGAAATTGTGGGGTTTGGGGCAGACATAGTAGCTGGTAAATTGTCTCGGGTTCATGCCACCGCAATTCTATGTTTCTTTATGGACTTCGTGGATTCCAAGCTGCTTCTGAATGGTCAGACTTGATAGAACACAAATCTGTATTTGACTATTAATGTCTGGTTTAAACAAGGTTTCAAGGTGAGTCATTCATGGCAATGAAATAAATTCAAGTTCTCATGTTTTTTCTAAAACCAATCAAGCAAACGACCCCGCAAGGTATTAAAATTAAGGACATGGAAACATGCTATCAGGATGGCAGCAGTGTGGTGTTTAATAAAATAATTTTTTAAAGGGAAACATAGATTAAATGACTTCAAAAATAAACACTGTGGAAGTTGTGTGCAGAATTCATATTTTCTTATGCTGAAAAACAAAAAAGAATTCAAGTGCAAAAAAATTATCGCTCAGTTATGAGAAGGCATCATAAAAGTAGAATTATAACTGCTTGAGAATTATTTGAATTTATAATGAAGGGAATTCAGAAGCAAAGCAGTGTGGACTTGATCTACCCAGTGTTGTGATCATACTTAAAACTCTCCAGATTTCTTCATACTATAAAACTTGATTGCAGCAGATTTATTGGAAGTGTATGGAATCTGGACAGAATCCAGAATCTGGTAGAGTCTCGGGTCGGGAAAAAAGTCCTTTCGTGTGGTGACTATATAGAGGCATGATACAAACAAACCTTCATCTATTTATTCTAGTTCATGGTCTCGTCGAATTCCCTGCCAAAGCTTTTCTGGGAAGCTGTAAGGAGAAAATGATTTGTTGGCTTAGCTTCTGACTTGACTTCATTCCTCTCTGTGGGGGATCACTTTACATTTCCTTAATTGCTGGGACAGCTTGTATGGTTGGCAGTTGTTTGAATTGAGAAATGGATTTTAATGAACTACAGTTTCTTTTGCTCAGCTGGAATTGAAGTAGTCATAGACTAAATTAACAGCCATGGTCAAGTTAAGATGACAGCTGTGTCACAGAAAAGGAAAGGTAAGGCTTTGTGCTACTATATTAGGATCATGCTCTGAAAATAATGGGTTTTGCAATTTCACACTTTTCAGTTAAATTGCTGGGGTTTTTTAAGCTACCAAAAAACTTCTCCAAGGTACTTTTAGCAGCCTCAGATGTCAGAATAGGGAAAGCAACCTGTCTGAAAGTCATTCATTTTTAAAAATTATTTTAGAGGGGGTGGAGAGGGCAAGAGAGAAAGAAAGAGAAAGAGGAAGAGAATCACAAACTGGCTCCATGCTGTCAGCACAGAGCCCGATGTGGGGTTTGATCCTATGAACCGTGAGATCATGACCTGAGCTGAAATCAAGAGTCAGACGCTCAGCCGACTGAGCCACCCACGTGCCCCCCAAATCATTCATTTTTAACCAGATAATAATTTATATTTGTCTTGTGATTTAGAGTACACGGTCTTGGTTTTTTCTTCATCATGGCCAAATGTAATAGGTCACTAAACATTCCTGCTGAACATCTAAGGATACAAATGCAAGTAAAGGTTAAGTCACATGGACCAACAGAAAAAAAAAATTGGAATTAAACTTCCTAGTTGTTAATTTAACATGTGATATAGTTTCTACTACTTCTGTGTGCTCCACAAACATTTATTTAGGCCATTTGAGAACACTCTTTTATTGGGGTAAAAGCAGACCGTAACACTTTATTAGTTTCAGGTGCATACATAATAATTTAATATTTGTATATGCTACAAAGTGATTACCACAATAAGTCTAGTTACCATCAATCACCGTACAGTTGACCTTAGTCACCCATTTCACCAACCTCCAACCCCCTTCCCTTCTGATAATCACCAATCTGTTCTCTGTGAATTTCGTGTTTTTATTTGTTCTTGGTTTGTTTTTTAGATTCCACATGTAAGTGAAATCATATGGTATTTACCCTTACACTTGGGTTTTTTTCCCTATTGGCTATTTGCAAATAGTGCTGCAATGACTATGGGGGGGGGCTTTTCAAATTAGTGTTTTCATTTTATATGGATAAATACACTGAAGTAGAATTACTGAATCATATGGTGGTCCTATTAATATTTTGAAGAAATTTTATACTGTTTTTCGTAGTGGCTGCCCCCGTTTACTTTCCCACCAACAACAGGTTGAGTGTTCTCTTTTCTCCACATCCTTGCCAACACTTGTTATTACTTGTCTTTTTGATTTTTGCCATTTTGACAGCTGTGAGGTGATATCTCGTTGTGATTTTGATTTGCATTTCCCTGATGATCAGTGATATTGATCATCTTTTCATGTGCTTGTGGGCCATCTGTATGTCCTCCTTGGAAAAATGTGTATTTACATCTTTTGCCCATTTTTTAATTGGGTTTTTTTCCTACTTAGTTGTGTGTTTCTTTATATATTTTGGATATTATCCCTCTATTGGATATACGATTTGCAAATATTTTCTCTCATTCTCTAGGTTGCCTCTTCCTTTTCTTGGTGGTTTTCTTTGCTGTGCAGACACTTTTTTAGTTTGTTATAATCTCAGTAGTTTACTTTTGCTTTAGTTGTCCTTGCTTTTGGAGCCAGAGATCCAAAAATTCAATATCAGAACTGATGTCATAGAGTTTACCAACTGTGTTTTCTTCTAGGAGTTTTACAGTTTTAAGTCTTATGTTCAAGTCTTTTATCCATTTGTGTACGGCATAAGATAGTGGCCTGGTTTCATTCTTTTGCATGTGACTGTCCAGTTTTCCCAGCCCCATTTATTGAAGAGATTATTCTTTCCCCATATATTCTTGACTCCTTTGTCAAAAATCAATTGACCATTTATGTGTGGGTTTATTTCTGGGCTCTCTGTTCTGTCCACTGCTGGTGGGAGTTTAGATTGGTAACCTTTCTGTAAAGCTGGCAGTATGTTCCAAAGGCTCTTGACTATGTACTCAAGAGAAATGAGTGTGTAGGTCTACGAAAAAAACATACACCAATGTTTTCAGCAACTTTATTTATGGGAGTCTAAAACTGGAAACAGCCCAATATCCATGAACAGGAAGGGATGAATACATTGTGATGTTTTCATAGAGTATAAAATTTGACCTAGCAATATCATAGAATGAACTACTGGTACCCATCACCTGGATCATGCGTATAGACATTATGTTGAGTTAAATGAGTCAGACATAAAAGAATAAATACAGTATGATTCTATTTATATGAAGTTCAGGAACGGACAAAACCACTCATGATGAAAGGTATCAGCAGCATCATGGTTGGCGCTGTTAGAGGGGGGAGAACTGACTTGGGAGCTGTTGGTGTGCTGGAAATGTTTTATATCTTGATCTGGGTGATGGTTGCATAAATATAAATAGATGTGACCCTTCACCGAGCTGTACACTTAACATGCTTTACCAAATGTAGTCATACCTCAATGAAAAGTACCAGTATTTGCTCTGGTTTATTCTCTATAATTCTAGAATAAAGCTAGCAAGTCAAGTTGAGAAGTGGCAAAAAGAACAAAGGAAGAGAAGACCTATAAGTCATATTCCAGCTCTCTTCAAACAGTTGAAAAGCTGTTATTTGAAAAAGAGATTTGCCTTATTTCATATGGTTTTGATTGAAAGCCAATGACTGACAGGAAGAGTTAGACGCAAGAACATTTCTTTGACTAGATCGTTTAATAGCTGACCCATCCCCATCTGCGTCTGCCTGTGCATTGCGATATTGCCATTCTTCCTTTGCAGAAGTGGAGTTTTTTTGTTCACCACCCCACCTTTGCATCTAGCCTGTTAGCTTTGACCCCCCCCTCCCCAGCCCCCCCAAAATGCGGCAGAAATGACGTTGTATGAGTCCTGGGTCTTAGATCCCAAGAGACCCTGCAGGTTCTGCCTTCATTCTTTTGAAACAGTACCCTGAGACATGAAATGAAGTCCCTTTAATGTGGAGGAGGACTAGAAGCTAAGTGGTAGAGAATCGAAGCACTCCATCCCACGGGCACCACCACCAGCCAGTCAGGTGCGGGAAGCCATCTTGGATCTTCTAGCTCAGACGATCCTCCATTTGAAAGCAGCAACATAACTGAGGCCAAGAAAAACTGGTAGGAATAAAATTTCGCCAAAATAAAAATCAGCTTTGGACTCACCTCGCCAAGTTATCTTCTACTTTTTGGGGGATTTCAGCTAGACACCCGTAATCTTATCTAAAATCACTCTCAGCATATACATAGGTTTCCCATATTAGGTCAGAAGATCAAAAGTAATAAAAAGATAATCCTTTAAATAACATGCACTTCATAGTACATTGTCTGGGCCCGATGATACCAGAAAAGATGAGATCAGGTACCTGCCTCTCTGTGCAAGTTCACCATGAACGTGATAGCCACAAATGTAGTGCATTCAGGGGTATTGCGTTTGTGACTCAGCTAATACGTGCGGTGCTGCAATCAGTGATAGGACTTTCTAAAATGGTAACCAAATCTTGGCAAAGTTGCAAAACAAACAAATTTGAAGTGTCCTTCAAATATGATAACTGCCGTTCTAGAAAATTCAGTGTATACAAGTGTGCAAAACCATAACTTGGTTTTCATGGAAATCCGAGTCAAGTTCTAAACTCAGATAATTTTTTTTAATATAGTTATACCTTTTCTTTTTTTAAAAAGAAGTCTTTTTTTTTTTAAGTTTATCTATTTTGAGAGAGAGAGAGAGCACGCATGCGTAAGCGGGAGAGGGGCAGAGGGAGAGGGAGAGAAAGAATCTTAAGAAGGTTCCACGCTCAGCATGGAGCTCGATGTGGGGCTCCATCCCACAAACTGAGTCAAAATCAAGAGTCAGATGCTTAACCGACTGAGCTGCCCAGGGGCCCTAAGCTCAGATAATTTTTTAATGGGTTTTCATCTACATGAAAGTCACACGAAACATAGGACCACTCCTGGTGAGGGAAGAATCTCCCTAAATTAGAGGAGCTCCAGCTTCCCAGATCCCCGCCAACCAGCCTCATCAGTGCTCCCCAATTCTGTGCCAGTTTAAGCAGCCCCGTTCCCCCTACAAAGGTTGGAGTGGGTTTTGGTTGAGAGCCACCGATGAGACTATTCTTTTCTTCATTCTTGAGCACTTTGCCTTCAAACCGGTGATGGGAAATTACATCTGATTTCTGTGCATAATAACTAGAGAACAAGTCCATCTTTTTGTAGTACTGAACTGTTGACAAATTATAATCTTGTATAGGAGTTAAGCCAGATGACTTTAAGGTACTTTCCTGATCTGAAAAAAAATTTTTTTTAATGTTTATTTTTGTTTTGAGAGAGAGAGAAACAGAGAGCAAGCGAGGCAGGGGCAGAGAAAGAGGGAGACAATCTTAAGCAGGCTCCATGGTGACAGTGTGGAGCCTGATGCAGGGCTCGATCTCACAACCGTGAGATCATGACCTGAGCTGAAATCAACAGTCGGACATTTAACTGACTGAGTAACCCAGGCGCCCCTCTGAAATTTTAACAGATATTATGTTTTAAATATATCACTGTGACATAAATCACATTAGGTGAAAACTATGGATTTATCCTCATATGAATGAGGGGATGGTCTAAATGATTGACTTTTTTACTTTTTAAAAATTTGCATTTAAGTGGTCATGTGTGCTCATTACCATAAAATTGTTGCAGTTCAGACCAATAGGAAGATAAATTGTATGAAATAGCACAGAAGCAATTCAACCAAAGAGAGTTAATATTAATGTTTTTAGTTAATTTTCTTCCAGGTTTCTTTCCATGTGTAATTTTTGTATTTAGGGCTTTAAAATATTCAATAAACTTTGTACTTTCCTTTTAAACTTATGTCATGAGCATCTCCCTCATTATTTCAAATAAGTGGTAGTCTTAAATTTTTACAACTATCTTAATATGAATATGCGCTATGACAGGAATAGTTAGCTATTCTTCAATATATTTTCATGCCTCCCCCCACTCCCGAATACTCTATAGAAATGGAACACTCTAGATTTGCAGCTATGCACATGACTCTCAGAAATAGGATTGGCATACTATGGGCCAAATTCAGCCTGTTGTCTGTTTTTGTATGACCTACAAGCTAAGAATTTTTTTTATAGCTGCAAGCGTGTGTTAGAGTTCCCCGGAGAACTATGTATATGTATATGTATATGTATATGTATATGTATATGTATATGTATATGTATTATATGAGTTAGCTCACATGATTATGGAGGCTGAGAAGCCCCACCATCTGCCACCTGCAGCCCAGAGCCCCAGCGAAGCTGATAGAATAATTCAGTCTGAGTTCAGAGGCCTGAGAACCAGGAGCTCTGGTTTTTGAGGACAGGAAAACAGGGAGTTCCAGCTCAAGAAGGGAGAGAAAGAATTTGCCCCTCCTTTGCCTTCTTGTTCCATGTGTTGCCTTTTGTTCCATTTGGGCCACCAGCAGATTGGATGGTGCCCACCCACATCTTCTTTACTGGATCTACTAAATCAAACGCTAATCTCTTTTAGAAACACCCTCACAGACACACCCAGGAGTAATGTGTCGCCAGCTATCTGGGCATCTCTTAGCCCAGTCAGGCGGGTTGACATGTAAAATTAGCCATCTTCTCAACGTTTTTTTTTGGGGGGGGACAGAGAGAGACAGAGCATGAACGGGGGAGGGGCAGAGAGAGAGGGAGACACAGAATCGGAAACAGGCTCCAGGCTCTGAGCCATCAGCCCAGAGCCTGACGCGGGGCTCAAACTCAAGGATCGCGAGATCGTGACCTGGCTGAAGTCGGACGCTTAACCGACTGTACCACCCAGGCGCCCTAAAATTAGCCATCTTAAAGGAGTTGTTGAGAAGAAGAAGAAGATGAAGAAGACAAAGAAGAAGAAGAAGAGGAAAAAGGAGGAGGAGGGGGAGAAGGAGGAGGAGGGGGAGAAGGAGGAGGAGGGGGAGGAGGAGAAGGAAGAGAAAGAAGGAGGAAGGGAAAGAGGAAGAGGAAGAGAAAGAAGAAGAGGAAGGAGAAGGAAAAGAAATGGAAGAAGATGAGGAAGGAGAAGAGGAAGGAGAAGAAGAAGGAGAAGAAGAGGAAGAAGAAGACGAAGAAGGAGAAAGAGGAGGAGGAAGAGGTGGAGGACGAAAATGCAATGGAGATGTTATGTGGTTAAAATATTTACTACCTGACCCTTCACAGAAATATGTTTGTTGACCCTTAATATAGAATATAGACAACATTTCTCAGCCTCCCTTGCAGCCAGCTAGGTAGGTCATGGGCCTAGTTCAGGCCTATGTACCTGGGCTACATCCTTACAGGAGGGGGCGGGCATACTTCTTTGCTCACCTGCCTTCTTCCTGCTTCCTGGGACATGAGTGTGGCAGTTAGCCATGTAGATGAGACAAACACCCTAGGGATGGAGGAGTAGCAAGACTGAAGAAGCCAAAATCTCTAGGTGACCTTGTCACACAGGGGCTGTATCAGCCCCAGACCACCTACCTACAGAGGCATAAGTTTCTATTTCATTTAAACCACGGTTATTTGGAGTGTCGGTAGCCCAACCTAAGATGCTGTCGACTGTAGGCAGCATGAGGATTTATACCCCTGAGAAGGAAAATATGCTTTCAAATACACTATCTCCCAATTCTACCATCACTTAAAAACTTTGTTCCTAGAAAAAACACTCTTTTAGGCTCATTTTTGCAAAGATTAAAAAAAAAATCATATATCCCTCTTGTGCACACATAAGAATGCGCCAAGAACTATAATTAGCTAAATAAATTGGTCAAGGTACTACTAAAACTTCTTCAGCTAATAGTGTGATTCCTCTAAATGATTTTTGGACACGGAATCATGGAGGTTTGTGTTTTCCACCTGCTCCCGTCCTCCGTGAGAACAGGGTGTTAATGAATGCAGCATTGCTTAAATGAGTGTTCTCCTCGACCTGGGGACAGTCTTCCAAACTGCAGGCACTTGGTCTACAGTTTGGATATTTGTGCACAAACCACGATAACCGTGTCTCCCGTGCACGTGGAGAGGGACTCTAAGGTGTGTCCCTGTCTCACAGCTGTTACATGGGAAAGGAGGCATCTTAGAGTCAATGAAAACTGCTTTTGCAGAACACTTTGTCAGGAATTCCTGACAAAGAAAACAATCATGAATGCTGTCATGTACGTTAATACTTTAGCGCATTTCCTTTCAACGTTTTTTGTTTGTTCGTTTTATAAGTCCAGCATAGTTAACATACGGTGTTATATCAGTTTCAGGTATATCCTTTCAATGTTTTAAAAGCGTTTTTATTTATATAATGGCTACCAAAATGAACCTACAATTGTACATCCTGCTTTCTCACTTGATGACAAGCGTGATTTCATGTTATTAATAGTTCTGGTTAATTCTTACTAGATATGGAGTAGTCACTATGCAGATGTCCAATAACATCCTCTTCGAGGTCTCATTAATAATTTAGCTTATCAAATTCACAAGCCACGATGGAACTTCCTGATAATTTTATATGAATGAGAGTCACGAATAAAGAAGTGACAGTGGAATCAACTATATGGGCTTTCAGGATATTTTTTTCCTAAAAGTAAATAAATGTCCTTACACTTCCTAATAACAAGTGAGAAATTTAACTTCGGCCTTTCCCAATAATTTTAAAACAGAGAAGACTCGGCCTTGTCAAGGATTTCCTCATGCATGATCACCAAAGGATGAACATAACCCCCACCTGGCAGTGAGGTGATATCTTGCTATGGAAACCATTTTATCAGAATGCCTTTTAGGAGTATTGGGAGAGGATAAATACTAAGAGCTTAGGTTTGAACAAAGGCCCAGGGAGTTAAGAACCACTGACAGCAGAATAAAGACCTCAGGCTAGATTACAGTTATCTTGTCAAAGGAAAGCTCGTGAAAGAAAGAAGTGATGTGGTTTGATAGCATGTCAATAGCTGTCTGAAGAGAGACAGAAAAATAATGGGCATAGCCAAAAAAAAAAAAAAGAAGAAGAAAGAAAGAAAGAAAGAAAGAAAGAAAGGAAGGAAGAAAGAAAAGAAGGAAATGAAGGAAGGAAGAAAAGAAAGAAAGAAAAAAAGGAAGAAAAGAAAGGAAAGAAAGAGGAAGAAAAAGAAAGAAAGAAAGAAAGAAAGAAAGAAAGAAAGAAAGAAAGAAAGAAAGAGAAAGAGAAAGGAAAGAAAGAAGGGAAGAAGGAGGGAGAGAGGGAGGGAAGGAAGGAAGGAAGGAAGGGAGAAAAAGTAGTATCTGGGATAACTCTAATTCTATTCCACGACAATTATTTTGGTTGATGTTCCTTTTAGTGCAAACTTTTGGGTTCTTAAAATGTTGAGACAGCCTAGATAGAGATTATCACTTGCACAGTGAAGGATTAGGGCTCCTGAAAAGATTTTCATGTTTACAAAGCACAGCAGCAGGGTCCTGACAGCAGAAGAGGAAAAAAAAAAAAACAACCAGCCCTCAACAGAGCAGGACGTTCTGCATTTTGACAGAAGCAACCCGTGGGGACAACCTACAGCTACAAGATGGGGCATAATCTTCCATTTTATAAGTAACAGACAAGACGAGAGCATTTATTAGAAAGGCCTCTCCTCTCTCTCTCTTTTATTGGTTGGTTACAGATACAAAGAAAGAAAAACAGCAGTACAAGATACAAAAAAAAAAACCCAAGTGCTTTATAGAGAGGAGCTCCACGATGTTTTCGATGTCAAGGTAATATTTGTCTTTGACAATCACATGTTAAATATTTTCAGAATGGTAACATTGAACTTTAGACAGGAAAGAAAGGAATGGAGGGAAAATATAAATGTGAAGAGAGTAAGAGCCAGAATAAGTTGGTTGCCATTGTTATAGGCTTCGGCAAGTGTGCCCAGAGTGTGTTTGATTTTGGAAAATTAATATGCCCACAGAGGGGCACCTGGGTGGTTCAGTCGGTTAAGCATCAGACTGCAGCTAAGGTCATGATCTCACAGCTCATGGTTTCGATCCCCACGTTGGGCTCTGTGCTGACAGCTCCGAGTCTGTAGCCTGCTTTGGATTCTGTGTCTCCTCTCCCTCTCTGGCCCTCTCCTGCTCATGCTCTCTGTCTTTCTCTCTCAAAAATAAATAAACATTAAAAAGAATTGTTTTAACATGCCCACCGAATGGAAGAATGTTTGCAAATCATTGATCTGACAAGGGACTTGTGTCTGGAATATATGGAATTCTTTCAACTCAACAAGAAAAAGACAAATACCCCAATTACAATAATGGGCAGGTGATTTGTATAAGACATTTCTCCCAAGAGGATATACAAATGGCCAATAAGTTCATGAAGAGATGTTTCAGTATCATTATGATTAGAGAAATGCAAATCAAAGCCACAGTGAGATCCCAGTTCAGACCTTCCAAGATTGCTAGAATTTTAAAAACAGATCATCACAAGTATTGACGACAATTTCTAGAAATTGAACTCCTCCTCCATTGCTGGTGGGGTGGTAAAATGGTTCAGCCACTTTGGAAAACAGCTTCGCATTTCTTCAAACTTGTTAAACATAGTGTTATCATATGACCCGGCCGTTTCACTCCTAGGTATATACTGAAGACAGTGAAAACCATGTCTACACAAAAACTTGTTCACGAATGTTCGTAGCAACATTACGCATAATAGCCAAAAAATGGAAACCCTCCAAATGTTCATCGACTGGTGAATGCATAATAAAATGAGGTATATCCGTGCAATGGACTATTACTGAGACCTAAAGGTTAATAAAATACTGACCCATGTTACCACATGGATGACCCTTGAGAACATCTCTAAGTAAGAGAAGCCAGTCACAGAAGACCCCATATTCCATTTATGAGAAATGTTTAGAATAGATCAATTCATAGAGACAGAAAGTGGACCAGTGGCTGCCAGAGGCTGGGGGAAGGGCGGAAGGGAGAGTGACTGCCAATGCATATCGGGTTTCTTTTGGGGAAGGTTAAAATGTTGTAAAATTGGGTAGTGGTTATTCTTGCGCAACTTTTATTCTTGTGTACTCAAAAACACAACTTGTATACTTCAAAAGTATGATTTTTATGGTATGTGAAATATATCTCAAGAAAGCTGTTTTAAACTTTGCTAAAGAAGTTTAGATGATAAACAGAATGTCTTTTTTTCTTTTTTCTTTTTTATATTAAATATAATTTATTGTCATTGATTTCCATACAACATCCAGCGTTCATCCCAACAGGTGCCCTCCTCAGTACCCATCACCCAGTTTCCTCTCTCCCCTACCCCCCATCAACCCTCAGTTTGTTCTCAGTATTTAAGAGTCTCTTATGCTTTGCCTCCCTCCCTCTCCGTAACTTTTTCCCTCTCATTCCCCTCCCCTATGGTCTTCTGTTAAGTTTCTCAGGATCCACATATGAATGAAAATGTGTGGTGTCTGTCTTTCTCTGCCTGACTTATTTCACTTAGCATAATACCCTCCAGTTCCATCCACATTGCTTCAAATGGCCAGATTTCATTCTTTCTCATTGCCAAGTAGTGTTCCATTGTATATATAAACCACATCTTCTTTATCCATTCATCACTTGATGGACATTTAGGCTCTTTCCATAATTTGCCCATTGTTGTATTGAAAGTGCTGCTATAAACATTGGAGTACAAGTGCCCCTATGCATCAGCACTCCTGTATCCCCTGGGTAAATTCCTAGCAGCGCTATTGCTGGGTCATAGGGTAGGTCTATTTTTAATTTTTTGAAGAACCTCCACACTGTTTTCCAGAGCGGCTCCACCAGTCTGCATTCCCACCAACAGTGCAAGAGGGTTCCCATTTCTCCACATCCTCTCCAGCGTCTATAGTTTCCTGATTGGTTCATTTTGGCCACTCTGACTGGCATGAGGTGATATCTCAGTGTGGTTTTGATTTGTATTTCCCTGATGAGGAGCGACGTTGAGCATCTTTTCATGTGCCTGTTGGCCATCTCGATGTCTTCTTTAGAGAAGTGTCTATTCATCTATTCTGCCCATTTCTTCACTGGATTATTTGTTTTTTTTTGGGTGTGGAGTTTGGTGAGTTCTTTATAGATTTTTTATACTAACCCTTTATCTGATATGTCATTTGCAAATATCTTTTCCCACTCCTTCAGTTTTAGTTTTGTTGATTGTTTTTGTTTTGTTTTGTTTTTTGCAGTGCAGAAGCTTTTTATCTTGATGAGGTCTCAATAGTTCATTTTGGCTTTTAATTCTCTTGCCTTTGGAGATGTGTCAAGTAAGAAATTGCTGCAGCTGAGGTCAGAGAGGTTTTTTCCTGCTTTTTCCTCTAGGGTTTTGATGGTTTCCTGTCTCACATTCAGATCTTTCATCCATTTTGAGTTTATTTTTGTGAATGGTGTAAGAAAGTGGTCTAGTTTCATTCTTCTGCATGTTGCTGTCCAGTTCTCCCAGCACCATTTGTTAAAGAGACTCTCTTTTTTCCATTGGATATTCTTTCCTGTTTTGCTAAAGATTAGTTGGCCATACTTTTGTGGGTCAAATTCTGGAGTCTCTATTCTAGTCCATTGATTTATGTGTCTCTTCTTGTGCCAATACCATACTGCCTTGATGACTACAGAATTTCTAAAGAATCAATACAGGGTTAGGTTTCTAGATTCTCATAAAACCCTTTCTTTCAATATTCTGAATACCTTTGTGTATTTGACCAAATCATGAAATTGAAGTGATAATTACTCTTCCATCTGGCCCAGCGAATCTGGGTTTTGCTTTCCTTCATTTATTTATTTCCATGTTATTACAATTCAGGAATGAAAATGGAAGTCCTAATTTAATTATTTGTTGAGATAAAGGAAACATTTACTGTTTTTTAATTTTAATTACTCTCTTTGTGTGTTCTGATAAGTGTCAACTCCCCCCTCCCCCCGGATATACCATTAAAGGGGCACCTGGGTGACTCAGTCAGTTAAGAGACTGACTCTCAATTTCAGCTCAGGTCATGATCTCATGAGATGGAGCACCATGGTGCTCTCTACACTGGGCATGGAGCCTGCTTAAGGTTCTCTCTCTTTCTCTCTCTCTCTCTCTCTCTGCCCCTTCCCGCTCACATGTTCTCTCAAGTGCTCGCTCTCTCTCTTTCTCCCTCAAAAAAAAAAAAAAAAAAAGGAATATACCATTGAAGAAATGATTGACTAGAGGTAGGACAGAGGATGAAAAGCATACATCATCCTGCTATTTAAAAAAAATTTTTTTACATTTATTTATTTTTTGATAGAGAGAGACAGAGCAAAAGTGGGGGAGGGGCAGAGAGAGAAGGAGACACAGAATCTGAAGCAGGCTCCAGGCTCAGAGCTGTCAGCACAGAGCCCGACATGGGGCTTGAACTCACAAACCGCGAGATCATGACCTGAGCCGAAGTCGGACACTTAACCGACTGAGCCACCCAGGTGCCCCAATCCTGCTATTTTTAGAGAACCTCTTTCACATCCAAACCTGATTTCCTACTCCATGTGTGCATTTTTATATGCCACATAATGCCCATTGCATATTTTGCTTCAACTAACTTATCAAGAATGCTTTTGGGCACTGGAGTGACTCAGTTGGTTAAACGTCCAACTCTTGATATCTACTCAGGTCTTGATTTCATGGTTTGTGGGATAGAGCCCTGCTTGGGCTCTGCACTGACTGCATAGAGCCTGCTTGGGATTCTCATTCTCTCTCTCTCTGCCCTCACCCACTTGCACATGCACCCTCTCCCTTTCTCTCAAGATAAATAAATAGACTTACAAAAATAAAATGCTTTCCCTTGTTTTGATGTTTTCTGATCATTGTGGCAAGTAGAACAGTCACCCCTATCTCCAGGATGTCCACATCCCGATCCTGGAAACTGTCACTGCTTTCCATTATGTGGCAAAAGGGATTTTGTGGGTGTTGTTATCTTAGGCATCTTGCTATGGAGAGATTACCCTTATATATCTTGGATTGTCTGAGTGCATCTGCTGTAATTATGACAGTCCTCCTAAAGGAAAGGAGGTGGGAGAATCTGAGATGTGACCATGGAAGCAGAGGTCAGAGTGAGACAAAGGATCGAGGGCTGAGGAATGTGGGCAGCCTCCAGAAGCTGGAAAAGATAAGGAAACAGGTTCTCTCCTGGAGCCTCCTCCCAATCCATTTTGGGTGTCTGAGGTTCAGAATTGAAGATAATAAATACATATTGTTTTAAGATATTCAGTTTATGGTAATTTTACAGCAGCAATAGGGAACAAATACAAGTATCAGTTAAAATCATTGCTTACTGGAAGATGGGGAATTTACAATGGAATATTACTCGGCGATCAAAAAGAATGAAATCTTGCCATTTGCAACAACGTGGATGTATCTAGAGTATATTATGCTAAACGAAACAAGTCAGAGAAAGATAAATATCATATGATTTCACTCATATGTGGAATTTAAGATACAAAACAGATGAACATAAGGGACGGGAAAGCAAAAATAATATAAAACCAGAGAGGGAGACAAACCATAAGAGACTCTTAAATACAGAGAACAAACTGAGGGTTACTGAAGGGGTGTTGGGTGGGGGGATGGGCTAATTGAGCGACTGGCATTAAGGAGGACACTTGTTGGGATGTAAGCGAGGAATCACTAAATTCTATTCCGGAAATCATTATTACGCCATATGTTAACTAACTTGGATTTAAATAGAAAATAAAAATAAAAATAATAAAATCATTGCTTGTTGGGGGCGCCTGGGTGGCTCAGTTGGTTAAGCTTCCAACTCTTGATATTGGCTCAGGTTGTGATCTGGTGGTTATGAGGTTGAATCCCATGTGGGGCTCCATGCTTAACGTGGAGCCTACTTAGGATTCTCTCTCTCCTTCTCTCTGCCCCTCTCCCACTCGTTCTCTCTCTCTCACTCTTTCTCAAAATAAACAAATAAACAACAATAAAAAATCATCGCTTGTTGTCTTAATGGACCACAGTTTCCCAAATCATGCCCTTGCTTGGAAATACCAAACACCGGGGAACAGCACCTGAATTGATGCAGCCGGGTGTGCATGTGCAGGCTTGGGCCATGGCTGCGGAGTGTGACCAACTTCCATGATGCAGCCTGGCAGGGTGTCCATGGTTGCTGTAATCCCATTTGCCTCTCCAAGGGGGGTTTAACACCGAACAGCACTACAGAGCTCTTGGGGCCGTCGCCCCACAAAGCCCCTTCATCGCCGTCTCAGGTACCATTACTCAAGTGATGTACGGCTAGAGAGTCATGGGCCCTGAGTTCAGAAACCACATTTTCTGAACCACAAATTGAAGGAGAGACTATTTGAAATCTGGGCTCTGGGGAAATCTGGAATCTATGGTGATCACATGTGTGGCTCCGTGAGTGATAATTGACGGTCTCCTTAGTTGGTGGCTAGTAACTCAAGCATTCAGAAGCTCCTTGCTTTTGCCTTCTTGAATAATTGCCATGAAACGATACTAAACAATTTCTTGCTGGAGCACTGGATGTATCCGTTTTGTGTTTCGAGGTTTGTTCCAACAGATGGACGCACAGCAGCAGTTGTATCTCCGTGGATGGCCATGGAGAGAGACATAAACAAAAGGAGAGAACAGTAATGAAGTTCCCAACTGTGGGAAGCCCAAAGTTTCCTAGAATTCAGCTTTTACGGGGGAAGAAATTCATGGGACAAATGTTCCATTAAATTCTTTGAACCTATGGGCAGATAGACTAGGTTAGGCTACATGAGCTATAAACCGTGATGATGGAAGACACATTGTCCAATTAAATTTAGTTAATGGACACATATGTGGTGATACAGACTATTGTTAATACGCTGTATGATGAGGTCAGAAAATGGCAATTAGTTTGCATGAATGACTGTGATCAGTCTTACTTGCACACAGAGCCATTTTAAACACTTGTTTTCTTCTTTTTATTTTCCGAGTTCTCCAGGATCTGGACTCAGATTCAGAATCACTATTTATTTCCTTTCTTCTACGCTCCATTTTCTATCCGCGTCATCTATGAACCCACTTGGCAAAGCCAAAGGTCCCGAGTCTCCCCAGGATTTGCCCTGCACTTTCACCCAAGGGCTGAATCTCCTGAAACCTTTTGTGGGGATTCTGTTCTCTTCCCAGGATGGCTCCATTCCCTGCACCGAATGTTCTGGGCAGTGAAACTTTGTGCTAAGAGGTTTGGACTGCTTTCCACGTGCCCCGGTGGGTGGGACAAAATCTCGTATTGGTCTAAGCCCTAACCCACTGCTGTGGCTTACTGTTGAGTCTTGGTGCTACGTGTGCAAGGTTCAAATAAGAGAAGTTTAACTTCTTATTTTGTAATATGCATTGGATTCTGCATAATTGATTCAGAGAATGCCTAGTTATATGTTTGCCCCAGGGACCACGGACTCAGCTACACGTTAACATTAAGGGTAAATATGTCACAGTTCAGATCTGGAGCTCACCTCAGCTGTAGTCAATGGTGAGGGAAACAAAGACAAGAGAAATAGAGTTTAAATTAAATCTCCTTACAGCTCGCAGCCCACTGATAAACACCCGAAACATGCAGTGTGACCTTCCTCAAGCAACTCATGGCTGCCTTCCTTCCTTGGTGTTTTTGTCTTATTAGAGACTAAAAGTAATCTTATCTTAACAGCAGCTGGCCCCTCAAGGTCCTGAAAGCCTTGCTTTCAAGTTCCTTAGAGACGCACACTCTCCCTAACCCCCACTGACTTAAAAGTATATAATAAGTCACTCCCCGCAACCCCAGTGCGGCTCTTTCTGCCCATGGGTCCTGTCTCCGTGCTCTAATAAAATCTCCTTTTTGCACCAAAGACGTCTCAAGAATTGTTTCTTAGCTGTTTGCTCCAGAACCCCATCAGGTTATGCATCCACACCCTGTAAAACTACGTATTTTTGCAGCGTGCATATTTTACACTGTGGATTGAAAATGAAGAACGGTTGTGCGATGATTGTAAAACAAAGGCATAGAAACTGAATTGCTTTGATCTCTCATTCTGGGTAATCACTTGGAGATTTGTTTCGAATTTCTGGACCACAGACCCATTTGGAAGCTGCTATATATAGACAGTGTTGCCATTTCTGGAATTTTAAAAGGATCTTTAAATTTTCCATCGAACTTATGTTTGATTTCAAGACTTTTTCCATTTCTGTATCTGTTGCTTTATGCGAAATAAAACTAATAAGGTGCGTTTCAATCACCTTTAAGCCCAGATAGGTTGACAAATCTGGCGATACCATTTGCTGCGTGAAAATGCAGGAAAGATCAGTTTTGGTAAGGCCATTGCATCTTTAAGACTATAACGTTATTTATTACTCATTCCTAAGATTGAACAGTATGTACGTGTAAGTTCTCCTCCATTTTGCAAGATGAAAGTATAAATCTAATTTAAAAGTATCAATCCATTACATTTTTCCTTGGTGGTGTTATAGTATTTGCTTCAACTTTTATTAACAATGTTTTTCTGTCATGAGCATACGTAGGGAGTTCAAAGAGAATTTTCACTCTATTTTTTTCTGGCCATTATTGTTATTTGTTTCGTCACAAGGATATTCTTGAAAATAATTTTATTATATAGGGGATGTGTTAAAAAATGATATGCTCTTGAGGGGCCTCAGTCTGTAAAGCATGCAACTGTTTTTTTCTTTTTTCTTTAAAAAAATTAATGTTTATTTTGAGAGAGAGAGAGAGAGAGAGAGAGAGAGGAGAGGAGAGGGGGGAGGGGCAGAGTGAGAGGGAGACAGAATCTGAAACAGGCTCCAGGCTTTGAGCTGTCAGTACAGAGCCTGACTCGGGGCTCCAACCCAGGAACCACGAGATCATGACCTGAGCTGAAGTCAGACACTTAACCAACTGAGCCACCCAGGCGCCCCAGAGCCTGAAACTCTTGATCTCCAAGTCATGAGTTCAAGCCCCATGTTGGGCATAGAGCTTACTTTAAAAAAGTAGTAAAAATGATATGCTGTTGGTATCACATAGGAATAGCACCGTGAGGAGACCCAGCATCTGAGAGTCTAGTGATAAAGAGACAAGAAGAAAAACGGTATTAGAGGAAAAAGAAAAGTAGAAGAGATACAAGGCATGTGATACAAATATTCAGATGTCTTTTATTCTTCCAAGAAATATTTGTGAGTGCCTGTTATATGCTAATGTTCTCATTGTTGAGACCCAAGAATGCACCAAAGCCCTGCCCTCCTAGAACTTACGTGCCACTAGGGGAGATAGATAATGTGGAAACTAAACCTAAATAAAAAATCATGCAGTAGGCTAAGAGGGGATAGAGGTTATAAAGAAAAATAAAGCAGGAAGGGGGATGGGGAGTGTGGGCTATATATATATAGAGAGAGACACTTTAGTGAGGTACAACTTATGTACAGTCAAATGAACAAATCTTCAGTGAACAGGTTGAGAATTTTATATGTGTATGCACATATATATGCATATATGTGTGTATGTGCACATATATATGTGTATGCACATGAATATATATACATATATATGTATAATACCATTATATATATATATATATATATATATATGACAGTTCCATTGTTCCAGAAAATTCTCTCATGCCTCTTTCTAGTCAGAGACTGCTCACCCAGGTGCAATTACTGGTCTGATTTCTAACAGCACAGGCTTGTATTGCTTATTCCTCAACTCCATGTGAATGAAATTTTACAGCATGTACTTTTTAATATCTGGCTTATTTCAATCATAATAGATGATGTTTGTGAGATTCAATCATTGTCTAACATATTTAAACTGGTTCTTCTTTTTGTTGCTATGCAGCATCCCACTGTGTGAGTGCACGATACTTGGCTTATGCACTCTCTTGTTAATGAACGACAAAGCTGATTCCAGCTTTGACCTATTATGAACAAGCTTTAAGGAGCATTTCTGGACAAGCCTTTTAGTGGACACATGTAGTTATTTCTTCTGGGTATACAACTAAGAGGAGAATCCCTGGGGCATGGGGTAGCGATATGTTTAACTTCATCAGAAATTGCCAGATTTTTCTTTTTTCTGTTTTTTGATTTTTCTGTATGTTTATCTATTTATTTTGAGAGAGACGGAGACAGTGCGAGTGGGGGAGGGGCAGAGAGAGAGAAGGGAGAGAGAGAGTCCCAAGCAGGCCCTACACTGTCAGCACAGAGCCCGGCACAGGGCTCAAACTCACGAAATTGTGAGGTCATGACCTGAGCTGAAACTGAGAGCTGGATGCTTAACGGACTGAGCCACCCAGGCGCCCCAGAAATTGCCAGATTTTTCAAAAAGATTGTGCCATTTTAAACTCTCAGCAATATAATTCCACCCTCCCCGGCTCCTAGTCAGGTGGCATCACATTGAATCTATAGATTGATGTGGTGAGAACTGACATCTTAATGATATTGAGACCTCCATTCCATGAAAATTGTATATCTCTTCATTTATTGCCTTCTTCAATTTATTTTGGTAATATTTTATAGTTTCCAGTTTCAAGGTCTTACACATCTCTTATTAAATTTATTCAAAAGTATTTAATGTCATTCGATGCTATTATAAATGGTAACTTTAAAAGATTTGATTTCCCAATTGTTTGTTGCTGGTATATACAGGTACAATTGATTTTCGTGTGTTGACCTTGTATCCCACAATCATGTTAAACTCGATTAGTTCTAGCAATTTTGTTGATCCCCTGAATAGTTTCTATATACAAGACCATGCTACCTCTAAATAATAGTTTTGATTCTTCCTTTCCAATTGTTATGCCTTTTATCTTTGTGTGTGTGCATGTGTGTTTTGTTTTTTGTTTTTGTTTTTGTTTTTTTTGGTGCCTCACTGCAGTGTCTAGAATCACCAGTACAATACTGAATAGAAGTGGTAAGAGTGGACATCATTGTTGCCTTTCCAACATAGAACATTCAATAGTTCATCATTAAAAGTGATAGCTGCAAATTTTTTTATAGATGTTTTATCAATCGAGAAAATTCTCTTAGATTATTGGTTTGCTGGCAGTGTTTATATAACACCCAGTGTTGACTTTGGTAGGGAGCTTTTTCTTCATCCACTGAGTTCATTGCAGATGGTGATCACATTTTAATGGGGGAACAGCCAGTCGGTGGAGCAAACAGAACGCACACAAGTTTATTGGTTAAATTCGCCATCTAATATGGGCACAGTTCAGGGCTCCCCAGAACAGTTACAATAGAGCCATCAACGATCACTAGCCGCAGATCCGCATAACAAATGTAATAATGATGAAAATGCTTGAAATATTGCAAGAATTACCAACATGTGACCCAGAGACGCAAAGTGAGCGAATGCCGTTGAAAAACGGTGCCCGTAGGCTTGCTGGACATGGGAGCCACACACCTTCAGTTCGTAAGACAACAACAACAACACCACCACCACCGTATCTGTGAAGTGCAATAAAGCAGCGTAATGAAACAAAGTATGCCTCTACTAAGTGGATCAGAGGCAGCTGCACTGGGCTGACAGGAGCTCGGTAGGCATACACAAAAGGCACAACCTTGAACAGCTACCAGCTGCCTCAGTTTACTGCCAGCGTTACTGGCGACGCCCACCCACAACTGGTGTTGCAAATTTCCCCTCTGATTTCAGCGGACCCTCCCTCCACCCCCCACAATAACGCATGAGCTTGCAAGGCTTCCGGCATCCTCGTCCGTAGGCACACTTGGCTCTTTTCCGAGGTAAGTTACCATATTTATTGTCATCTCTGCATGTTTCTGAAAGAGGAGAACTACTCACTGTTACTCTGCTCGGATAAGAGTGGGGGATTTAAAAGTGGGGAAGTGCTGGGCTTGAATGGGGTGAGATGAAGGAATTAATACCAGGGCAAGAGGGAGAATGTAACCTAAAAGGGAGGTTGGAGACACACATGAATGAACGATTTCTCAGCCTTCACGGTTGCCCTCGCTTTCTTTCCTGTGTCCGAGCGGGAATCGCTATGGGGACTTGCTTGCACTTCTGCCCAAACTGTCAAGTACTTTATGAAGTGAATGGAGAAGAGAAGAGAACTTTCGAAGAGAAAACATCCTTCTTTTCTTTGAAAAATAGAGTTGATGTTCGGCACCAAAAAAATGAGCGGAGCGCCAAAAAGGTGGGGATGAACAAAAATGTCATTGTCCCCCAAGGGCTAGAACCACTTCTGAGATTTTAGCGCTTTTTGCTTTGAGTATTTGCAGTGTTTCATGTTTAGCATGAGCGGACCCACAACTAAAACAGATGCTGAAAACAGTGTAGCGCATACTGATGATTTGTCAAACGTCGCTTTCTGATTTTAAAATTGTGCATCTCAGGGCAGTTACGTGGCTCAGTTAGTTAAGCATCTGACTTCAGTTCAGGTCATGATCTCCTGGTTCGTGGGTTCAAGCCCCACGTTGGGCTCTGTGCTGACAGCTCAGAGCCTGGAACCTGCTTCCAATTCTGTGTCTCCCTCTCCCTTTGCCCCTCCCCTGCTCATTGTGTGTGTGTGTGTGTGTGTGTGTGTGTGTGTCTCAAAAATAAACAAACATTTAAAAAAAAATTTAAATCCTGAATCTCGACATAAAGGTTAGGAAGTACAGAAAAGTATTAAAAGTAAAGTAAGAGTGCTAAGAACCCCATCAGTCAGTTTTATGTATTTTCCGGAAGGCTATTTTATTTACAGTCGAATATCCCAATATTCTATGTGTGACAGTTTTAAAGTATACTTATCACAGGTCTGTGTATTTGTTCTACCTCAGTGATTCCCAGACTGTGCTCACTGGCCATCCGCACCTGAAACTCCTCTGAGCTTGTTGAAATACTGACTGTTGGCCCCGCCCCGGGCTTGTTGAATTCGGATCACCAGGGGATGAATCTAGGAGTCAGCATTTAAAAGCGTTCTCAGCTATTTCTTATGGTAAGGTTTGAATATGTGGCCTCGGGGGAAGACGATAGAAGAAGGCATTTGGTTACAGATATCTGGTTTATTAACCTTTTCCGGTTAAAATGATTGGATCACCGAGGTTATATTCAAAAGTGATGTAACTGAAATTTATTAAGCTATGATGGGCCAGGTGTTTTACATATGGAACCCAAACTTCCTGAGGACTCTTAGTACGAATTAAGTTACATTTAAGGTCTTTCCCCGCATTGTTTGGTGCCCCTAAATTGCATAAAGCAATCTGGTCCCTCTCCAAATCTTCCCTGTGTTAGTGTCCCCACTGGGCTTCCTACAAGCACCTAAGGATGCAGCTTTTAGTAGGTCTGCTAACATTTCCGGCATTTACTATTTCTCCAACCTTTCTAGTTTCACAGGTACCTCCATGTATTAGAATTGTCCAGAGAAAGAGAACAAATGGGATGTGTATATAAAAAGAGATTTGTTATAAGGGATTGGCTTAGGCGATTATGAAGGCTGGCAAATCCCAAGGGTGAGTCAGCGAGCTGGAGGTCCCGGAGAGCCAATGGTTCCAGTGTGAGTGCCAAGGCACGAGAACCAGGAGGAGCCATGGCATATTTCTGGTCTGGAGGCTGGCAGACTTGAGGCCCAGGAAGAGCTGCTATTTCAGGTTGAGTCCAGAGGCAGGAAGAACGATAATGTCTTCCTTCAGAGGCCACGGGGTGGAGGAAGTCTCCGTGGCTTGAGGGAAAGTTGGTCTTTTTGTTCTTTTCAGGCCTTTAACTGACTGGACGAGACCCACTCACATTAGGGAGAGCAATCTGCTTTACTCAGTCTACCAGTTTGCTCTCCCTCATCCAAAAGCACCATCATAGAAACAACTGGAATAATGTTTAACCAAATATCTGGGCGCCCCATGGTCCAGTCAGGTCGACACGTAAAATTAATCACCACATCGCTTCTCCCTTTTTTCGATCCAGATGGCATATGTGACTTTAAATAAATAGTTTTATTTTATACCCATGTATTCGAGATCGTATTTTATTATTTGTTAAGGTGCTAATTCAGGTTCTGAAAAAATATTTCAGTAGAGTTCTTTTTTTCTGTTTCTTTTTTTATTTTGAGAAGGGGGGAGGGTCAAAGAGAGGGAGAGAGAATCCCAAGCAGGCTCCTTGCTGACAGTGCTGAGCCCAAACCAGGGCTCGATCTCACCACTGTGAGATCATGACCCGAGCTGAAATCAGGAGTTGGTCACTTGACCCATGGAGCCACCCGGGTGCCCTGCTGATTCAGGTTTTTAAAAGAAAACATTACGCTTTCACAAGCTAAATTTAAGCATAGTAACCAAGTCTAATACTAAGGGAGAAGCATTGCAGTAGGTATTATGTTCTGGTACTTAAATGACTTTCCTTTATTTTGACAGAAAATACTGTCTTTGCCAATTCTTTTATTTGCCGGTGTTATTTTTTTATGTCGGTTTCTTGAAGGTAGTGTATTCACTTATTTTTGTTAACAAGTATTTGCTGAGGGTTTCCTCTGTGCAATCACTATAAGTATTGGAGACACTCTTATGACAGGCATGAATTGCAGAGATTTGTGAAAGAATTAAACAAATCATCACATGGGTAACTTCTAGTAACACTTGTGGTATAGAAGAAAAATGCAGGATGTGACATAATGAGGCCTCTTTCCTAGAATTGAGGGTTTATGAAGTTGTGGAAATTTCCTCAAGCTGAGGTAATAAAGGGTGATTTAACGTGAGCTTCATATCGGGGAGAAATGAAACTATTTCAGGCAGAGGAAATGGAATGTACAAAGCTTCTGAGTCAGAAGACAGCTCAGAACATTTGGATTAAAAGAAGTTCGAAAGTGGCCACAGCCAAGTGCAAGGGCCTGTGCAGACCATGCAGTCCACGTTGGGGATTTGGGATGGTTTCCTAAGATGAATAGGAGGCCTCTAAGGCCTCTACCTTAGGCAGAGTGGTGCTGTGGTTGGATGTGTAGTTTGAGAAGGTCATTAATGATCACCCTGAGAGGCTGGAATAGCGAGGGTCGGGGAAGGGGCACGGGGGAGATGGTTTTGAGGCTGTTGCAGAAGGAAGGAGGTCATGATGGCTAGACCCAGGGTGGTGGTAGTGATGGGGAGCAGAGGGTATCTCCAAAAAATTTTTGAAGAGACAGACTGATAGACTCAGATGTGGAGGAGGGAGAGGGAGGTATCCAAAACGACCACCAATTTTCTAGGGTAACTAACTGGGTGAACAAGGTTGCGTCTGCCAGGATGAGGTTACCCTGGAGGGATAGCAACCTGGGCGGGGGCGAGAGGGGGTAGATTTTGAACTCCTCTGAAGTCAAAATGTCTACGGGACTTCCAAGTACAGTAATACGAAGTAGACAACTTGGAGCAAAGGGAGAGGTCCAGGATATTAGTGTGTAGATGCTTTGGTTTTGACCCAATGTGGGCACACTAGAATTTTCTAGAAGGAAAAACAGTGCTTCCAGACCTCCACCTACTGGTCCGCCCAGTTGAATTCATGGTGATCGCAGTTTCCAGGTGGAGTTTGGAAGACAGGAACTGATGACACTGGCTGAGGGAATGCGTTGAAGGGGAGGGAAGACCAAAAGCAATCTGGGTGTCTTAAAATTACGCAAGCAGAAGAGTAACCTCTGCCCACTTTCCTCAGTGGTTTAGATCTTGTATATTGGGCCTGGAAAATCATCCAAAGGCAGAAATAAAGAGTCTTTTCTTAGTCTCTTCATAGGGCTAGCCTTTTATTTGCAATTCCATTGGACTTATATTAAGTTGAAATCGTCTCCAATATGAGGGGTTTAAAAAAAACGTTTTTTAATGTTTTTTATCTAGTTTTGAGACAGAGACAGAGTGCGAGGAGGGGAGGGGCAGAGAGAGAGGGAGACACAGAATCCAAAGCACACTCCAGGCTCCGAGCTGTCAGCACAGAGCCCGATCCGGGGCTCGAATTCATGGAGTGTGAGATCATGACCTGAGCTGAAGTCGGACGCTCAACCGACTGAGCCACCCAGGCGCCCCCATTGTGAGGTTTTTGTGCAGCATAGTTTAAGGGAAGTTCAGAAAGCTGGATCAGAGGTGGCCAGACAGACGTAACTTTAAACCAGCAGTCAAATTTCTGACTTTCTGCTTTTAAAATAATTTTTTTTTTGGATTTAGTTGATTCTGCATAACTGTCTCATCACAGTTTAAAAGGCACTGGAGGTCAGCCGATGAAGGACTGTGTCCTGAGAGGTGGGAAGCAAACGTGAGCCCTACAATTATCCCAGCTTGTGGCTTTGAGAGACTTTCCAGCAGAGAGAGAGAAAACACAGGCAGAGCCTATCAGGCTCTTGGAGTTGAAAAGACAGAAATGAAAGTCCAGGAAGATCAGTGCAGGAAGAGTCTGCAGGACTGATACTGGAGAAAGGGGGGCTGCATAGAGAATGGAAGAATGGCCATCAGAGACCTGCCATCGGGTTGAGTTCCATCGGGATACCCAACAGCAGATACGGGTGAGGAAACTACCTCAATCAGGGGAAAGAATTAGAAGGAAATTACCTGGCACTTAGTAGGCGACAGGAATCATGTCAGTACAACTCACAAAGCATGGGGTAGAATTCTCGGAAAGCCTTGTCTCAATATTGAGAAATAGCATGAGCACCACACTGGTCCTGAATAACAAATATTAAGAGCAAGACTCAAAGGCATTGAAGTATTTCTAAGTAACTTAACCAGGCCCCAGAAACAAGCTTAATAGTAACAGGAAGAATACAAAAATATTCAGCACCCACAAAGTTAAAATCCAATAAAAAATTACCAGACAGGTAGGGGCGCCTGGGTGGCTCAGTCGGTTAAGCGTCTGACTTTGGCTCAGGTCATGATCTCCAAGTTTGTGGGTTCAAGCTCCGTGTCGGGCTCTGTGCTGACAGCTCAGAGCCTGGAGCCCGCTTCAGATTCTGTGTCTCCCTCTCTCCGCCCCTCCCCTGCTCATGCTTGCTCTCTCTCTCAAAGAATAAATAAACATTAAAAAAAAATTTTTTTTTAATTACAGGTAATACAACTAATACTACTAATAAAAGTAATACAACTAATAAAGAGAAAAATCAATTCATTAAAAGTGACACAGAGTTGATACAGATGTTAAAATTGGTATACAAGAACATTAAAACTGTGATTATTACTATAGTCCATATGTTCTAGGGGCACATGAACTTGGTTAAGTGTCTGACTCTTGGTTTGGGCTCAGGTCATGATGTTGCAATTTGAGAGACTGAGTCCCGTGTGGGGCTCGAAGCTGGCAGCACAGAGCCTACTTGGGATTTTCTATCTCCTTCCCTCTGCCCCTTCCCTGCTTGTGCATGCACGCTCTCTCTCTCTCTCAAAAAAACAAAAAACTGGATGAGATAAATGGCAGCTTAGACATTGCAGGAGGAAAGAGTCATGAATCAAAGACACGGCAATAGAGACTATTCAAAATGAAACACAGAGGAAGAAGCTTTAAACGGGAAAAGATCGTTAATGAGCTGTGGGAAAACTTCAAGCAGTTCAATATATGTGTAGCAGATTATCCAAATGAGAGGGGAGAAAGGGGGTGGGGAAACAGGAAAGGAAAAAATGGTTTTTATGAATTTAGTTGATTCTGCATATTCTATGATAGCTATCTTGTTTAAGGCATTTTCTGTTACATCTAACCAGAAATTTACGAAAACTGACACTATATTTTAAATAACTCCTCTGAAATTTTAAAGACAGAAAATTTAAGGTAACAATAAGAACCTGTTTAGTTTTATTGATTTATTTTTTTTAATGTTTATTTATCTTTGAGACAGAGAGAGACAGAGCATGAACAGGGGAGGGGCAGAGAGAGAGGGAGACACAGAATCCGAAGCGGGCTCCAGGCTCTGAGCTGTCAGCACAGAGCCGGATGTGGGACTCGAATTCACGAACCATGAGATCATGACCTGAGCCGAAGTCGGACGCTTAACTGACTGAGCCACCCAGGCGCCCTGTTTAGTTTTAAAAATTTGATTTTTAAACAGCCCAGGACCTGTTTAGTTTTAAAAATTTGATTTTAAAAGATGAATATTTAGCATGAATGAGACATTCTCTTTTATCCCATTGAGTGATTTAATAACAATAATAATGTAATAGTATAATAGTAATATAATGATAATTCTGTAATAATTGAATAATAATAAGAGTATAATAATATATAATAATACATAGTAGTAGTAGTAATATCATAGTAATATATTGGACTATTATGTTTTTTTCAAACCAGGAAATTTGCTATTATATTTTAAAAGCAAGTCTTGGTATTTATAGAGCAACAAGAGAACCCTAACCTTGCATGAGGATTTTAAAAATTATTGTTTAAACACTACTTGTTTCCTACATATCAAGAATACTTAATATAGCTTTTAGTGTAATTCATAATTAGTGTCTAATTCAGTTGGTTGGGAGATTACAGAAAATAATGTAAGACTGAAATTATGTCTTTCTTCAGGATTTCTTTAACCAAAAACCAATAGATAATGTATTTTATTCATTTTCCTAGTTACCTAACACTTCTTGTTTGATGAATTCTTGAAAAAAAAAAAACTATTTTCATTACAATATGTAAAATATTTGGGGGCATTAATGGAACACAAACACTAATTTAGCCAAATGTCATTAGTTTTTAGTGCAAACATAAAGGCCTCTTTAGTGTTTATTTGTGTTGGTAACATCTTCCCTCCTACCTTCCCACTTCTCTCCTTTCTTGTATTTCTTTCTTTCTTTCTTTCTTTCTTTCTTTCTTTCTTTCTTTCTTTCTTTCTTTCTTTCTTTCTTCCTTTCCCTCTCCCTCCCTCCTTCCCTTACTTCTTCCTTTGCTTCCTTCCTTTCTTTCAACTAAGTACTTGGCACAAAACACCTTGCCAAGATATGCAGGGAATATGTAGTTTTCTACGGCATGACGTGGCCCTTAAAGAACCTGCATCTGATGTTAAAGCACAGATATGCATGCACGTGGTGCAAGCGGGTGATCCAAGAGATGGAATGAGTTGGATGTGCACTAAGCATGGAGGCAGCCAGCCTCTGCATTCCAAATTGAGTAGCTGGGTTTATGGCATAGTTTTGGCAGGGCTGGGAGCAGGAGAACTGGCCAGATGGAAAGGGCCTTTTGAAATCACCTTAGTGACTGGATCAAGCGATTTGCTAACAAAACCCCCAATTTGGTAGTAAAAATGAGGCTTTCTGTGATTGAAAATTTTTATGAGTAGAATTAGAGGCTATTAAAAGCAGTATCCCGGTCCAAATGACTTCACTTGACCAAGGGCCAAGATGCCTCTGTGGATCACAGTTGCTAATGTGAATAGCACTCAGAGGTGAGTCAGGAGCCGGAACAGACTCGGCCAGTTATTGGCTGCATCAAGCCAGAACCGCTAAGTGAACCAGCTGCCGTACTCTGAGCCTCCTAACATTTTGAACTGTTTTTAAGGGTAGCTTCGAGCAAAGAGAATCCAATCTTGGCTGTGCTTCTCTCCATGGTGTCATGAATTCCGGATAAAAATGTCGTATTGGGTCAAATAAGCTTGGGAAACATCGAGAAAGACAAAGTTAAGCAAGGTTTTCTACTGCAGGCCCTCTCTAAGATGGTAACACACTAATGATGTTGTCAACCTACAGGCATATTTCCCAAGTTTGACGAGTGAACTCTTTTCCCTAGAGCCTCTTCCAAGAGTTGTGTTCCACCAAATAGACTTTGGGCAACATTTGACTAGACTAAGCTTTAAATATAAGCGACAGCTGGGGTAACCATATAATTTATTACCCAACATGTAAGTCTTTAAGAAGATGCAGAGAGCTATTAGTAACTATGCTTGACCATAAGTATAAAGTGGGATTGCATTGGGCAAACTAGGGTGTGAGATCTTCAATGTTACAGCTTAAAAGGGATCTGAAATAGCCATCATCATCCTTTGAACATTGTAAAAGCAATAGGATATAAGCAGGTTGGGTCAGTTCAGGTTCTCTGAGAAGCAGGTACAGGATGAGCCAGAGATTGGGTTAACCTCCTGTGGAGGCTGAAGGAATGGGGATCAGGAGGATGTGGAGAAAGCTTCAGTCTGTGAGGCATGTCTGATACCTATAAAAAGAGAGATGAAAAGAAGGGAGGGAGAGAAGGAGGGAGAGAAGATTGTTTAGGAAGAGCCTCAGATTGTAGCACAGTTATGGGAAAGACTTGACCAGGTTGATAGGATCCCCAAGCAAAGGGTGCCTGTTGGAGAAGTCCCACGTTGGGCGGGAACAGGCTGATACTGGCACCCTTACTGTGGGAGCTACACATTGGAAGCTTGGCCTCAACAGGGGCACCGTATTGGATCCCAAGGAGTGGCAGCTAGAGACTCCCCACAGCAGGTCTTGGGGAGATCCGAGAGGTACTTCTCTGTGGATACCACGTAGGTTAACTTGCAACAAATTAAAAATTATTTGCCGAATTTCCATGATAATCATTTCAATCCCACTGTTCGGCTTTGCAAATTGGACCATAGTCTATCTAGGTCCCCACAGCCCAGTAGAAGAAGAGGCTGACATTTCTCCATAATAGAGGAACCCCTTGGCAATTAAAAGTCTCCTACCCCAAGTGAGCTTTCAATGGGAGAGCTGTCAACTATCCTAGAAGATACAGTTCATCACGAGAAATCCATTTATGAATGAGTGAGGAGGATTCCATCCTGGGATTATATGCAGTCTTGCTTCCAATTAAATTATATTAGAATAGATGTGGTGTTTCGCAATGGCAACAGCACTGTCAGAGCTCTGTGGTTTACAGTTACACGGACATAAGTTTTAGCAGAATCGATAACCTGCGAAGAAGATTGTGCTATTCTTTTCTGCAGCTAAGTCTGGGTGGGGGGTGGATTCTGACTCAGAGGAGCAAAATGTAGCATTTGTCCATGACTATTTTCCAAAGCCAAAACAAGTTGCCATTATGCCTGAGATAGCTAATTTTATGTGCCAATGTGGCTAGGCCATGGTACCCAGATATTTGGTCAAACACCAGTCTAGTTATTGATGTGAGGTTTTCAAAATTTTGTTTTGTTTCGTCTTTTGTTTTTGGTTTTTTTTTGTTGTTTTTTAGCAAGTGCAAGAGAGAGAGAGGGAGAGAGAGAGAGAGTGTGAGCGAGCAGAGGGGCAGAGGAGAGAGATAGAGGGAGAGAAAATCTGCTGTGTGAAGTGTGGAGCCCAAGGCAGGGCTCGATTCCATGACTCTGGGCTCATAACCTGAGCTGAAATCAAGAGTTGGACGCTCAACGGACTGAGCCACCCAGGCGTCCCAATGTGACTAACATTTAAATCAGTAGGTTTTGAGGAAAGCAGATTATCCTTTATAATGTGGGTGAGCCTCATCCAATCAGTTGAGGGCCTTAAGAAAAAAAAAAAGACACGGTCCTCTGGGGAGGAGAGAATTCTGCCTTCACACTACCTTTGGACTCAAGCTGCAACATCAACCCTTTCCTGGGTCTCCAGCCTGCTGGCGTATCCTGCAGAATTTGGCCTTGCCAGTCCCCACAATCACATGAGCTAATTCCTTAACACACACACGCACAGTGCCCATTGGTTCTGATTCTCTGGAGAACCCTGACTAACACAGCCTCTTAGTAGACAGGGGCCAAGATACACAACATCCTAAGTGGTACCTAACTCAAGCACTCAGTATTTTACTTTGAAAAGCATTACCTAGTCCTCCTACCCCTGTGTATGATCTTAATGATGAGGAAAACTATAAATAATAGTATTGAGGGTAGTAGCGGTTAGTGGGACTGGAGTCAGAGGACTCGTGCCAGGCCTTGTTCTAGGCACTTCGCGTGTAGTAACACTTTGAGGGCACGCTTCACCCTGGGAAGCGAGGAGAAATGGTCCCATTTTGCGTTTTGGAAAACTGAGGCAGAATGCGGTTGTGCAGCTTGCTCATGAGAATGGATCACCAGTGTCTTTTGCAGTCTGACGAAGTCTCTGCTAACTGTTGAGGTATTGAGGCCGGGATGGTGGGGAGCCTTATGTGGGGCTCAGGGAAATTGCAGGAAGCAGAGGCTTCAACCCTTTCCCTTTTGACCTTAGGCAAAGCACAGACTCTGGAACCAGGCTTCTTGGGTTCAAATACCCTCTGTCAGATACTAGCTATGTTACCTTTCTTCTCCGTGTCTCTGTTCCTCCATCTGAAGAGTGGAGCAAAAATGGGTATTTACTTCATGGGGTCCGAATGACGATTAAATGAACAGAAATGCTGAGAACACACCCTGTGTATTAGCTGTTATCATCATTTCTATTATTAAAGGTCTGTATATCAGAATCCCTTTGAGGACTGAGGAGGTGCTGATTGATGTCTAGATGCCTTGCAAGGGTTCCAAAGTTTTCCAAGATGGAGATCACATCAGGGAGGGGGTATCTGGACACATGGCCATGGATCCTCATGAGACCTTATCCCTTGGATGGGGTGGGCTGGGTCCAGCACAACCTTTGGATGAGGCTGCAAACCTCTCCTGCCTCTCTTTAGCGTGGACAGGCTTGGGGAACAATGACTGAGCAAGTGAACACAAATGGAAGAACTATAGCTCTAAGGGCCCTTCCATCAAGAGATGGAAGGATCACTCTTGTTTTAAGAAAAAGTATGGGGGTGCCTGGGGGCTCAACTGGTTAAGCGTCCAACTCTTGATTTTGGCTCAGGTCATGATCTCATGGTTTGTGATAGAGTCCTGCATTGGGCTCCACACTGATGGCGGGGAGCCTGCTTGGGGTTCTCTCTCTCTCTCTCTCTCTCTCTCTCTCCCCTTCTCCCATTTAGGCATTCTCTCTCTCTCTCTCTCAAAATAAATAAATAAACTTAAAAAAAAAGATGTATGTCATGAACATTTTAACACTTTCGTGAAATCATGAAAATGTGAACAATGGTACATGGCCTTCAGAAAATTTTCTGGTAGCAACATCAGCAATGGTGATGAAGTAGGGACTGATCAGATCTATAGTTTTCTCTCCACCTCCTATTTGGAAGCCAGACGGGCCACTTTAGATTAAAGAAACTTCCAGAATTCTTGCATAATTCTGGGCCAGTGGGGATTGGAGTACTTAATTATGGAGTTATAACTTTGTGTCTGAAAGTAGCTAGATAGTCATGCTAAAATATTCTTTAGATGGATATTATAATTAATTTTCATTTTATGAGTGTATGAAGACTTGGAAGCAATGCCAGGATTGAGGAATAAAGGAGGAATCCAACCTAGGATGCAAAACACACGTGAGGCTTGTTTTAGAAGTAATTTTATATTAGCCCTTGTTTTGAAATACTGCAATGCATTTTCTAAACCTCAGCAGTGGTCCTGATAATCCAAATTTAATCCAAAGTCTCCCCTACAACTTCCAGAAACAGATGCAGAAATTCAAACAGTAAGAAATGCCTTCCAAACCGACAGTGAGTCCCATCAGAAGTGTAACAATCAGGAGAAGTAGGCTGAAATAATGCATAGTCATCCGTCTGATGGACTGTGGGTCTAATCAAGTGGAAGCTTGTCCTCCAAAGGGACATGCTTGTATTTCAAATTTATTTTAATGCGCCTGATGAAAGGTATCTATTTTTGACTAGTCTGTAAGGTGCTATAAAGAGGGTGGCATCGTGTTGTAGAAAAATACGTGGAGAAGGAAGAGACTGGGGTTCTTGTTTTCTCTCTGCCACCTATTGGCCACGTGACCTAGGAAAGTTACTGACTTTCACTGGATAAAAAAAAAAATGCCTTAGCGACATAGATAGGAGCCGGACCATATAATCTCTTAGGGTCTTTCCAAAAACAGTCGTATGTCTGTATAGATGCTAAAGTTTTGTACTATGTTTCTTAGTAGGATAATTGTCTTTTTTTCCCTCCTTCTTTTTCCGAATATTATACAATGAGCATTTATTGCTAATTAAAATTATTTAATAAAGAATTTGCACTATTAGTATATGTTTTCCCAGTTAAAGAATTGTTGAACTGTTAGAAGTTTAAGAAACTTGGCTGATGGAACTATGGTTTCCATATATTATTTTATTTTATAATTATTTTGTTTTATTTGAGAGAGAGAGAGAGAGGGAGAGAAAGAGAGAGAGAGCAGGACTAGGGGAGAGGCGCAGAGGGAGAGAGAAAGAGAGAATCTCAAGCAGGTTCCATACTCAGCACAGAGCCTAATGCGGGGCTCGATCCCATGACCTTGGGATCATGAGTTGAGCCAAAATCAAGAGTCAGACCCTCAACCGACTGAGCCACACAGGCACCCCTCTATGTTATTTGAAACATGTAGTGGAAGTATGATCTTGATCCTAAATCTTTAGCAGTGTCAACCTGGCACTCTGGAACTGAAAAGAGGAAATCATCTCTGATGTTCCAAAGGCCACCAAAGTTCTCATTTGGGGTTAATACTGTGAGGATAAGCTTTCAGGCACCACGTTCATTGGTGGTTGGGAGACCGTGGGCTGGTTTCTTAGTCTCTCTTTTCTGCCTTCTGGAAAATAAGGATTGATGTATGGATTAAATAATGATCAGAAGGCCTTACAGATAGCATCAGTCTGTAAAGGGTAGGTGTTTATTAGAATTTTCTAAGTTAGTTGTACTAACAGAAGGAAATTCTTCAATGTTTTTCTTCGTTTAAAAATATGTTCATTGTTTTTCAATTAGTTTCTATTGATTGTGAAACACAAGCTATTATTTAATATGCAAAAATTGCTGAGTTGTCTTCAAATCAAATCTCAATGCCACAAAGTGATGTGCTTGCTATGTTTTGATTTCTTAAAATCGGATATTCTTACTAGAATAGCCATATTCTTGAGAGGGTAAGAATAAAAAACTAGAGAATTAAGAACAAATAACCTAGCCATTACCTAGTTTATTCTCATCCAATTATAATCCATACTTTCGTACCTTCTAGAAAGGAGCCCTTCTGCCTAATGAATTCATTTGCAAGTGCACGAAAGTAGAAGAGAAGGTAAAATTATGAAAATCTTTAAAGAATTATTAGAAATTAAACAGATGCTTTGAATAGGTTAGCAGTGGAAATATCTGAAAATTATGAGGAATTTAATAAGCTAATATTTAAACATCGACACTTTAATAAATATCAAGGACATAAATAATTAAGTTGGCTCACCAAGAAGCTGATTGAGATAAAAATTAGAAAGTAACAGTGCCAACCTATTTTTTTCATTCATTTTATATAGAGCATTTTCCTAAAGTTGTTTAATACACAATTTCTGTCTTCTCACCTTGAAGACTTCTGTCATGAAAAGAACTCATTTGTCTGATGTTTCGATATAGCAGGCTTCTCAGTTGCATTTTATCTCATTACTGTCTCAAATTTATGTCCTCATGAAACACAGTTTTTATTATCTTAGTAGTGCTTTGGAGGCTTGAATGTAGTAATTAGTTTGTCCCTTGCCTGCCTCTGTAGACTGTTGTGACAAGCAGAAGGGAGAAGACCTGGCTTTCTGACTCCAAAGCTTCTGATACATTGAACTTGTAGTTACTCTTTCTGTCGGGCAATTCCCTTCAGTTCTGAGATAAGGCTGCTGCTTGTCTGGTTTCGAACTTGGCCAAGAGCATGGCCTGTGAGGTTCCTTTTCACAAGGACTGTCTGTGGATTCACCGGCAAGCCTTCATCCGTGCATTTGTTACTTTGCCTCTTCCAGAAAATCAAGTTCCTGGAATATATTGGGAAGCATTTTCTACCCCTTCTCCCAGCACATAATCCTATATATATATACATATATACATATATACATATATACATATATACATATATACATATACATGTATATGTGTGTGTGTGTGTGTATATACATGTATATGTATATATATGAAGCAGTGTGTAGATTCATTCTGGCTTTCTCACAGCCTGGCCTGAAACTTTCCGAAAGTGTGTATTTTGTGCTATTTCTCGGGGATTCTCTGTCTTCAGCTCTGGTAACTGGCTCACAAACTTTGGCTGCCTCCCCTTCTCTGTATCAAACTTCCCCCTCACCGGTCTGTGTTCCTTCTCAAATACGTGGCTCGGGCTCTCCTTCCATGGAAACCGAAAGTAAGACGTGTGACAGTCACTTGTATTTCATTCCTTCCCACCCCCTACCCCCGGCTGGCATGAGAGACCTTGGGAAGCGATTGTTTCTGAATTGTATCACTCAGCTCTTTGGATCCGCCACAGACCTGACTCTAAAAGTGTCCAGGAAAATATTTCTGCTTCACCCCTGTTTATCAGCCCTTTCTCCATCCATTTAGAATTAGCAAAAGCTTTTTGTTGCTTAGGTGGTTAGCTATTTATTGCCCGCCTTCCAGAAGCCCACTGGCTTACCCAGAAGTTGTCCACGCATCTAGTCTGCTCACCACTCAAGCATCTACTTTGCCAAACTATCTCTTCAATGACACTGGGGACGGAGAATCTGTCTCGGTTATCTATTACTCAAAACTATCTGGAAACAACAGCCAGTCATTTCTCATGATCCCATGGATTCTCTGGCCTCACTTGGGATGTTCTTTTCTTCCTCTTGAGGATCACTCATGTGGCTGCATCCCACTGGGAGGTCTGCTGGCCTAGAATGCTCACAATGGCTTCTTTCACACGTCTGGTACCTCAGCTGGTGACTGGAAAAGCTAGGGCTTGCTGGGCCTTTCTTTCCCCATCTGGTCTGTCATTGTATTGATAGTCTAGCTTGAGCTTCTTTACCTGGTGGCGGGCTTCTAAGGTGAAAGCCAAAGCTACAAGATCTTTGAAAGACTTGACTCAGAGGTCCCAGAGAAGTGAAGAGCCATTATTTCCATTGCCCTCTCTTGGTCAAAGCAAGCGATTAGGCCAGCCCAGATTCAAGGGGCAGAGAAATAAACTCTACCTCTTGACGGAAGGAGTAGCATGTGCTTATAGAAATGAGAGGAATTGTTGGTGCCATCTTGGGAAATGATCTGCCATTGCACATAATTGCTTCCACTGGTTCTCTCATGTTGTTTCTCTCCTCCCAATTATTCAGCTTACCTGGGCCAGAGATTTTCGTCTCATTTTCCTCAGCATCTACCAATGCCAATCCTTTCTACGTGATGTGCCTCTTTTGCACATATTCCACAAGGCATAGTGAGACCACTGGGTACAATAGCTGAGATAACTTCTACGTAGTAGTGTTGGCCGTACTCTTGGTAACTGCTTCAGTAGTACCTCTTGTGCTTAAAAGTTTAGTTTTTGGGGGCGCCTGGGTGGCTCAGTCAGTTAAGCGTCCAGCTTCGGCTCACGTCATGATCTCGCGGTCTGTGAGTTCGAGCCCCGCGTTGGGCTCTGTGCTGACAGCTCAGAGTCTGCAGCCTACTTCGGATTTTGTGTCTCCTTCTGTCTCTACCCCTCTCCTGCTTGCGCGCGCTCTCTCTCTCTCTCTCTCTCTCCCTCTCTCAAAAATAAACATTAAAAAAATTTTTTTTTGAGTTTAGTTTTTTTGTTGAAAGTGTAGTTGACACACAGTGTTACACTAGTTTCCACTGTACAACACAGTCACTCCACAACTCTACACATTATGCTCCGCTCACTACAGGGTAGCTACCATCTGTCACCATTGACTGTATTCCCTGCGGTGTACCTTTTGTCCCAGGAATTAATCTTCCCATACCTGGAAGCCTGTATCTAATTCATTATTTAAAAACCAAAGGCTGCAAGCATCTCAAGATATCTATTTAACAAATGAGTTCCTGGAAAAACTGCCTTGGCTATTCGAGTCTTCTGATCGTATAATTCTCTTCTTGTCATTTTAGGAGAGGCACATACAACAGGAAGTTAGAGTTGGCTACTTTGCAAGATTAGCCTCCTTTTCCTAGAATTTTAATGGGTGAGAAATCTGAGAAACTTACAGACGTACTTTTGGAACTGCCACTTGAAGCAGCTTGGTCTTGTCCTTGGGGAGACCTGTCAAGCATTTCTGTCTCATTATCTCTCAGAGTTTCTCCTGATGTAAATGGCTAAGGTCTATAGTCCTTTTCCCCTTCTTCCCACACCCGCTCCTCAGAGAGTGTGCCCTGTGTTAAAAACAAGCATAAGTCCAATTTTTGGGCAAAAAGTCTCTCTTCCTTTTCTTATCCTCCTTTCTGTTATTTTTTTTGGTTCCATTAAAAGATTTGCCCTGGAGCCAAGAGAATTTTTAGACAGTGTTTTAGAAATGAATTTAAAAGACACATTTTCTGTATCTTCAGTATTAAATAAAATGAAATTATTTACTGTTTGCCCTTTTCTCAGCAAGGGGATAATTACTCAAATGACTGAAAGGTATGTCCTTTGGCCTCGTTTTACAGATATTTTGAAATTTCGTTCTCCTCTAAAGAGCAGTTCAAGAAGCAAAGGTATTTGCATATTTAATTTGTCATGCTATAATTGTAAAATCAAACCCTCTAAAAAACTATGAAGGTTTTCTTCTTCACGTTACTGTCATTTTATTCCACGTGACTTGCTTAACCAGAACAAAACTAGTCGGCATTCACTGGATGGAGCAGATGCTGGAAAATTCCACGTCGAGGCCTAATGCACTATTCAGAGGGCACATCAGCCGATGAGCAGGCCAGCTGGGCCGGCTGGTAGTTCCTGGAGGTATGGTGTGAGGTCGGGGGGAGTCTGGCAAAGGTATTAACCATGCTCCAAAAGGCTAGCCTGGCTTTCGCGAGTGAGAAAACTGGCACAAATAATTGTTGGGAGTCCTGATCTGGAACCCTTAGTGATAGGGTTCCCTGTTGGTGTTGGCAAGGTGTCCAGCCACTACTCAGGGGTTTAGGAGGAAAATAAGAATTTCCTGAGCAATTGATTAGTAACAGCAAACAGGACCTTAGTCCAAGAAGACCTAAGACTCTAGCAACTTTGACAACTGGGAAGTGAGGCAAAGACCATTTGTCAGACACGGAACACAGACCTCACAATGTTGTTACGGGCTGAGCTAGTGCCCTGTGGAGTGTCTCTACGTGAGGCACGCCCAGTGCTTGCTTGGGGACATTAGGACTCCACAGGTTAGGAACCAGGGTCACCACTTTGTGTTGTCTCTTACACCAGCTGTAACCAAGTAGGTAAGAAATTAGGGATGGTTTTCATCCAGTGTGATTTCATGAAAGTAGTGATGTGTTTGTATTTTACGAAAGTATTTATGAAAGTGATTTATGAAAGTGGTACTTGGGATGCAAATACCCCCAAATTGGTGGGGATGGCCCAACCCTTAGACGGGGTTTTGTCCCCAGAAAAAAAAAATGTAATGCTTTGATACAAAAATCCCTTCCAGTATTTGACTGCATATGATGAGGTGTCGTAAGAAGAGGAGGAGAGGGACAGGGCTGGAGTGTGGAGAGGGTTTGAGGGTGTGGAAGAGTGGATGAGAGGGCAGAAACCTCACTTCACAGCTGCACCGAAAGTTGGGACAGATGTGAGCCGCTGCAGTATCCGTATCTCACATCTGCTAGCCCGGCTCCCTCCTTTCCCAAATTAACTATTACTCACTGAATCCAGGGACTTACAATTTTGTTACCGTAGGCTTCGCTGAGAAGGCAGTAATGAAATGCATTGCATGATCTGGTTTCTCACCAAGATAAATTTCAGAATTTGGTAGGCTGCAACTGAGAGAATTCAGTTTCTTTTAGTAGCATTAAAAGAAAACAAATCCCTCTCGGGTCAGAAAAATGAGGTCGTGATTTCTCTGCAATCTCCTCCTTTTGGTCCTCAAGTCTGTAATCATCTCAAGTCAACAAGTATCTATTAGGCATCTCTTGTATGCCTCATGCTAACTATTTTAAGCAGAGCTACTTAAGTAGGAGAGGAGAGGTAGCCCTCGATAAGTCCCATTCACCCAATGTTTATTTTGACAAACACCAAGCTTTTTCCTTTATGTATCTTTAATCCTCATAATAATCTTTGGGGTATTAATCTAGTTACTATCACTGTACAACACACAGTCCCAAACTTGGTAGCTCACAATGACTTTTTATTACGCTGACAGATTCTGGGTCAAAAATTTAGATGGAGCACGGAGGAAATGACTTGTTTATGATTTGTGAAGTCTCAGGCCTCAGCAGTGACAGTTTGAAAGCAGGATCTAAAACCATCTGGAAATGTTCTTATTAACATACCTGGTGGGTGATATTAGCTGTCGATTGGGGCTGTTGACTAAGGTTGTTGACTGGGGCCGTTGTTTGGGGCTGTTGACTTGGCCACTACACTTGGTCTCTCCGTGTGGCTGGGGCTTCCTCACAGCAGGATGTTCCCAGGACCTGCAAAAGTGATTAATTATTCCAGCTAACAAGGAGGAAACTGCATTGGCTTTCATGAATAGCTTTGGATGTCATTCAGCATTATTTCTAATGCACTCTGTTGGTTACGATGGAATTTCAAGTCTGCCCTGAATTCACAGAGAGGGTACATGGATTCCCACCTCTGTTTTTCCTTAAGGTTATTTATTTATTTTTGAGAGAGAGAGAGAGTGCACATGTGCAAATGAGTGGGGGAGGGGCAGAGAGAGATAGAATCCCAAGCAGGCTCCACAATTCAGCACAGCACCCGATGTGGGGCTCAAACTCATGAGTCACGGAATCATAGCCTGAGCTTAAATAAAAAATCAGACCCCTAACCAACTGAGCCACCCAGGTGCCCCTAGACTCCCACCTCTTAAAGAAAGGATGTCAAAGATTTTGCAGACATGTTTTAAAGCAACCACAGTTTATACTCATGTAAAAAACATTAGCTTCTTCCCAAGATGCCCTGAAAGTGACATGTCATCAGGCTTAGGCTTGAGGTCTAGTATCTTGCATCAAAATCAATCCATGTGTGGTTGAGACTCCTTGGGAAGCTCTTCAAGTTATGGTTCCTCTTTATCCAAGAATCTGAGGATCCAAGAAACCAAGTATTTACCCTATACACACCCAGCTTAACACCATTCCAGGATGGGACAGGCATAGATAACTGTTAATGCATCCTGGTTCAAAAGGCTACAGAATGGAGGCACACAGCAGCCAGTGGTCCATAGCAATTCTGAAATCCAGTCAGACATGGGCTGCTCAGTTCTACTTGAGTAGAGCTCAGTTCTCCTTCTTAGGAGTTTGTTTCTGTGGTTTTGGACTCTTCTCTCTCAACTCTTGGTTCAACCCTTTGAGTTGTCCTTTCTTTTCCATTAGAATTGACTCATGTTTGTAACTGGGCAAATTCATCCTGCTTCCTGCCCACAGTAATATGGGTTCAGTCCAAAGGCCTCCCGTCATGTACTAGTTCTGTCCCTTTTAGTACAAACTGACATGTTTCCATCAGTACAAGTTTCTTAAAACTTTGTGGGTTTTCTCTGGCTCTTTAAGGTTCACTCCATTATCCAAATCCATGAACACAGATATCATTAAGATACCTTCTCTATCTTGATGTCCCAGAGAGGTTGTTGAGTGACAAAACCCTTGAAATTACTGGAAGCCCTTTAAAAGGGAGGATCTATGAGATATGCCTTTGATATCCTTAGGGGTCTTTTTGTATGTCTGAAAGTTTCTGTGATCATCTTTGAGATCTGCTCTGAGGCCTCAACAAATGATGTCACAGCTTCCCTTTTAGATGTTATCTTTGCCCTAGAACTACTTCTTAATTTGGAAATTGTTTGACATTTGAAGATGCCAGGAATATGAAACAGTTTCACTTTTGAGCTCAGTAACGTCTAGCTCTTGTGTGTTTGCTCAAAATTTAGCTTCAACACTAAACACTTTGCCTTTTAGCCATTTTCTCATAGGCAGCAAGAAGAAGTCAGGGGGCTTTTTAAATATTCTGCAAGGAAATACGCTTTGCTAGAGCATCAAATTCCTTGGGTGTATTTCCAGTTTTTCACATTACCACATGTGATAGTTTGGCCAAACTTTGTACCACTGGGTAATAAGATTTCACTTTCCTCTAGCTTCTTATAACATTTTCCTTGCTTTTCTTCAAATCCTTACCAGCAGCCCACTCTACCCTTGTCAGGCTTTCATTAACTGTCTCCTTCAGGTTCAGCTGCAGCCAAGCTGTAGCCTCAAAGCCAATGTCTCATGCTTTAGGTTTTTGAAATAGTAGCACTCTACTTCTAGGTACCAAATATCTGTCCTAGTTATTATTGCTGCATAGTAAATTGCTTCCAAAATGAATAGCTTAAAACAACCATTTCATTATGCTCATGTATCCTTTGGCTCAGGAAGTTGGACAGGGCCAGTGGAAATAGCTTGCCTTTGCTCCATGATGGCTGGGGCCTCTCCAGGGAAGACTCAACCGGCAGGCATTGATTTGACAGTTGAGGGCTAGAATCGTCTGGAGGTGTCTTCACTCACATGCCAAGCAAGTGATGCTGGCTGTTGGCTAGGACCTCAGATGGGGCTGCCTACTGAAACACCTACCGTATGGCCTCTTCATATGGCCTGGGCTTCCCCACAGTATGGTGGCTCAGAGTAATTGGACTTCTTAAATGATAACTCAAGGCTCTAACAGTGAATGTCTCGATGAATAAGGCAGAAGCTGCATACCTTTTATTGACTTGATCTTGGAAATTACCCAGATCATTTCTCCTATATTCTATCGATTATAAACAAGTTGTAAATGCGCCTAGTTTTAACAGAATATGGAGACTCGTGTCTTCATTGGAGAGATGTCAAGAAATTTTCAGACATATTTTAAAACATCAATGAATATTATGAACTTATTTTACCTGTAAGGTTAAAGTGGCTGCATCCAAATTCGTTTGACTCCAAAGCCAAGCCTCTCCATCATTAAGGTGTATCACTTCCAAATATGCTACAGAGTAACTTAATCACAAGAGAGAATTTTGAGCTAAAAGGTATAGTTTTTGAAGTGAGCTTGGGAAGAAGTGGTGAAAGTAGAATGTTTGATGTTAATAAGAAAGTAACAAAACCAGCTTTTTCTAAAAGGAAAGGCTCGTAAAGAAACACATTGTACAAATTTGCTAGAGGGCAGGGTACCTTGGAGCTGGGTAGGGAGAAAAGGCTAGGCAGGTAAGATGGTGCCATCTTGTAAAGGACTTGAACTTTATTCTGTAGGTAGCACCAGCTAGGGTATCTGAGCAGGAAAGTAATATCTGTGCCTAAGAGAGATCATTAATTTCAAGACCTTAGATTAGAATGGCGTAAGAATGGAGGCAAACAATTAGAGGATAATTATTAGGCATGATGTTATTTTATTCGAGGTATAATTTTCTGGAGTCAGACACACTACTGTTGCACCATGAGGTCCTTTGGATATAATTTGCTAAAGAGACATAATCTTTTGTCTTTGTCATCCTCTCCCCCACCACCAAAAAGAAGACTCTGGCTCTCTGGACAGCATTCTGTAACCGAAGTAATTATTTATGTGTCTGTACACTTGTTTACCATGTAAGATTTTGATGTGGTTTAAGAGCAATATAAAATGTGAGAGTAATGAAAGATAAAATCCAGGCCAGAGAAAATACAAGCTCACTTTCACGATAAGACAAGCTGGAAAATATCATGGATCAATGCGAAGAACAGGGCCCTCTGAGTTTACTCAATGGGGCTACAAATTGGACTCTGAACATCCAGGAAGCCAAAGCAAACAGGAAACCCCAAATGCTGCAAAATTCATATCATCCCTGGGATCTGACCCATGTCACTCGTGTCATTTCCTAAGGACAAACAGGGCGACTGGTAGTCACATGGATTTGAAGGTGGTTATCGCCTAGAAATCAAATGAAATTAGTCATCTGATTCTGGTTTCGGTAATAGAAGGAGCCCATTTGTGTAGATTTTGATGAGAAACTCTCCAGTGGGAATAGTGGGGTGGCACTGTGGTTCAAACAGCATAAAGATAAAAAGGCAAATGAAGTACAAAGTAAGAAAACAGAATAAATCTGTCCGTCACGGCTGGTGCTTTTCAAGGTACAGTGAGAACTGTACTAGAGACAGCATGAGTGGTCTCATTCTCCTTCTGTACCTCACAGAAAGACTGCATACAGATTATGTGAATCACCAGTTTTTAAACACTTGAGTAGGTATTTCTTGTGAGTTTCTTTTATCATGTGCATATTTCATTGATTACGTCTAAGAAATTAATGGCCATGTTGGTGTATCAGTCGACTTGTAGCATAGAACTCTACTGATGATGGTATCCTACCTGCAGATTTGACTTTAATTTTTTTTTCAACGTTTTTATTTATTTGTGGGACAGAGAGAGACAGAGCATGAACGGGGGAGGGGCAGAGAGAGAGAGGGAGACACAGAATCGGAAACAGGCTCCAGGCTCCGAGCCATCAGCCCAGAGCCTGACGCGGGGCTTGAACCCACGGACCGCGAGATCGTGACCTGGCTGAAGTCGGACGCTTAACCGACTGCGCCACCCAGGCGCCCCTGCAGATTTGACTTTATATTAGAAATCATTCCAAGGCCCGTGGAAAGACAAGATTCCTGCAAAATCAAGCTGTGTCACTGTGCTTAGTCTGTGAATCTTTTCCAGTGAGACGTCTTTCATCAGTGTCCATTTCTTCTCCCTTTGGTCTTTACTTTTTTTCCGTAAAGATTTTATTTTTGAAATATAGCTACTCCGGGCAAATGGCCGGGGATAATTTTCAGGGAAACACTCTTAAAATAAGACCTTTGACAGCCCTGTACTGAGCGGTAATGATTATGCATCACACAGCACTCTGAGTCTCTTGATAGACAGATTTCTCCCATCATGAAAGCAGCCCTAATCATCAGCATACAACCAAAACCTTCATTCATGCTTTCTTTTGGGAGCGAGAGCAATTTGATGCCTAAATTTATGGCTTGTATTAAAAGCTGAGAAGTCTAAGATCCATAATTTGAAGTACACTGTATCATTGTTAGTATCTTTTTCCCAAAGGCTTCAAAGGAATGCATTCCCCCAACCCCCACCACCGCCCCGCCCTGCCCCAAGCATCATCATTCTGGCACATAAAGTACTTTTGGTTCGAGGTAGGAGAATTCAGTTCTAATGTATTTCCTAGGTTCCTACCTACTATGTGCAGAGAACCACAATACGTCCTGCAGGGAGGTGAGCTACCAAAGGCTTAGCTTAGGAAGCATATAGTCTAGAAAGAGCCATGACCAGAATGCAAATAACCACAACTCAATGGAGGTACAGATAGCTATGGGTTGGGTGGAGAAGCAAGTCTAGGCAAGTTTCCATGGGACAGGGGTGGGGAGAACCAGGACAGATTTCATAAAGGTGGGGAGAAGTTTGATGGATAGAAATAGGAGTGACAATATCAGTAAAAATTAACTTGTCGTACTCGTCAACACACTCAAAATAGATAGCTAATATTTAAGAAACATCTTCAGCTGTACTACAAATTTAATATCCAGGCAAATTTCAGGTGGACAGCCAAAAAACATTTCCTTGATAGAGTTAGGGAAACCAAAAAGTTGAATATTCCCTTTGAGTTGTTTTCAGGAGGAAAATGTCTTGTTCCCCTTCCTGGACCAACTAACAACTTTGCCTGGAAGAGAAGGAAGTTGGAATCGTTGTACTCACACACCCAACTGCACAGCGGCTGATAAGAGGAACTTCCATTTAGTCATTTTTAAATAGCAGAGAGGTCAGCTCCGTTAAGTGTTGAAAAGTGGAAAAGGCTGTTGAAATATGTCCGTTAATACCCAACTTTCTCCTTTCTTCTCCCCCCGCCAGACATACAGTCATGGTTGCTTTGGGGGTTTTCCTGACTGTCTGCAATTCGACTAAAAACTAGTCTAATGATCCTACTTCTACCGAATTGTCAAGAGAAGATGTGCACACAGTGCAAGATAGTTTGACTTTGTATATGAGGTCTGTCATCCAATGGAGGCAATTTCCAGCGGAAGCATTACTGATTTCTTGAGAAATAGCTTATAAAGAAAATTTTCACTCACAAATCCAAAGGAATGGAAGAATGACAGAGAAGAGACTAGGGGGCACATAAAAATGATTAAAAACACTTGCTGGCCTTCATTCTAACAGGTCATTGACTGACGGGACATTCATAACCTTAATACTCCAAAAAGAAGGCTTAGCATGAGAGAAATAGCTTCTGTGTAAGATCGATCTGTTGAAATAATAGGAAAAAAAAAAAAAAAGGAAAACCTGAAATCTTGAACTCTAAGAGGAGCAAGTCTGTACAAGTCCCCAGTCTGTGTTAAGATTCCCTATTTGTTCAAAAGAAGTTAAAGTGGTCAGAAGGGAATTGTGTGATGGGGAAAAAAAAAAAAAGACTGAACAGGAAGCCAGGAGACCAGTTTCTTTCATTCAGTTCCAGTGTCGCTTCTTTGACTTCATGTTTTCTCGTTTGTAAAACAAAAATAATATTCTGCCGTAAATCTCATAAACCTTTTCTAGGACATTTGTTGGAATAAAATCAGATATGAGACGCAGGAGCTTCTTTGAGAAGGGTAAAATATAAGCTAATAATCATCATTTTTTAAGGTTTATTTATTTATTTTGAGAGAGATAACACAAGCAGGGGAGAGAGAGAGAGAATCCCAACATGGGGCTCAAACCCACAAACTGTGAGACCATGGCCTGAGCCAAAATTAAGAGTCAGTTGCTTAACCCCCTGAGCCACCCAGGTGCCCCAATCACTACCATTTCTCTACAGAATGCTTTGTATATACCGACATAGGCTTTCTTTCTTTTTTTTTTTTTTTTTTTATTTTTAAATTTTTAAATTTATTTTTGAAGGAGAGAGAGAGACAGAGCATGAGTGGGAGAGAAGGAGAGAGAGAGGGAGACACAGAATTCGAAGCAGTCTCCAGGTTCTAAGCTGTCAGCACGGCCCGATGCAGGGCTCAAACTCATGAACTGTGAAATCATGACCTGAGCTGAAGTTGGACGCTTAATCGACTGAGCCACCCAGGCGCCCCCTGACATAGGCTTTAAATATATAACCTCATTTAAGCCCCAGAACAATCTTGAGGTAGGTAGACTCACTGTCCTATAGATTAGGACACTGAGGTTTAGAAACACCAAGAATTTGCAGATAATCACGACGGTAATAAATGGCAAAGTCAAGACTCTCTGATTCAACTGCTACCCAACCGGAGAAGCACCGAGAACTGATCTAATGGATTGTTTGGTTTAATCCTTCCATTTAGCAGGCGGGTCTCTCTGTTTTCTTATCTCCCCTCTTCATTCGAAGTCATCCTTACCAATTTTTATGCCAGTTCCTTTCCTCAGCGCCACTGAGCTTGTTATCTTTGCTCAAACATGCCTGCCCCCCACTCTTCACTCTGACCCTTAAACATTTTTCCAGTCTCCATCCCACCCCCACCATGGAGATGCGATACCACACTTCCCACTGCGTTCCTAGCTTCAGCACAAAGCCAGCCACTTAGTAGGTACATAAAGAGCCATTCAATGGAACACTGCACGGGGGAAACTAACATATGCAGAGAAATGAATTGAAGGGACCAATGCCGTGTGGCACAGCAGACCTCCAGACATTTAAATCCACTGTTCTTTTTACTATCTCACTGGGGGGTAAGTTTATTTCCTGTCTGCAATAATGGATTTTGAAGCTGCATCCTTTAATCATAAGCCATTAATTAAAACCTTAGTGATTCTCTAAATTAGTCATGCACTGTAAAAATAGAATGGTATATTATCTGACAGGAATGTTGAGATAGCTAAAACAAGATCTGGGACCAATTAATGACATGAGAATGGAAAGACTAGAAGCAATATGCAGCTACTGGAGAAGAGGCTGAAGACTATCTCATATTAATTTTTGCAGCATATAAAATACTTGGTGTCAATCCAGTTTGAAGAAAACAACACTCTTCCTCCTGCTTGACTATGTAGACGTTAGTTCCAGCCTCTTCCTGGCAGGGCACAACCATGTTAAAAACAACTAAAAGTTGCACCAAAAAAAAAAAAAAAAAAAAAAAAAAAAATCCAAGAGTGAAAATTACTAGGTAAATAGAAGATTTAATAAATTATGTTTCGGTGAACTCGTAATGCAGAAGCAGAATTATAATTTTGAAATGAGAAAAGATATTTTCATCTATGAAGAGATGGGATCATTTCAAAAAGTGATGTCACCGTGCCATAGCATTGATAGATGGCATTGCACACATCAGGGTGGATAATCCATTTTCCCTTTTGCCTGTGTAGTATAAAGCAATCATGATGCCACCTAGTGTTTATTAAAATTCATTGACAGATGATATATACGAACTTCAGGGGAAATGTGTCACACTCGTGGTATGATTTATTCTTTCAACTTACGGTCCATTTTCAAATGGCTTGGTAACCTGGAAAGTTAATCTAACATGCACGTTGTAGATGGACTGATTGCGATCAATCAAGCTGGAATGTAAAAAAACAAAAACAAAAACTAAACTAAACTAAAATAGGGGCGCCTGGGTGGCTTAGTCAGTTAAGCATCTGACTTTGGCTCAGGTCATGGTCTTACTGTTTGTGAGTTTGAGCCCCTCGTTGGGCTCTGTGCTGACAGCTCAGAGCCTGGAGCCTGCTTTGGATTCTGTGTCTCCTTCTCTCTCTGCCCCTCCCCTGCTCGCACTCTGTGTCTCTCTCTCAAAAATAAACATTTTAAAAAGTTAAAAGCAAATGACACTAGTGTTTTTAAAACTCTTCATGGTGGAAAATTCCAAACATATACAAAAGTATAGAGAACAGTATAAGAAACCCCAGGTTTCATCACTCAATTTGAATAATTATGCACTCAAGGCTAATACTGGCCAATTAATACTCTTCTCCTTACTAGATTATTTTGAGGCAAGTTCATCTTTTATTGAAGCAAATGCTATGATACTCTTCTCAGATCCAAAAGTATGGTAATATGCATCCCTAAAGCCTAAAGACCTTTTCAGAATATGACCAGAACAGGGGCGCCTGGGTGGCGCAGTCGGTTAAGCGTCTGACTTCAGCCAGGTCACGATCTCGTGGTCCGTGAGTTCAAGCCCCGCGTCAGGCTCTGGGCTGATGGCTCAGAGCCTGGAGCCTGTTTCCGATTCTGTGTCTCCCTCTCTCTCTGCCCCTCCCCCGTTCATGCTCTGTCTCTCTCTGTCCCCAAAATAAATAAACGTTGGAAAAAAAAAATTTAAAAAGAATATGACCAGAACATCACTATTAAACCTGAAAATATTAACAATAATTTCCTGATATTATTGGCTGTTCATTAGTGTTCAAATTTGTCTGATTCATAATTTTTTTATAGTTGGTTTGTATGACATAAGATCTAAAGGTTGCAATCTGTTGATCAATCTTTTAAGTTTCTTTTTATCTATGGGCTCCCTCTTTCATTTTTCATTATAATGGATTTAAGGAAACCAGAATACTTGTCTGGTAAGCTTCCCCTTTTCTGAAATTTTCTAACTGCATCCCTGTACTATATGGTTTAACTCTTTCTTGCATTTCCTGTAAATCAGGTAGTGAGATCTAGAGGCTTAATTATTCAGATTCAAGTTGTTTGATGGTAATATTTCATAAAAGTGTTTCTTTCCACCAGGAGGTACCTGTTTCTGATTGGCTGTCTGGGTTATCAACAATCATTAACAATCATTGCGTAGATCTAGATGCATTATTTCATCCAGGTTTGCCAAGGTGGTGATATTCTAATTTTATCACTTTCTTCGTTAGATAGAATGCTGTCCAATTTTCCCTCATCAATTATTTTCCTGCAGTACAATTCAAACATATCAGGTAAGATAACTACTTGAATTCATTTTCACCCTCATCACTTTTCGAAATAACAAATTGATTGCCTCACATCTCCCAAATGGGACCAGTGAGATTTTTTTTTTTTTTTTTGGTATCAATACTGGCTAATGGATTTAAACATAGTTGACGTCTTTCAATTGGTGGCAGTTAACATTTAGTTGATGCTCAAATTGTCTTGTTGTTGGCCAGTTAAAGACTCTCCAGTTTGGCTCTTAAGTTCTTTTGACGTGATGTTTTAGGTTTATTTTGGCATGACAAGACATTTTAGGCTCATCTTGTACATTTCTTGCCCAAGACCTGCGATCGGCCATTTACCCAAGGGAAGCCTTGGTTTCTCTGACATATATGTGCAGGTGTATATATTTTTAAGTTATAGTATTAGTTTGTATTTACATTTCCAATGCAAATTTTAGATAATAGAGGGGCGCCTGGGTTCAGTCAGTTAAGTGGCCGACTTTGGCTCAGGTCATGATCTCGCGGTTTGTGAGTTCCAGCCCTGTGTCAGGCTCTGTGCTGACAGCTCAGAGCCTGGAGCCTGCTTTGGATTCTGTGTCTCCCTCTCCCTCTCTGCCCCTCCCCCACTCGTGCTCTGTCTCTCCCTCTCTCTCAAAGATAAATAAACATTAAAAAAATTTTTATTAGGGACTCCTGGATGGCTCAGTCAGTTGAGCGTCCAAGTTCGGCTCATGGGTTTGAGCCCCATGTTGGGCTCTGTGCTGACAGCTCAGAACCTAGAACCTGCTTCAGATTCTGTCTCCCTCTCTCTCTACCCCTCCCCTGCTCATGCTCTGTCTCTCTGTCTCTCAAAAATAAATAAACATTAACATTTTTTTAAATTTTATTTTTAAAAAAAACCCAGAAATTTTAGATAATAGAGAATTAGATTAGATTATAGTTTATAAGAATGAGCAATTCTTTGATTTTAACTTTTTTTTCCTCACACTGGAAATCTTGGTTTGTTCCTAAGAACATTCACAGAAGTACTTATTTGCTTTCCCCTATAGAATGTATAATAGTTACAGAATGGCAATGCCAATATTATTACTAAAAATAGTTTAAAATTTATTGTGTTTGTCTTCAAGGCCCATATCGCTAGGGATGTATCACCAGATTGGCATATTTTAAAGTCACTTGAAATATTTCCTCTTGCTGTGCTTATGCTGCCAAATGACTGAACAGTTACATTTATTCATTGTATTTTGCTTTGATTGATAGGGATTGCTTTCTAAAGGAAATTTAAAATTATAATTATTTATAATAGTGCTATATCATAATGCTTCTATATATTTATTTAAAGTTTATTTATTTATTTTGAGAGAAGAGAGAGGGAGAGAACGAGTGGGGGAGGGGCAGAGAGAGAATCCCATGCAGGCTCTTGGCTGTCATCGAGGAGCCCGACACAGGGCTCGATCCCATGAATTGTGAGATCATGACTTGAGCCAAAATAGAGAGTTGGATGCTTAACTGACTGAGCCTCCAGGTGGCCCCCCCCCTTTTTTTGTATACCGTCTTCCTTATGCCCCTCACTTTAGTGTTAGTTTTACACATACATACATAGTCAAAGTGTTGATAGCCAGACATTATGCCGGTTCTTCAACCAAATGGTTGTATGAGTCATTTCTAGTGGATTCCTCAGAAAGGGCGCATGAGAACAGCACTCCCTGAGTTCTTACATATTCCTTAGTTTTTATATGACTTTAAAGTTGAATGTCTATTTTTCTGGATAGAAAATCCATGCCCACATTTTTTTCTTTTTTTTTTTTTTTACTTCTTGTAATACAAATGTTACTCCATTGTCCTATGGCATAGAGTGTTGCTATTGAAAAGTCCAGTGTTGGAGCTTGGTCATTTTGCTTTTGATGTTTGATGTTTTTTTTCTTTATCTTTTAGTTCAGTAGAGTTACTAAAATATGTCTCATTTTGGCCACTCTGAGCTGATTTTCCAGGGTCCTCAGGTGCCCTTTAAATATGTAGGTTCAGATCATCTTTATATTGACATTGTCCTGAATAATCTATTATTTTCTGCCTAATGATTTTAATCTTTTTCTGTATTTTGTTTCTGTTTTTTATTTTCTATCCATTCTATTTTCTGTCTTCTCTTATGATGCTGATTTGAACTGCGTTCTCCTTGCTTTTGTTCCTTTCTGAAATTATTTTTTTCTTTTACTTCTAATTCTCAAATTCTCTCAATCCACTCTTCAAGCTTTTCTGTTGTCCAATCATCTCATGTTCTCTTCCTGTCTTATGACATTCTGCCATAGCTTCTATCATTTTCTCAAATTCTTAGCTCACTTGGAACCACGGTAAAACCTTGAATTGTGAGTAACATGTTCTGCGAGTGTTCCACAAGACAAGCAAACATTTCTAATATATTTTAACTTGATAAATGAACGATGTCTCGTAATGCGAGTAGTATGTGATGCCGAACATCACATGATCACAACTGAGCCTCTCTCTCTGCGGGATTGTGGGTGATCATCTCCCATGCTCAGATGCTCGGTCTCAGGTCTTGGTCTTTGGCAGAAATCAGTGATTCTTCAGAATGTTGGAAGGTGTCCACAACTGGCACATGTGTGTGTGTGTGTGTGTGTGTGTGTGTGTGTGTGTGTGTGTTTTTGTCACTTCAAAGCTCCTATGGACAGTCCTTTGCTTTTCCATACAAGAGTAAGCTTAGGAATGCTTTGCTTCATTCTAGGTCAGGCTGCCTGCAGATATACACCCTTTCCTCTGCTGCCTTATTGCAGTTACATTAAATATGGTATATGACAAGAGTTTATCAATATTGTACTGTAGTAAACATCCGTGCGAGCATATACAATGGCCACCATGCAGAAAGAGGTTGAAAAGAAAGGCGATAAGATGATGATTATGGTGGAAATTAAGAGGGAAATCATCGAGAAGTACAAATGAGATATGCGAGTGGCCAAAATTGCAAGATTTCATAAGAAGTCTACATCTGCATTTCATCGGTAGAGGAGGAGGAGAAAAAGGCGGAGGAATCCCTCACTTCAAATGAGATTAGGGAGATGTGTAAAACGTGGGAAACAGTGCAACATTTTGTAAAAAAGCACCACCCGAATAAGGCTGTAGCAGTGCGAGCGATGCAATGTCACATTTCCATGAAATCCTCAAAAGGAGGCAAAAGCAAGTGTCAATGGATAGGTTCCTTGTTAAAGTTGCACGAAAAGAAAAAGATTCCATTGAGCTAGTAGATAGCAGTGATTCCATCAGTGATAGTGAAAATCATCCTGCACAATAACCCTCCTCTCTGTCTCCCTCACACCAGCCACAAAAGTTTTCAAAGGTAAGTGCAAAGGTAATTCAAATTTCAAAGGTAATTTGCTTATTTTTCTTTATAGTTAGTATTTTCTTTACAATTTTGTATTGTCTCACAGTATTACAATCATTTTTACATGAATATTTTTGGGTTGTGGAATGAATCATCTGAGTTTCCATTATTTCTTAGGGGGAAATTCGCCTTGATATACAAGTGCTTTGGATTACAAGCATGTTTCCGGAACAAATTATGCTCGCAAACCAAGGTTTTACTGTATAACGTTACGGTTTTTATTGTTTTATGATCATATCTTTACAGTATGATTTTACCATCTGTAGGAATAGTGTTCTCTGTCAATTATTATCTTTTTCTTCCTTTAAAATAACATGGTATGGATTCAAACACCATCTTTGCTCTTGCTCGTGGTTTTTCTGTGCTCTTAGAGCAGAGGGTACGCTGAGCATCCTTCCTAGCTTAAATGCCCTAGGGCTCCAGTTTTCTATTGTTACCATGGTACATTCGGCTCTATGGACTTAACCTGTCTGAGATATGTTGCCTTTGCTACCCTTCCCACTGTGGTCTAGCTCTTTTCACACACACTCTCTCTCTCTTTTGCCTTTAGTGTCCCTGACCTGTTCTGTTTGCAGCCAACGCACAACAGTTTCTTTTGGGGATTTCCTGTGGTCTCTGTTCTATGAAAGTGGTGTTGGGTGTTGAGTGCAGAAATATTAATGTCCTGTCATCATTTCATGGTAAATGTTAGCTTTTAGAGTTACAAAGGCTTCTTTATCCTTTTAAATGCATTGTTATCTGAGTCAGAGAGTTTGCAGGGCATCTGGAGCTGGCAAAGCCCCTTCCCCAGTTTGGTTACTCTTGTCTGATTGGCCTAAAGAACTCTCAGTGCTCAGAGCGGACCCTTCCCTGTGGGAGTGGCTAACTGTTGTTAATTCCATTCCGGAGCTGTTCCTTGAAAGTCCCTTGTCCTGCTTCTTCCTGTACTTGTCGCTACACCTCTCGATGCTGCTAGTGCTTTGCCCCTTCCTGCTTATGGGAATAGGTCCCTGTCACTTGTGTTGTAGTTGCTGTCCATGGGTTTTTGCTTTGCTCTCTCGATTGTCCTGTCCCGTGTTATTGCCACTGCTGCAGTCTTTCTGGCTGTGGGTAATTTGGGAGCAAATGTGCTGCTGTACATATTTTTGAGTATATAAAACCCAAGGTGAAATTTTATTTGTTTTTCTTTGTAATGGCTTTGTCCTTCCCCCCCACCCCAAACATATCAGATAATAAACATGATACTGCTTGAAGATACAATGGAAATCCTTGAGCAAGGTTTGAAAAATATCAAGGGTCTCAGGAGAGAAGGCTGTTTTGTCTCCATTTATAATATTATGGAATAAATCATTCCAACCCCCTTCAAAATAAATACGGAGAATTATGACCTTTTTTCTATGATAAGCCTCTCAGAAATGTAAGCTTACAGAATGTATGAATAATAAGCCACACAAACTGGATGAATTAAAAGGAAATGAACTTCTATACTTTCAACTATTGCTGTTCCAGTATTGTATTATGTGTGACTTCCAAATCTTAGATCGCTTACATTCCTTTCAAAATGATTAATGACAACTTATAATTTCTTATCACATGGTATAGCAGTCAACTTATGTAACTGATTTCTATTTTTAAATAAACTTTTCTTTGTCTGGAAGGATCCAATTCTTTTTGGGGGAGGTAAATAAGTACCATAGGTCACACACACAATCAGTTCAGGTCTCAGGTTCTAACGCATGTGCAGTGAGGGCTTACCTTCATTAATGCTACTGTCTAGGAGATGACTCTATCAACCACTAGGTTGCCCAAGCTAGCAATACTGATACCCAAGGTATCGCATTTGATTCCCTTTTTCAACCTCACTACTCCTATAAAAGAGGCATCCAATCCTGATTATTTCGTCTATGAATGTCTCTAGAATTTTCCTGCTTCTTTGTAACCCTGCTGCCATAACATTTGTCCTGAGCGCCCTCCCTTTTACCTGGACCATTGCCACATTTCCCTCTTCTGGTACCATCTCCAAATTTTGATTTCTCAAAGCACAAATCTTACTCTGTTCCTTCTCTTAAACATCTTTGAAGTCTTCTCATCACCCTTTGGATGACGTTCTGAGCACGTAATGTGACTTTCCAAGTCTTCCACCCTCTGTATTTGAGATATAACTGACATATAACATTATGCCATAGACTCTGAGTCTGGAGTTCTCTCTTGTCCAGCAAGAGAGCGGATGCAGGATTGAAACGCAAGAGAGGCTAATGTCCCGGAGGAGACAAGAGCCCCAAGTAAGGGTCCTTGCTCTGTTTTTATTAGGATCAGAAGGCTTACAAGGGTGATGGGCGTGCCCAAAGAGACAACGAAACTGTGAACATTAACTCACGTGTGTGAGGGAAAGGGAGTTTGGAAGATACGCAGTGTTAGGGGTTTGGGTCAGTACAAAACAAAGTCCTGGCACCGGGCAGATGGTTGTTTACAGCAGGCATGAGGCTCCACTCTGGGTCTGTTTATCTTAGCTAGCCTAGGTGATAAGACAGACAGAGCATGCTACCTCAGGGTCAACAAGGCACCTTTCTTTGGCTAATTAGCTCTGCTCAGGGCAACTCCCCCCTGCTGCAGTGTATAGCCCTGTTTACCTGTTTACCTATCCTGGTCCTTCCCTCCTGTGAAAGCAGCTTTCTGCTATTATATTAAGTTGGGATGTGCTTCTACCCATAATACCTCATCTTGATTACCTAATCTTGGGTGCCTTCATCCTGAGGCTTCCTATTCCTATATGCCTTGTTAACCCATGGGTACAAGCTCAGGGAATTCCTCAGTTTGCTCCCCACAACATTATATTAGTTGCAGATGAGCGACATAATGATTTGATAATTGTATATATTGTCAAATGATCACCACGCTAAGTCTTGTTGACATCCATCAGCACGGTGTGCTACTCACTTTTTTCTTGGGATGAGAACTACGAACTATTCTCTAAGCAACTCTCAAGTATGTAATACAGTATTGTTAACTATGGTCACCCTGCTGGACGGTACATCTCCAGGACCTGGTTATTTTATAACAGGCCTAATACTTTTTACGCCTCACGTGCACTGACCTTCTTTCACTGCCTGTCCCAAGGCAAGCTTCCTTGCTTCTAGGCCTCTCTGTATACTATTCTTTCTGCCTAGAACACTCATCTGCTCTCTGCCTCCTCTTTAGGCAATTCTTGTGTATCTCTTGGGACTGAGGTGTAATATCCTTTCTGCAGAGAGGACTTCGCTGACCCTTTGCTTGGAGTGGGGGGGTCTGCTGCTCTAGGTTTCCAGAGTTTTCTGTGCTTGCTCCATAACAACCATCCCCTTGACTGTTGGTATATGTTTCTCTCACTGAACAGTAATCTTCCTGAGGGCAGGGGCTGACTGTCTTGCTTACTATTCAGTCTCTAGAACTGAACCCACTGCCCAACACTCAGTAGGTGTTCAATTAATGTTTCTTGAAATTTGGGACTTCACTAAGATTTCCATATATATTAACACAGTATCTGTGGTCCAGGACTGGGCTTTGGGTGGTCCAAAGCTTAGCCCTGTCCAAAACTTAGGGAGTACCAAAGAAGCTCAGTAATTGAGATAAATAATGTTTGTGATGGTTCATTTTATGTGTTAACTTGACTGGGCCACAGATTCTCAGATACCTAGTGTTATTTCTAGGTGCTTCTATGAGGGTGTGTCTGGAAGAGATTAACCCTGAACTGGTAGACTGAGTGAAGCAGGTTTTATATATTACATATAATCGTATATGTACACTTATATATATTATATATATTCTATTTATTTCTCTCCCCTAAATGCTAATCCACTATTTTAACACAAAACACATCAGAAGCAATATAAAAATATCCACGAAGACCAAAATATCAGTATTTTAATAAAGTCAGAATCAATAACAGGTCCATGCTGAGCCTCACTGGAGGGTGAGGCAAAAGGGAAAAATAGTCTTGGGGCGCCTGTCACTTGAGTGTCTGATTTTGGCTCAGGTCATGATCGCATGGTCAAGAGTTCAAGCCCCACATCAGGCTCATTATGGATCCTCTCCCCCTATCCCACCTGCACTTTCTCTCTCTCTCTCTCTCAAAAATAAATAAACATTTTAAAAAAGGAAAAAAGAGTCTTAATGATCCTGTCTTTACTTAAAAATTTGATATTTGCTCATGAGGGATATTTTTGCATTAGGTTGGCTCATTAACCTAATGCATGAAAATATTATTTCTCTAGAGTGTGGAGTGTTCCAGAGAGCCCCAATATTTTACCACTGAGGCATGTCTCCCTTGCCTCACCCTAGTCGGGCCCTGCTGGGGTCCCTTGAACCTCTCTTCCTCTCTCACAGATCACAGGAGCTGCAGGGCCGAAGGCTCTGTTCCGCTGCCTTCCAGGGTCCCCCCGGGGAGTGGGGTTTGCACGCACCTGCTCCTGAGTCAGTATTCACGGAGACGCCCGCTCTCGCTTTAATATATGACCGCAGCCACGCTAGAATCTAAAGCTGGATGATCCCAGAAAGCGGCACTTGCTCGCTGCTTCCACCTAAATCCCCCAGGATGCCAGGAACATAAGACAAATGTTCCCAGCAGCCGACCGTACCGGACGGTTGGATAGCACCAGAGCACAGAACACTGAAACCCGAATCATGGCTGGCATTGATCTGAAGGCCCCTGGGCCTTCCCTGCCCCAGGGAATTTGGCTCTGGCTGCCCTTCTCTGCAAGGCCTGCCTCCAGCTCCTTGCTCTAGAGCCCACTCCCCGTTTCTGCCCTCGGCTGCCACCCAGGACCCTGCCCTCCTCTCTCCTGTGGTCCCACCAGGAAGTTTCCATCCCCCAGCATTGGCACTTCATCATGCAGAATCCCTGGAGCACCCATGTGCTAATTCCTCTCTTCGTGACTTGCCAAAGGTGCCCTGATTTCTAAACCCGAGAGGCTCAGAGGCTCCTTACGATGTGTTTTTCAACCCAAGCTCCATTTCCCACTAAGATCAATGGGCAAATGCTCCCCATCTATTAGAGTGCAGAGCTTAGCCATCATTCTTTTCTACTGAGTGTCTTCTCTTTCCATGCCCGTCTTGTACTTACTAACGGTTTACCGCTTGTGAGACACCATACGAACACATTTTTTTACACATTTGCTGTTCTTACAACTGTGTAAAATAGACATTATTATCTCCCTGTTATCGACTAGAGACTAGGGGCTCACAACATTGTGGTAATTTGTTCAAGTTCATAGAAATAGTAAGCTGATGAAAGAATTCGCGTTCTGTTCTTATTTCCAAATCCGGGCACTTGCCGCTGGATTAAGCAGCCTCGTTTAATGTAGCCCTGTATTGCTTTCTTTCCTTCCTTCCTTCCTTCCTTCCTTCCTTCCTTCCTTCCTTCCTTCCCCCTCTCCCTTCTGGTTCTTCATTGCTCCCTTCCTGAAATATTTACTGTAAGTCTGGTACTGTTCTAAGTGCTGGGAATACATCATGAAGCTTACATTTGAGTTGGAACTGTGTGTGGAGACAGACGATAAACAAATAAGCAACTTTGAACATACGTGTTTAGTATGTCAGATGAATGCTGATCCCTACCCTCTATGTCTTCCTGCAAAAAAGACAGGCGATATGATGGCAGGGGGGGGGGAATAGAAGATGTAGGGGGGGCAGGAGAGGCTTACTACTTTATATAGGGTATACTATATATAGGGTATACCCATATGTATAGGGTATATATATGTCCTTGTATATAGGACAAGACCCACCCCTTCACTATTTACAACTATTTACAACTATTTAAAGTTCCCTCTGTCAGCTTTTCTTCCAGATGAGCCTTTACTAAGGTGAAAAATAATTTGTCATTTATATTATCCTTCTCTCCACAAGTTCCAAGTGCCTTTAATGAACGTGCAGCTATCTTACATTATCTGCTGTCAACTTCTTCCCAAATATTACCCACACAAGCTGTGCACAAGACGGAGTTTACTGCTTACTGTAATAAGGGGGGACACCACCGCCACAGTTTTTACGGGGTCTCAGAGGAGAAAGGCAAGTTGGATTTCGTGAAGAGTTTGAGACTTTGTCTAAGGTGGGGCTTTCAAAGCAGAGGCTTGGTCAGGATTCGATAAGGATCATGATCTAATACTTGAGGATTTAGAGGAAATGACAAAGCAAGAAATTTGAGGCAAGACGTTTGAGGAGGGAAGGGAAGTGTAAACCCACTGTCGACGCTTTGTAGGGAGGGCTTTGTGGATCTTTGGGGAATCTCCTGTACTGATCAATCGAGTTATTCCCAGGGAAGAGTGTCCTAGAATTGTAATGTCATGCTATAAAGCTGTAAAGAAAAAGGGATGATAAGGTCATGTTAACATAGACACTCTGACCAGATAAGTGCATTGAATATATAAAAATCAGGGTTTCAGAACTTCATGTGGGTTCCCACAAATCATAATGTGGGTAAATTGGTTAGGTTTTGAAAAACGTTGGCTTTGAAAGCAGCATGAAGTGTCATGATGAGCAGTGACTGTCAGTATCACATTTGTGGTCTATTTTCTGTTGTGAGATTTCAGAGATGTTTTGACATCCATTCGTTCTGGCATCTAACCCCAGAGTGTAAAATAAGACGAGAGTTTTGCTTCTGACCCACCTTAAATCTGTACTGGTAGCTTATATGAAATATATAGTTCTGTTTGGCTGCGGTCCAAGTAGGGGGGATTCTAGCCCACGCCGTTTTCCTTCGCAACTGTGTGACTTGGCACTTGATCACTACATCTTTCTACCCGCTTTTTCCCCCTTTTAGAGCCTGGGCCCCAATTTTATACGCTGCCTCGTGTAGATACACTTCTTTTATGATAGTTGGAGTGGGTAGAATGGGGATGAGGAGACAGGATGGAAAGGGCTTGTTTGGCAAGTTCCCCGAAATACTTTTAAAATGCTCTGGTCAATTTGGAGAAGTGGATCGTAATTCACATTTGGTAGACTGGGTCATTCATCCTCCTTGATGCGTTTTGGCTACAGCATACCTGTCAGGCCGAGGAAGCTATAAATCTTTCTATATTTTAACATTCACATTTAATTAATACTAATGGGCACGGCTGTCTCTAGGGGTAGATGATGTGATAGAATGAAGTCTGAGACGCCAGTACCTTTATTAAGGTAGCGTGTGACAGTATTATTTCGGGATCAATCCAGTTCAGTTGCCAACAGTAGTATCTTCTGATGATATTTTCCCTGTTTTGCTCTTTAGAATGGCCCTTCTGAGGTTTGTGTTTGGGATCTTCTAATGCTTATTTTAAAAGACCAGACATCCCTACTTTTTCTCTAGAAAAGGTAGGAGAAAAAACTCAGACCCATCAAAATTCACATGCAAGACTTTAGAACTTTTACTCTCGCTCCTGACACCCATCAGTTTAATTACAGTCCTGGGATTTCTTTGGGGCACGGGGCTAAGACAATGCCCAGAGGCTGTGATTTCCAATGGTCTTTGGGCTTCAGTAAAGTCACATTGACTCAGCAGCACCAAATACACTGGCATTCGTAGTCCTTTGACTATGACACGTCAGAATGACGACCTCCCTAAAGTCGCTAGGGCAAGTCTCCGGTTAGATAATGAACGACCCATGCAAATTTCAGAAAAGAAAAACTGAGGATACCCAGCACACTCATTTCAGTTGTGTTGCATTTGCAGTGTGTTTCTAGGATATACTGATCAGTAATGGGAAAGAAAGCTTTATTTGATCCCTCTTCTTACCTGAATCCTATTCACCATTCCAATCAGTTAAGGGGTGCCTCAGGAGGGGATTTTCTGGGGAAATTCCTATTGTTTCCCTACTCTGGTCCTGCCTTTCCCCAGAGATGACCTCACTGATGGTTTGAGTAATTTGTAGCTGCCTACAGAGTGGACCGCCTATAGGGTGGTCTAGCAAGGTCCTGTTTGTCTTAATTTGTCCTGATTTTTTATTCCTCTCCAGCCTCTCGCAAAGGCATCTTTTTTTCTTCCTTGCAGGTCCAAAAGTTTTATTATTTATTATTAATATGCCAGTATCTCCATAAGGCCATTAAAAAATTCCTGTATCTGATTTGGCTTCCCGTAGGGATGGCAAACTAGGATAGGTTGCTGGCTTCCTCTCGTCAAATCAACCTTAGAGAAACTAGAAGTGAGAGGAAAGCGTGGATTTGAGAAATTAACAAAAAAGGCAGGAACCTCCTCGGGAGAGTGACAGTATGGTGAACTGTGTTTGTGTGGGGGGCAAATGAAGGGCAGATTGGAGGGAAGAGGAGTAGTTTGAGAACAGTGCAGGTGCAGTGAGACAATAGGATGTAGACAAGTGTCTATGTTCGGTCCTTGCTTCTTCCTTACAAGGTCTTGAGTCAATAGTTGATGGACCCTTCATTACAGAAATCAACCGTTATGGCCCACATCTCTGATGCCAGGGCCCTTGGGCTAATATTAAGGCAGAACAGAAGACTTAAAGGAGTGACGAGTTTATAAAAATAAACGAGGTATGACCAGCCACACTCTGGCAATGTGTTCACTTTTGTGTCTCTAAACCCCTAGGGCTAGTAGATTGCAACAGAGGGGAACTATCTAGTCATAATACCTACTCTTTTCAGGAGTTTAGAGATGAATCTCTGACCAGAACAGGTGCCTCATAAAATGCCGGGTGTGTCATAGCTGTTAAAAAGCAAACCAGATGAGGAGCCTGGGTGGCTCAGCCGGTTAAGTGTCTGACTTTGGCTCAGGTCATGATCTCGCGGTTCGTGAGCTTGAGCCCCGAGTCAGGCTAGGTGCTGACAGCTCAGAGCTTGGAACCTGCTTCAGATTCTGTGTCTCTCCCTCTCTCTCTACCCCTCCCCCACTCACACTCTGTCTCTTTCTCTCGCTCCAAAAATAAATAAATGTTAAAAAATATTTTATTAAAAAAAAAAAGCAAACAACAAAACCCACATACCAGGATGCGATACTAAATGTTAAGAACTTCAAGGAGAAAGAGACAATTATGAAAATTTCTAGAGATAGACAGACTATGACCTACAGAGAAGCAAAAATCAAACTTTCAAAACAGCACTGGATACAAGAAAACAGTGGCTTGGTATTTTTACAGAATTGAAAAGAGATGAACTTTGTGCTAAGACTTAAATCCAGCCATATCAGCATTTATACATAGGGTATAAATAAAAGTTTAAGTGTTTATTCCAAGTGTGTTGTTTGTATAACAGTTCAGGACCGACAGGGCAATGTCATGGTTTGGGGGGCCCAGGCTCCCTCTATCATGTAGGTGTGACATCCCTAGGGGGCTGGTGGCTACTCTAGCTATCACATTATATGTGTATTTCAGCCACCAGGAATGAGGAAGGGAGAGCCATGCCATTTCCTTTTAAATGTAACTTTAATTCTAATTTTATTTAATTTTTTTTTAATTTTTTTTCAACGTTTTTATTTATTTTTGGGACAGAGAGAGACAGAGCATGAACGGGGGAGGGGCAGAGAGAGAGGGAGACACAGAATCAGAAACAGGCTCCAGGCTCTGAGCCATCAGCCCAGAGCCCAACGCGGGGCTCGAACTCACGGAGCGCGAGATCGTGACCTGGCTGAAGTCGGACGCTTAACCGACTGCGCCACCCAGGCGCCCCTAATTTTATTTAATTTTTAACATTTGTTTATCTTGAGACAGAGACAGCACAAGTAGGGGAGGGGCATAGAGAGAGAGGGCGAGAGAGAATCTCAAGCAGGCTCTGCATTGTCAGTGCAGAGCCCGATATGGGCTCAGTCTCATGAACCATGAGGTTATGACCTGAGCTGAAACCAAGAGTCCGATGCTTAACCAACAGAGCTACCCAGGCACCCCTATTTTTATTTTTTAAAATGCTTATTTTTTTTGAGAGAGAGAGACAGCACGATCAGGGGAGAGATAGAGAGAGGGAGAGAGAGAATCCCAAGCAGGCTCCACGCTGTCAGTGAGTAGCCCAACTCAGAGCTTGATCCCACGAACTTCGAGATCATGACCTGAACTGAAATCAAAAGTCGAATGCTTAACCAATTGAGCTACCCAGGCGCCCTTCCATTTCTTTTTGTAAAGTTACAACCAAAAGATGAATATACCACGTCTACTCACATCCCATCGATCAGAACTTGGCCACGAGGTCATATGTAGCTGCAAGAGAGGTTGGGGAAGGTAGTCTTGATTCTGGTCGGTTGTGAGTCCAGCCAAAAATTCAGAGGTTCTGTAACATAATGGGAAAATTTTTGCCACCATTGTATATTCCACACTAAAAAAAAAATCCCTTTTAGGTAGGGGAAAGGTAAGAGTGTCTATGAGCACTAATACTGGCTATGATAATTCTAGTGAATGCTGGAAGAAAAGGAAAGAAATTACATACAATGTTTGGTCAAGAAAGAGGTGGAACTGTCATTATTGCAGATGATATAATTTACCCAGAAAAAAACCCCACAGAATTAATATACAAGCTACTAGAACAATTAAGGGAGTTTAGGAAGATTGCTAGATATACAAAATCTAGACTAGACTTACTAGTCTAGACTTAATCTAGACTTACCAAAATCAATGATTTAAAAAAAAATAATTGTATTGGGGAACCTGGATGGCTCAGTTGGTTGAGCATCCGACTTTGGCTCAGGTCATGATCTTGAAGTTCTTAAGTTCTAGCCCTACATCAGGGCTGGCTGCTATCAGCACAGAGCCCACTTTGGATCCTCTGTCCCCCTCTCTCTGCCCCTCCCCTGCTTGTGCTCTCTCTCAAGAATAAATGAAACATTAAAAAAATAATTGTGTGCATTGTCAAGAAAATATGAGATATGATTCATAATTCCAATAGCATTTAAAAGCATTTAGGAATTAACAAAGAATACAAACACTTTTGGAGAAAAATCTTATGCTAAATAAAGGATGCAAAAGTGAATTCAAATAATTAATTTTCATTGTCTTTGGATGAATGTTAATATAAAGATGTCAAATTTTCCTGATTTAATCCATATTTTCAAGGGAAATTTCAAAATCCTGGTTGGATGTGCCATAAAATGTATGCGAAAGAATAAACATCCAAGAATGGCTAAATCAGTCTTTAGAAAAATGAAAAGAGAGGGTTCTTGTCCTCCAAGATACGTATTAAGATATACTACAAAGCCACATTAATGTAAAAACAATGACACTAGCGTAAGAACAAATATACATTGGAATAGAATGGACAATTCAGTGACTTAATATATGATAAAGATGGCACTCAAATTAATGGGGAAGCTGCATGCTAATAGATGATGCTGGGAAAATGGGCTCCCCATGTAAGAAAAATGAACATAATATCCTATATCATCTGCAAAGGTGGACTCCAGATGAATTCAAGACTTGAGTGTGGAAAATGTGCATTAAAATTTCATAGAAGACAATGTCAGAGAGAAACTTCTCATATGGGGGTCAAAGGGATTTCCTACACCTTCACAAGCACATACCATAAAGCAAAACCAAGGATTCCATTCAATAAAAGATTCCATGGACAAGGTTAGAAGTGACAAATATGGGACATTATCTGACAGTGCCTAAAACTGACAAAGGACTGAAACCTACCACATAAGGAATGGGGACTGTCTGCAGAGTAACCAGAAGAAAGTAGGAAACCTAACATTAAAAAATGGGCTAAGAATATGAATTGCCAACTTACAGAAGGGAAAACCCCAAAGGTTAACAAGCCCCGAAGAGTTACCCAAATACGTTATTCGTTAGAAATGCAATTTAAAATTACAATGAAATGTCTCCTCACACACGTTAGCCTGGCAGAATGAGGGGGATGCAGAGTTACCACATGAGGGTATGAGGTACCCTCAGATTGGGGTAGCCATCCCAAAGGGTATCCTGGCAGAAAATGATCAAAGTAAGTATGTGCATATCGTAGATTCTGGGAGTTCTCTTCTTTGGAATTTCTCAAAGGAATTCGTGCCCGGGTCCACAGTGGAACCTGGGTGTTCATCATAGCACTGTTTGTGGGAACTGGAGGCCATCTGGTTGTCCACACTGAGGAAGAACATAGATGTAAAATTCTAAGTGGAACATTAGATAGAATACAAGCAGTAGCCAGAAGCAATGCGCTGACCACACATACAACAACGTGGATGTCTTAAAGACGCGGTGCTGAGTAACGAAGGTGGCCCAGTACCATTTCTGTGAGGCTTTAAGAGATGCCCACAAATCCAAACTATACATTTTGTAAGAATAAACACAGATAAGAGAATCTTTGTCAAAGATACTAAAAAGCCTAGGGGAGAGGGTTGGGACGGATGGGAGTGGGAGAGAGAAACCAAGGGAATCAGATGTTGAGAGGAGGGAGGGGCCCAACCCAGACCACTGTGGAAGTCATTCTTTTGGTTCTCTCAGGAAGACATTGGAATGGATGGGTCCACCAAGGGATCCCGCCCCGAGGAAGCATAGAGCATGGAACATTCGAGCGAGGACAGGTGGAAGATGATGTGTGGCCATTGACTGGAAGCAGGTGGGTGAGCGAAGGGACCACCTGGGGGGGATCTGCTACCGATAAGGACCTCAAAGGGGAGAGAAGGGGGCGCCGGGGAGAGTGTGGTTTTCGGAGTGCCGCCAGATCTTCCATGGGAAAGTGTATCATCTTTAGATTAAAAAAAACAAACTCAAGGTCAGATCCGAACCTCACGGGGGCGCTTTTTGCTCATTAAAAGCAACGATCTATCATGTGAGAAGAAGCCTAAAGTCGAGTGGATAGTGGGAACGCAAGGTCACTACCCTGGGGACTGTCTGGCTCCATAATTAATTGGCTGCACCTCTCCTAATTTCCCCAGGTGTGATCTGTCTCCATGAGAGGCCAACCTTTAGAGCCTCCCAATGCATCAAGGACAGCGGGGCAAAAAGGAAGCTGAAGGGAAACAAAGAGTCATCCAAATTTTGAAATCATCTGTAATACTAGCAAATGGCACAACACGGGCATAAGGCTACGTCTGTTTCTTCAGATTCCTCAGAAATGCTTTCAAAAAATATTCACTATCTTTTCTCTTAAAAAGCTTCCTAAAGCCTAGAATATTGTGTTTTTTAGAAAGCTCTAATTTCTTTCTTTCTAAAGCCGTGTTTTTGTTTCTGGTTTTGCCATTGAGAGCGATTTCAAATTCAAAGTCACTTACAAACAAAGGGAATAAAACACCATAACAAAAAATATTTGGAAGGTGGCTGTAATAATGGCTCTATAAGATAGGGTTTTATATGGAGATTTTAAAAATACAAAAATCTGTATTATTCCACTTATTGTGAATAAAGATGGGGTAGATCTATTACCTCAAGTTCAGAAAAAGAAATCTTTTAAGTGAAAGTTGCAAGGGAACACTTGGTATTTGAGGTGGATTTTGAGAAGTGGGTGGATTTCAGGTGCAGAAAAGGTCACTCAAGGCAGAGGGAACAAGGTGAACAGATCGGGAATGATGACCATGAAGACACGTGTGGGAAATGGTGAGAATGTCCATGTGTTAGACGAGATCAGTCATAACAAGAAATACCGATAAAACACATACTAAGTACTTGCCACCGTTCTAACTTCCTAGTGTACATTAATGCATTTCATCCTGACACAACCCCAAGAGGAAATTTTTCAGGTGAAGAAACTGAGGCATGGAGATAGGAAGGCTGAGATCACACCGATAGTAAGTAACAAACCCAGGATATTGAACCCTGCTGTCTTGGTGCTGATAATAACAGGGGAGAAGAGTTGAGGTGTCGATAACGGAATTTCATCTCAACGGAGAGGCGATTGAAGGACACTGAATATTAGATTTTGAAACAGCATTGTGGCAAGTTTAAGGAAAATTATTTCGGTAGTGGCATGTAGGATAGACCAGAGGACGATGAACTTGATGTCAAGGGAGCAGATCCGATGCTATAACAGGGGAAAGCGGTGACCTTGGGAGTGGATTGAAGGGGAGGGAAGGGGGTGGGGCAGAGATGAATTTGGGAAATCTAGCCTGAGTGGCATGGCAGTTTGATAGTATCCTTGCAGGGACTAGGGAGGCCATGAGGAAGACGCGGTCTGGGAGGAGGAACAGATAAAAGTTGTGGCCAATCAAAGTGGGGGTATTGGGCAGCCTTCCAGAAATAGGAGTTTTCCGTGTACCAGGGAGGACGCAGTTGGAGGGCAAATGTAGAAATCATCCAATTACGGAGCGATGGAGCCAACCCGTGCACGTGGACTTGTTCCCCGAGGAGCAGAGCAGAGAGGAAGGGACTGAGGATTGAAATTCAGGGAGAAAACGCCCACATTTTTTCAGTGGTTTTCATCCTTTCTTCCACCCCCCAAACCGGGGACACATAACATACTCATGGCATGAACAGAGCCTTCAACTGCTAATGGTATGATTCGCTTTGGTTTTAGGATAAGGGAGCATAACCAGAGCCATCGTGAAGGCAACGCTTGATGGTAAGAGAGCCTGCTAACCTCTCCGTCCTAAGGTGTGGGAGGTTGTGCATTCAAAGGCACGTCCGCTCCTTCTAACTGTGGCTCTTCGTCCGCAAGTTTGTATTTTATACTTTCCGGCTTTCCTGTTCCTGAAAGAACGCAGCTGGTGTTGGTGTCACCACTTCTAAAATAGAACTCGCCTCTTTTCCCCAGTAAACATGACATTTTAGTCTGGCCTGCCAGTGGTCTCAGAAGAAAGTCTTTTGCTCTGTTTGCTGCTGGAGTGACTTCCACAGATCTGTCATTTTCAAATTCAAGAAGCCGCTTATATTTCCTAAAAGCTCCAGGTAGTATGGAATTTATTTATATTTGTAAGACATCATGATGATGCATATTGCGCAAGTGATTTTTCCATTCCTTCCGTGAGTTTTCCGTTTATGCTGCAAACTCTTGCCAACACCTGCTCAAGGAATAGCGTCGTTCTGAATGCCAAGGTTAGAGGGTGGGCAAGGTAGGCAGCACCCTTGTCCTCAGGGAGCTTGGACTTACGAACAGAAAAACTCTTGAGTTTTGTATATTGCCTTAACTAAAAAAGACTAGTAAAAAGGAAATAGGAGGGGCACCTGGGTGGCTCCGCTGGTTAAGCATCCAATTTAGGCTCAGGTCATGATCTCAGTCTGTGAGATGGAGCCCCGCGTCGGGCTCTGTGCTGACAGCTCGGAGCCTGGAGCCTGCTTCAGATTCTGTGTCTCCCTCTCTTTCTGCCCCTCCCCCACTCATTCTCTCTCTGTCTCTCTCTCTCTCTCTCCCTCTCTCCCTCTCAAAAATAAACATTAACAATTTAAAAAAAGGAACTAGGGAAAAAATGGGAAATTTTAAATTTCTTAAATACCTAGAAATGCAAAACAATGGATGTATACAGTTAATTGGTTATTCCTGGGGGGGAAAGGTAGGAAAGAGTGACCAGTTACTTATGTGTGGGGCTCAAATTAAGTCATGTTATTCCAATACCTGTACTGAAACATTACAAATTCGGAGAATGTGCTTTGCTAAAAAATAGCTGATGAGAAAAAAAAGCCCGAGGAGTTTTCCTTCCTTCGGGTGTCTGTTGTGCCATGTTGTTTCACAGACGAGGAAACTTTCTTACCTGTGTTGGATGATATTCATCTGTTCAGTTCCGCTCCAACTTGGTGACCGATTCTATAAAAAGGTGTGTTCTTAAAATGGCAACTCATCCTTGGTTGGTAATTTTAGATTTTTTGCAATCTCTTGTATCACATTTTAATTCTCTAGATGTCCTTGCTTTTACTTAAACACCTAAACATCTCTGAGAGACGCTGGCCTATTCCTAGCTGGTTCTCTATCGCTGACAAATTCCTATAATTTATACCCACCTAAAACAAAATTCTGAGTAAAAGCCTTTTAATTTTTAAGGTATATTCACTCTAGAGTGAAAGCCCTAATGTTAGTGCTCACGTTATTGTACGTATTTACTACTTGTAAATGATATCATTTTTTGTATTTAGTAGTATTAACTGTTGTACGTATTTACTGTTGTACGTAGGTACTATTTTCTGGAACAGATTTAAAATAATTAGGGCACAGTCAGTCAGTCTAAAGTAGAATGTGACCAGTAACTTCAACAGCCTACAGCTGTTCTCAGGAAGGTGGATGGAGAAATATCTTCCAGCTCACCTGCACATGGGGTAATATTTTATGGCACCCACGGAGATGGTGGAGATTCCTGGGTCCTCAGCGGCTAATCACTTGCTTTGGGACTAGGGAAAAATCTGTTAGCTTCGCACTGGCTGGGCTTTCACAGCTGGAATAGAAAGGGTAATTAGGCTGTTGTTTGGATAAGGCAGGAAAGAAAATTCTGGCCCTGCTGGCCTTCCTCCAGCGATCCAGACAAGAAACATGCTATTGGCTCAGATGATTTGAATGACTCCTTCAAACTTTTATTTTCTGTGCGTGCTGGAAACCTAACTGAGGCAAAGTGATACACAGAAGAAAACTTAAAGAGAAAAAAAGGTGCCCATGGAATAAATACAGTGAAGATGATTGGCTGAGACAGGCTCAGCGTTGTTCGCGAAAGCCCCTCGAAGAAACCGTGAGGAAAAGGCCAAGTTGTCTTGGCTCTATAATTTTGGCTATAATACAAATCTGGTTACATGTATATTTTAGCTACATATCCACAAGATGTTCAATAACATTGAAAAGTCTTAATGGAGTAATGAGGTGATAAAACAACAGGTTACATCAAACATGTAAGGTCGTTATCAAAGTATCCTTTTTTTAACCTCGAGAATCAACCCATTAGAATCAGGTGCCTTTGAACACAGGTGGGAAATGGGACTCATTCGAATATGAAACACATAATTAAAGGAACATTTTCCAAGGGAAAATTAATTAAGATGGGTAAACATATGGCTATCTCCTAACTTAAAAGGGAAATTACCATTGACACATCATGTAGACTCTAAGAGAATAAGAATTCTGGTTTATAACATATGTGAGTTGGAACTGTGCAGGGATCCATGTGTTTGGCATGGAGCCAGGCTAAGCAATTCAATGAATTTAAGAGATTAAGAAAATGTTCTCTTAAGGAACAGTGACTCCAAGGTAAAATAGTAAGCAGGTGTCTCCTTACCAATTGTTCTTCTGGGGAAATGCCCTTTACATGTCTGTTTATAACAGAATGGAAAAGATAATAACAAAAAAAATAAGGGGTCTGAAATGGAGTACTGTATTCATCAAGGATTTGCTTAATTATCAAAATAGTTTTGGCTTAACTAGAAATTCCATTGCTGTTCAGGTGACTCTAATTTTTTAAAAATGCCTCCAAACCTTAGTTTTTCATCTCCTGCTTTAATAAGGTATGGAAGAATGATATTTAATTTCCGTACTATTCTCTAATCATGATAGTGCTATTTGTTAATCCCCGTGACTACCTTTGATTTTTTCCATACAGACATCCAGTTTTTCACGTTGGCTTTTGAACCAATTAAGTCTCCTGTGTGAGTGTTTGATTTTCCCGAATTGTGCTTTTCTGGGATGTCAGGATTGCTTTTTTAAAAAAATTGCTACTGATCCAAGAAACCTGTTTTACCCATGGAAAGAAATGGTGAAATGATCTTTCTTTGGGATTTGAATAATTCACAGGATCTTTTTAGAAAAAAAAAGTAAATTTTTATATATTTTATGGTAAATAAAACATGTATTTAGAAGAACCACATGAATGCTTGATAGGTACCTGGGCCTCTGGTACTTTGGAATACCTTTACACAGCATGAGTTATATATTTAGATCCACAATATATTTTATGTGTTTGCTTCTAATGAATATCCAACGCAGACTGGTAAGTCACAGTGGCTTCTGCCTATTACTACTTATTCTGGGTTAATAATAGATTGTTCATTTCGAAAGACGCTTGCTTTTGGCCCTGTGTTCCATTTTTTCCATTCATGGAGTGGAAAAATGAACAGGTGGGTGAATATGCTATCGATTTAGAGACACGGTTGGTGAAATGGCTCATGGGAGCCAAGGGTGCAGAATCACGGCCAGACCTTAGCAGGTGATGGTCAGTGAGTTAGAGGACCTGTCACAGACAGTGGTTTCCCGATGGGTAGAAATGAGGGTTATTCTACAAGTACCAAAACATTTCCCCCAGTTTTCAGAATTATTAGCTCAGATTGGACCACCTTCACCTTGTATATCCATGTTCAGAATTGGAAAGTGTCCAAGTTGCTTTTTCAATATTTAATGTTTATTTCCCCCCTATTAAAAATTGAACTGTTATAGATTGAGGTATGATCTAAGAACCTTCAAACTTCATAAGTTTTCTCGAAGATGGCTTAGTGAGACATCAGTCTCAATAGGATATGGGTTCAAGTCGTCTGATGCCCATTTACTATATACATGGAAGATTTACACACACACACGCACACACACACACACACACACTCATACTAAAGTACATGTGTGGGCTCCTTCACAGTGACCAACACGGTTTATACTAGAAGGTCTCCAGATGTCATATGCTAATTCAGATGACTGATATATGAACTCTTGCAAAGGGGAAGGGAACCCATATAGGGTGGGTTTTCTTGGCGCACAACTTTGTAAAATAGATATTTTTGTGTAATTATTTAATGAGAAGAGATACAGTTCATACCTCGTATTTAAATCAAACAAGACAAAGGAATATACTATAATGGAATGTCTCACTCCTCTTCCTTCCCAGAAGGAACTACTGTTTCCACTTCATGCAGATATAGTGATATTTGATGACTATACCACCTGTGCTGAAAAAGACAAATGGGACCATACTATACACGTGGTTCTTCATCTTGCTTTGGACATTTAATACTGAGAACGGTATTTTATTCTAATTTTTCAAATGAGGAAATTGAGTCTCAGAGAGTTTAAGTTGACTGAACCCGAAGGTGCCAGGACTGAGAATTCATGTCTGCCTGACTTTAAATCTCAAGTTCATCTTACTTCTCCTTGTCACTTAACGCACTGGGACGCTTTTCCATCCGTAAATGGCGATGACTGCCACCAAGAAGCCTAGGCAGATTTATAACACACCTGCAACTTCTGTCCTCTCCTGTCACTTAACAGGTGGTCTTTTCCCACCTCCTAGAGTTCCCTCCCAGCCCTGAGTGTCCACTGCCTTCAGACAATTCAAAACACTCAACTTCAGCTTTGTCCTCATTGTAGAGCTCTATTTTGTTATTTTCTCCAGAAGTGCCTACTGCTTCCCTCCAATTCTCTCTCCTTTATACCTCCTCCCCCCCCCCCCCACTCACAATCAGAACTCAGAAATTCTTTCCTAGGGGCCCCTGGGTGACTCAGTCAGTTAAGCGGCCGACTCTTGATTTCGGCGCAGGTCATGATCTCATGGTTCAGGAGTTCGAGCTCTGCTTCAGGTTCTGCATTGGCAGGGCAGAGTCTGCTTGAGATTGTCTGTCTCCTTCTCTCTCTGCTCCTCCCCTGCGCTCGCTGTCTCTCTCTCTCTCAAAATAAAAAACAAATAAAAAAAAAAGAAATTCTTTCCTAAATAAAATAGCTAGATATTGGGTCATCTATGTAGGCAAAGTACACCACAGGGGGGCAGAGGGAGGACAGTCAAAGACTCCTTCTCCAGGCCACACAGGTGGGCACTTGACCTCCGTGAGACAGTCACAACACCTCATCTGTGTTATGAGAAAAGTGAGCTCATGACCCAAAGTGGGCCCTGCTCTGGAATTTTTTCTTCAACTGCAGCTAGGGCAAAAGCAGTCTCTTCATGAAACTTAAGGACGTCAGTATGGTTGTGCCTCTAGCTGTGTTCCATGCTAGTTGAAGAATCCTCTGGCAAAGGGAGGGAAGGAAGCTTATGTGCAGGGGGGGAGGATTTTGGATAGAGAAAAGCAAGCATGTCCAGAAGCAAGAGAGGACACACCCTGCTAGCCCAAGGGCAGGAAGGGACGTGTGGCTGGGGTGTAAAGTGAGAAGCAGCAGCCAGACAGGTGAGCGGTAGTCGAGTTCAAAAGCAGTTCTAAGGATGGTGGGGGTTAGCACGAGGCCGCTGGAAGTGGTAGGAGGGCTTGTAGGAGTTGGAGGGGGTGAGTGTTTCATGATGCACCAGGCGGTGCTCTTGGTTGCCAGCATAGGTAGTTGACATGGGCAGGACTGGAATTTAGGGGAAGGAAACTTCTTGGGTAGTTCTGGAAATATCAGGAGGCCTGGAGAATAGAGCTTGGAAAATGGATCTGAATCAAAGGGGACCAGGTGACAGGGACAACAAGCCTGCCAGGGCTGTGTAATCTATACCTCTCCAGGGATGAACACCACTGAAGAGCCACTGAATCCTCGTGGATGATTGGCCGTACCTGGATCACAGGCCCATGACTCAGCTGCCAGAGGGTTGTGAGATAGAACGTCTGACTCCTACAGACTTTGATAGTGGGAGATTGGCTTTTTTCCTGCCCCAATTCAGAACATGTGGAATTCTCCCAGAACATGGACAAAGGTGGAAAGAGGGATTAGAATATTAGACTGCCAGGAAGAGAGGGAAACGTCTGCTGCTCCTTCTCATGTGTGCGTTTTAGAGTGACCTTTCCTTCTGATGTGTGGGCAATGGAGGGGAACTGGTTATGGTAGAGGGGAAACTGTCTGCTGTAAAATCAGCTAAGAGATTGTTGCAATAACCCAGAAGAAGAGCGGCGATGGTGATCTGGGCCATGGAAGTGGCAGATAGTAGTGTGGATGGAGAGCATCGAACGAATTCAAGATGTCTTCATGGTACAGAACGGAAATGGCTTATCGATCGGGCAGATGTGGGGTAGTGGTGCGGAACAGGAGGTGTGGGCAACTTGCAGACTCATGATGTCCTTCACTTAGACAAGCCAGGAGGTGGAATTGAGTCCATATTAGATTCATTTTACCTCTGCTTTGCAGATGAAGAAACTTGACGAGGTTAAATACGCTTACGGTCGCACCCCGTGAGTGGCTGAACCAGGACACACGCCAGATCTTTTTGAATGAGAAGCTCACGCTCTTTCTCTTACAACAAAGTACTCGAGTATCAGAATAGGAAAATCAGGGAGTAATTTATTCGAATCTTAGTTCTACAATTGTTTTTTAAAAAAAAATTTTTTTAACGTTTATTTATTTTTTTGGGACAGAGAGAGACAGAGCATGAACGGGGGAGGGGCAGAGAGAGAGAGGGAGACACAGAATCAGAAACAGGGTCCAGGCTCTGAGCCATCAGCCCAGAGCCCGACGCGGGGCTCGAACTCACGGACCGCGAGATCGTGACCTGGCTGAAGTCGGACGCTTAACCGACTGCGCCACCCAGGCGCCCCTACAATTGTACGTATGTATCACCTTTTCCAAAGAAGTGTTTCCAATTGACATTTTTAATGGGAAAAAATATTTTATTTTAGAGATATAGAAAGAGAGCATAGTGGGGGGAGAGGCGGAGAGAGGGAGAGAGGGAGAGAGGGAGAATCTCATGCAGGCTCCACACTCAGTGCAGAGCCCAATGTGGGGCTTGATCCCATGACCCTGGGATTATGATCTGGAGTGAAATCAAGAGGTGGGCGCTCAACTCACTGAGCCACCCAGGCACCCCAGTGGGAAAAATATTTTAGTAGGGAAACGACTTGCTAGACTTTTCCAGTCTGTAGCTAATACAATTTCCTGGTCTTTCATTATACTTTATTCTGCATTGTTTAGGGACTAAAGCTTCTTATATTTGCTCTCGTATTATTACTGTTATTGTGCCCAGCATTTCTAAGGGCCATTCAGATTTCCAGAGGAAAACCAGTATTTAGGTTAGCTACAGAAAAATAGTGGTTGTGTATCCTAAACGTTCTAGAATTTACATGCATTTGTATACTTAACAAATATTTATTTTGTAGCTTCTATGTGTTCCAGGCACCGGGAATGCAGGGATAGAGCAAAATAGACAAAAAATCTGTGCCTTCACAAAGCTTCCATTGTAACTGGGAGAGATTGACAATGTACGAATAAATATATAATGTACTTGGTGCTGATAAGGGCTATGGAGAACGTATAGCAAGGTAAGAAATTTTGGGCACCTAGGGTTGAGGGGGAGTTCTCATTTTATTAAGGTAATATTTGGTCAGACTGAGGAAAGAGGGAATAAGCCCTGGACATATCTGGAACAAGAGAATTACTGGCAGAGGCAACAGGATTGCAAGCTCAAAGCACTGTGACAAAATAATGTGACCTCTTGTTTCCCGTGTGTATTGTATGGTCCCTTCCTCCTCGTCTGGGAGAAAAGAGCTAGAAAGGACACAAGAAGAAAATGATCTAAAGTTTATTCCTGATTCCAAAATATTTCTAAGATGTTCTTCAATTTTGAATTATGAGATCATGTTCTAGAGATACGTCTGGAAGAAAGGTGCCTTTAGGGATTCTGAATGGCCAGTGACAACAAAAGGTGAATTACTTGTGCTAACAGAGCTCGCAACTTTCTACTGCATCGAAAATCTGCGTTTAGGGAGCGCCTGGGTGGCTTAGTATGTTAAGCGTCTGACTTCGGCTCAGGTCACCATCTCGCAGCTCATGGGTTCGAGCCCCCCGTCGGGCTCTGTGCTGACAGCTCAGGGCCTGGAGCCTGCTTCGGATTCTGTGTGTCTCCCTCTCTCTCTGCCCCTCCCCTGCTCATGCTCTGTCTCTCTCTCCCTCTCAAAAATAAGTAAACATTAAAAAAAAAAAAAATGAAATCTGCATTTAGGTAGGGATCAAATCGATCACACAAATGAATAGTGAGGAATGTTATTTGGGTTTATTGCTACCAGCGGTAAAATCAGGCTTATTTTCTTATTTTCTCTTCTCCAGTTTTAGAGATAGCTATAGAATCAATCCTAACGTTGAGTCTTAGATATGGAAATAGAACATTTGGGGAATGCCTGGGTGGCTCAGTCAATTAAACGCCCAATTCTTGATTCAGGCTCAGGTCATGAGAAGTCTCACAGTTAGGGGATTTATCCCCATGTTTGACTCTGTGCTGACAGCATGGAGCCTCCTTGGGATTCTATCTCTCTGTCCCTCCATACTTCAGGCTCACTCTCTCCCTCTCAAAATAAATAACATTAAAAAAAAAAAAGAAATAGATCATTTGGCAACTTGCAATTATACTGGGTCTTGAGCTATGGACGAAAGTGTTGAGTGTTTTTACATGGTTCCACTTGGGCTTACTTAAAGCTTTGAAACTTCTTTTTAGTGTGTTGAGTAGTCAAATGCCATTGTCAAGAACCTGCTCAGGACCATGGGCACACTTCATGTAACAAATATTTATTGAGAGCTCGTCTCATTCCTGATAGACAAATTTTTATCAATGAAACACGAGAAGCCTTTTGATTTGAGATGTTTATTATTTTTTTTATCACTTTTTGAAACCACTGTCAAATCCTGTTTTACTAAAGAGTTTCTAAATCTAAGACAATGTTGCTTAAGTTTATTAAATGCCTTTTTATTTTGCTAGGATGATTGCACTTTTCTGAAACGATCAGGTAATAGGATAAATAAAATTAGATTTTCTCGTGTTAAACTATCTTGGCATCATGAGAGTAAATGCTAGTGGTCCTTTTTTAAAAGACTTAAAAACATTATTTTTTACCGTTGTTTTAGATTCGCAGAAAAGTTGAGCGAAAAGTTGAGCAAAAAGGCCCCCTACCCCCGCACGCACAGAACCTCCACTATTATCAACATTTGTTACCAGGGATGAACCTGTATTGACACATCATTATCACCCAGAGCCCATAGTTAACATTAGGGTTCCCTCTTGGTTTTGTACATTCTGTGGGTTTAGGCGCAGGTGGGGCACAGATCCGCCATAATGATATCACACCAAGTAGTGTCGCTGCCCTAAAAATCCCCCTTGTGCTCTGCCTTTCTCCCCACCCCCAACCCCTGGCCATCAGTGATCCTTTTATGTCTCCATAGTTTTTCTTTTTCCAGAATGTCATATAGTTGGAAGCATAAAGTGCTAATGGCTCTTTTTAAGGTAGTTGTTGAGATTTCTGGCCTGTAGCCTTGTCCATTCATTTTAATTGCTGAATGAATGAATAAGTGACAAAATATTCATCATTCTCCTACTGAAGGGCGATTAGGTAATTTCTACTCAGTTCCTTGGTATAAAAATTCGAGATTGGAAATAATTTTGCCTCAGAAGTTGGAAGCTATTGTTCCATTGACTTTCAGCTTCCATTGTTGCTGTCAAGAATGTAATAGCAAACATGTATATGGTGTCTATATGTTGGCATCCTCTTTGTATAAAATATCTCATTTATTATGTACAAAAGCATCAGGAGAAAGATACTATTATTAGTCTCCTCATTTCAAATATGAGGAAATTGAGGTACAGAAAGCGTAAATCTCTTACCCCAGATTCTATAGAAGGTCTGCCTGTAAACCCAAGTAGTCTACTTTGTGAATTCCTTCTTGACTGCTCGCTTGTATCACCTCTTATGATAGTTTAATTCCTGATCCTTTGTACATGATCGGGTTTTAAATCTGGTATCCACTGCTGAGATTTCCATATTTGTGCAGGCGTAAACTTTGGTTGCTGTGTATATCTCCTGCTTCCTTTCTGGGGCTTCTCCGATACCATTTCTTCTCTGATACTATTTCTCCAAGAACCCACCGGGTCCTCACTCATGTGCAACCTGAAAGCATGAAGGAGTTTGTAGCTCAGAAGACAACCCTTGACAGATGGGGATACGAGCTGAGGAATAAATCTTCCTCCTGACTGGCTGTCACATGAAAAATTCTGAGGTACATTCTCCATGGTTCCTTAGGAGGTGCCTACTGGGACTGAGCTCCAGACTCCAATGGAATGATTTATTGTTCCCACATCTCTCAGTCCTACTTCTGGGGATCACTTCTCAAATCAGTTTCTACTTGCAACCATTTGCCTCAGCTTCGCTTGGGGATGGGTGAGTGGTGGGCAGGTCAAAAGCTGGTCTCATAATCAGCCCTACAAAGCAGAATCTCAGGATACAGTTCTGGAACTGAACTGCTTACCAGTGAGACCACAATGAGGACCCCGTTGCTGGTGGCAGTTGGCATGGTGATATCCCTTGACATCATAATTACTGAGACTCTCACTGAAGTGAATTGGGGTGAGGTGTAGGTGAAAATAAAATGCTCAGTTGGGAGACAAGCAAGGCCTTTGAACGGTGTGGGGCAATGGTAATGGGAAGGATCAGACTGGCTGGTTTTGTTTAATGCTTTAGAAGCTGGGGCGCCTGGGTGGCTCAGTTGAGTGTCCAACTTCGGCTCAGGTCATGATCTCGCAGTTCGTGAGTTCGAGCCCCACATTGGGCTCTATGCTGACAGCTCAGAGCCTGGAGCCTGCTTTGGATTCTGTGTTTCCCTTTCTCTCTGCCCCTTCCCTGCTCATGCTCTGTCTCTCTCTGTGTCTCAAAGATGAATAAATGTTTAAAAAAATGTTAAAAAAAAGAAGCTTAAAATAAGAAAATGACAGGCTCGAGTTGAGCTATCAACTCTAAGCAGGCTTTGGAAGCTGGAAGACCTGTGTGTCAGCACTTACAGAAAGTATCATCACTTGGGGCTGCAGAATATTCGGGCTCAAGATTGAGTTCTGTGGGTTGCAGTGCTACAAAGAGGATTAAATCTACAGCACACGCCAAGGTTATAAGAGGAAAGGGGAGGGCTTTGAGACCCGTCATTGGGCCATTTGGGGAAAGGAGCTGGAGAATCTTGAAGCTCCAGTTTCTCCTAAACTCTCCAGACTGGCCCAAGCCATCCCCTCCCCGTTCTCCCACCACCCTGATGAGGGAGATCAGCTTTACCCTGCCTAGATCTTTGCCCTTAAAAAAGACAGACACTTCTTATTATCATGTCTTTCCTCCTCAAGATCTGTCTCTCCTCTCATTGCCTCCAGACTAATTACCAAGGTCAAGTCACAGCATGGCACAAGCAGGAAAACATAGTCTATATTCCTGGAGGAAAGAGAATACACATGAAATATACTGCAGTACCTGCTGGCAGAAACCAAGCCGCACATCCGGTTGTGGATCTTCAAAGCACTGGAGCAGACAAGGTAGAATCTGCACCCGAAGAGGGGAGAATTCATTAATAAGGGAGCACTCTTCTGTGAATTGAAGTCTGATGTGGGGTCATGGTCCCCCTGCAGGACACCTGCCACTCATTCTCGTGCAACCTGAAAATGTACCTGGGCAACAGTGGAGATGGGGAAACGCCATTCATCCTTCAGGCAGACCCTGCCGAGGCACATTCTGTGAGGTTCGTCGGAGAATTCTGGGTGTAATGAAACTCAGTGTCCACAGGAATGTCCAATTCAATGACGTGCATTCGTGCTGGCTTTCTCATCTCTGCTTTACTTTCTTCAGTTTTGCACTCTTGCTCCTGGGGATTTATTTTTAAACAAACGACCTGCACAAAAGCCTTTGTTCAACTTTGCTTTTGGAGATTGAGTGGGAAGACCTGGGCTCTTTGGATAATAGGATCCTTGGACTAATCTCCCATTTGTCTTACCTTATCATGCCGTTTTTGATATATTTCAATAGTCTTTCGCTTTACCTGGCTTTATTTCCCCAGCATCTCGAGTTGGATGCTTAACTCATTTTCAATTTTTAAATTAAAAAATAATTTTTGTAATGTTTATTTTTGAGAGAGACAGAATGCAAGTGGGGGAGGGGCAGAGACAGAGGGAGACACAGAATCTGAAGCAGGCTCCAGGCTGTGAGCTGTCAGCACAGATCCCAAAGCGGGGCTCAAGCCCACAAACTGTGAGATCATGACCTGAGCCAAAGTTGGATGCTTAACTGACTGAGCCACCCAGGTGGCCCAATTTTTAAATTTTTAAAAAATACATTTAAGGCTCTACACATGTCTGCTTTTACTAAAGCCCACAATTTGATATGCTGTCTGTTCATTATTAGTTTTGTCTTAAATATTTTCTAAATTTAATCAAGATGACCTTTTTGACCTATTAATTATTTGAAAGTATGCTTAAGTATGGGAATGGTTTTATTAATTTTTCTGTTATTGGTTTCTGATTTCCTGCTTTGTGATCAGAGAATACAATGTCTATAATAGGGTTTTTGCAAGGTTTGTTGTGACTTGCTTTGTGGAGTAGAATATGCCAGTTTTCAGAGGGATATCAGGTTAGCTTGAAAAGAATATTTCTTTTGAATTGTGTTGTGCAGTTCATGGATTTTCTAATTTTTTGTCTTCTTGAGAGAAAGCTGCATTGAATCTATCAAGTTTGTTTTGTACAATTTGAGGTTATGTTGTTGATTGTTCCCTACAGATTCACAGTTTTTCTACCTAGTGCATTGTGCCTTTTATTGTTATGAAATGACCTACCTTGTTTTCAATAATACTTTCCACCTCCCTGTCTGTTTTGTCTCATATTGTTGTAGCTTTCCTTTTGGTTAGTATTTCTTTTTGTATATGATTTTATATACTTTTATTTTCTTCTTTTCAATAACATTTTGTTTATTTTTATCTAATCTGTGAGTTTCTTTTAACTGCTGAGTTTATTTGTATTCACTATGACAAAGAACATAACTGCATTTATTTATGTAATCTTATTTTATGCTTTATTTTTCAATTCTTTTTTTGTTAATATTGAGCGAGAGAGACAGAGTATGAGCGGGGGTGGGGGTGGAGGCAAAGAGCAAGGGAGACACAGAATCTGCAGCAGGCTCCAGGCTCTGAGTTGTCAGCCCAGAGCTTGATGTGGGCTTGCTTGAACTCATGAACTGTGAGATCATGACCTGAGCTGAAGTCTGGTGCTTAACCTACTGAGCCACCCAGGTGCCCCTATAGTGGATGTCTTAACATTTAAAAAGTATGTATTTGACTTAACGCTATATAAAGGTAATTACTATTGCTACTGGTCTCCTGAATAGACCAAGGGTCTTTGTGTGCTTTCACTCTGGTAGCCACTGTTGTCTTTCATGTTATTACTATTATTTTAGTTTGATCTTGCTTTGTGGTTCCCTTCGTAGATCAGTCATTATTTTGTATTATATAGCCAGTGTCAGTTTACCATTTTCCTTCTTCACCTTTTTTCTTGCATTTCACTCCTTCCTTCTGGAATCCATTTGTTTGTTCCTGGAATGGACCATTTATAGATTTTCTTTTCAACAAGGGTCTATGGGTGGTAAACATTGTCAGTGTGTGTAAACACTTTCTAGTTTACCCTCACATTTGTGTGATAGTTTAGCCAGTTATAAAATTTAATAATGATAAGTTTTTACCCTGGCTCTTAGAAGATTTAGTTAACTTTAGGGCTCTACTTTTGCTGATGAGAAATATACTGTAATCTAATTATTATTTCTTTGTAAGCTACATTTCTTTCCAAAGGCTTTGCTTTGGAGTTGCATAGTTTTATTACAGTGTATCTAGAGTTGGATGTATTTTTTTAAATTTTTTAAAACATTTTTATTTATTTTTGAGAGACAGACACAGAGCATGAGCAGGGGAGGGGCAGAGAGAGAGGGAGACACAGAGTCTGAGACAGGCTCCAGGCTCTGAGCTGTCGGCATAGAGCCTGACACCGGGCTCAAACCTACCAACTGTGAGATCACGACCTGAGCAGAAGTTGGATGCTTAACGACTGAGCCACCCAGGCGCTCCCAGAGTTGGATATATTTTTATTCATCCTGGTCAGGACTTGTTGTCACTTTTAAATAAGGTTTCAAATCATTCATTAATTCTGAAAAGTTTATAGACATTCACTTTTCAAATATTACCTCTTCCCCATTCTTTCTATTCTCTTCTTCTGGAATTCCTGTTACACAAATGTTGGATTGTGGTAAGTTAAGATAGCCACACATTATTTATTGTTTCTCTTAGAGAAAGAGTCTAATTCCTCTCCCTTTAAATATATGCTAGACTTAGGGACTTGTTTGATCAATAGAATAGAGCAGAAGCAATGTCCTGGAATTTCTATCACTAGCTTCTAAAAAACATGCAGCTTCTATCCAGGTCTGTCAGAACAGTGTCACTGGGAATGCTGAGCTTTAATGTAAGAAGTCTGAGCACCTTGAAATCACTACCATGGAGAGTTCATGTGTGGGCACTCAGGTTGATAATCTCAGCTTAACTTATCCTTTCAACAATCTCATCAAAGAGCAAGGCATGAGTGAAACCATATTGAACCTTCCAAATCACATTTGATAATATGTGATATATCAGTATCACCCAGCTGGGTACTGTCTCAATTCCTAACCTACAAAATCTTTAGGTATAATAAAATGTTATTGTTTTAAACCAGTGGGTGTTGGGGTGCAGCAGTAGATAACAGGATGGATTTTCCTCTTTTCTACAGGTCTTTAGCCATGCTTTCATATTTTCTATCTCTTTATCTTTCAATGGATAGTGGTCTCAGATTGGTTTTCTGGGTCATTGATTCTCTCTTCAGCCAGGTGTTATCTTACCACTTGACCCATTATTGACTATTTTGATATCAATGACTATATATTTGTTTCTCACAGCTCTGTTGGTTCTTTAGGAACTCTTATTATCATTCTTTCCCCACTGTGTCGATTCACCCTTCCATGTCCTTAATGATTTTAAACTTCATTGCTTTATGTTGTCTTTCTGATTACTGGTTTAATGATCCTTCCATTAGTGATAACTGTTGGGACATACTTATGGGTGAATTCCTTAAGTATTTTGTAAGAGTAATATTAGAAAATATTTTTGTCTTTTGAGTTCATTTTTAGCGAGATTTCCTTTCCTTTGAGATTTTTTTTTATGGAACCAGAATAATGAGCAATTTCCTGCTATACACCTCAGAACTTCATTAGCCAGGGACCAATCTTTATGTCAACTTCAGAAAAACTTGGGTGGGATAAAATTGGGCCACAAACTCAAATGAAGCCAAAGTTTTAGAATAAAACAAAATGCTTTCACCCAGAGCTCCGATGGAGACAAACAGTTGTCATTGTGAGGTGTGTGGATCTTTGTGTCTCTAGGTCACATATTTTGTTTTTAACACGAAACAAAGGTTTGCACAGAAATTTTAGTTCTAACTCCTTCTCCTTGGAGTAGCCAGTACTCCCCTTTCACCTGCCGAAAAGATGTTAAAAGCAAACCTCCAGGGTGCCAGGACAATCGCGTACTCCAGGTGAGTTCCTGGTCACATCGCACACTCGCCGCTCTTTCTTTTTTTTTTCAGTTCTTTCCTCATTTCTGGTACCTTGGACTTTTCCTCTCTTTATTGAGAGCTCAGCTATGCATTTTCTTTTTTGGTTATATTTTATAAAACATTTCTAGGTGTTTGTAACAGATCCATGTATTGTGCCAACAGGTATTTCTATCCTTAGCTAAAAAAATCTGAGTTTTCTTTCTCTCTCTCTTCTTCGTTGGAAAATATTTATATATTTTTTATCCTTTTTTGGTAATAAGACAATTATTACTTTTTAAAACATAGCTGCCTTGTGATGATTTGATTCTATATATTCACCCTGAAAGATAAGGAAAGTAATGTACTCCATCCTTCATTATTATTCTTATTTCATATTTCCCACTATTTACTGTGAACTAGAGATTTTCCTTCCCAGATTTACTGTGTCAACTTCTAATTTTATATTTATGTAGTGATTTTTTTTTTAAATTTTTTTTTCAACATTTATTTATTTTTGGGACAGAGAGAGACAGAGCATGAACGGGCGAGGGGCAGAGAGAGAGGGAGACACAGAATCGGAAACAGGCTCCAGGCTCTGAGCCATCAGCCCAGAGCCCGACGCGGGGCTCGAACTCACAGACCGCGAGATCGTGACCTGGCTGAAGTCGGACACCTAACCGACTGCGCCACCCAGGCGCCCCTATGTAGTGATTTTTAAAGAAAAGGTAACACATTGTGAGTCTATTATTTAGACTCACTTCTATTTTTAAAATAATCTATTGCTCCTCTGAATTCCTTATGATCCATACTTCTTCATTGTGAATTCTTTATTTTGATTTGTGTTTTATGGTTGGATTATGGCTCCAATCGATCTTTTTCCAGGATATATACATAAGGAACATATATTCTGTTATTTTATTTTATTTTAATTTTAGTTTTTATAGTTTATTTATTTTGAGAGACAGCATGAGTTGGGGAGGGGCAGAGACAGAGGGGGAGAGAGAATCCTAAGCAGACCCTGCACTGCTGGCACTGAGCCCAACACTGGGGGCTCAGACTCACAAACTGTGAGATCCTGACCTCAGCTGAAATCCAGTTTGATGCTTAACTACTTAACCTCCTAATTGAGCCATTTAGATGCCCCTGTTTTTGTTTTTTGTTTTTTGAAAACATCATATGTAAAAATATTTGCTTTGGGGTGCCTGGGTGGCGCAGTCGGTTAAGCGTCCGACTTCAGCCAGGTCACGATCTCGCAGTCCGTGAGTTCGAGCCCCACATCAGGCTCTGGGCTGATGGCTCGGAGCCTGGAGCCTGTTTCTGATTCTGTGTCTCCCTCTCTCTCTGCCCCTCCCCCGTTCATGCTCTGTCTCTCTCTGTCCCAAAAATAAATTTTAAAAAAGTTGAAAAAAAAAATTTGCTTTCTTTATAAAAGCTATCTTAGCTGGGTATAGAACTTTGAGGTCACATCTTTTCCACTCAAAAACCCTGGAAATATAGTTTTGTTCTCTCGGAGTCCAATGGTACTGAGTCAAAGTCAGAAGTAGGATTAATTTCTACCTGTTTCTTCTGTCTTTAGGCTCTTAGGTTTCTTTGTTTTTGAATAATCTCTGCAGGAGAATAAATCATGAAGTTAGTTGTTTTCTGTAAATTTCTCTAGAACATCATGATTTCACATGAGTTCAGACAATGAGAACACAAAACATCTGCAGATTTATGTTATTTTATTTCAGTAAAATTTTCTTCCATTATATCCTTAATCGTTTTTAATATTTCATTCTTTTGCTTTTAAAAATGAACACTAATGCTTACACTGTATATATGTAATATCTGTCTTTGATACATACAATTGTTTTGCTAATCATTGTATTTTCCTTGTCCCTTTCCTTTGTGTTTTCTGTAATTTTCATCAGCCTAATCTCCTTAACACTGGTTCAGATTTTTGCCATCCAAATTCTGCTCAGGCTTCTAAGATGTAAGCTCTGCGATGGCTTTTGTTTGTTTGTTTTTTCTCTTGTTGTCAGCTCACTTCTTATACTGTTGCTTTGCCATCTCTTTTTCCAGTTCTTATTTCTTCTTTGGGTTTTTTTTTTTTAATTTTTTTTTTTCAACGTTTATTTATTTTTGGGACAGAGAGAGACAGAGCATGAACAGGTGAAGGGCAGAGAGAGAGGGAGACACAGAATGGGAAACAGGCTCCAGGCTCTGAGCCATCAGCCCAGAGCCCGACACGGGGCTCGAACTCACGGACCGTGAGATCGTGACCTGGTTGAAGTCGGATGCTTAACCGACTGCGCCACCCAGGCGCCCCTCTTCTTTGGGTTTTTCTGTCATCATGTTTATATGTCATTTCCTGGTTAGTATGAAGTGATAGTTGCTTACCTTTTCTGCTGTTTCCTGGAATAAGTCTTGTTCCACAGTGCTTCCTTTTCATGTGCCCACTTGTTGAAACTTAGTTTTGCGTGAAGGGCTTCCTACCGGATATTATTTAGTTATTTTTCTGCTTACAGTTTAGGTGGTACACAATGAAGCAGTGGGGGAGAGAAGTTGAGGAGAGAATATGGCAGTTTAAGGTACATTATCTCTGTACTTCCAACTCCTATCCTCCAGACTTTTGAAATAGCTGAGGTTCTGCCTGGTCTTGCAAACTCTGGAATCAGAAAGGATATTCTGTGAGAAGACAATTCAGTATAAAAACCAATGGCTTGAGGACCTTTTGTTCATTGAATACATAGAAAAGTACTCATGTTTCTTTGGTAAGTTAATCAGTAGCTATAATTTTTTTTTTTTTTTTGCACTATCTCTCTTCAAGATAAGCATTATCTCTAGATCATCATTCCTCTGCCTAGAAAGCTGTATTCACTGGAAACAGAAATATAGGTCACCATCTCTCTTTTAACTCCCTAACTCTGGCCATTTACACTAATTGCTACTCATTTTTGTTGTGACCTACTCCCAGACTTAGCTCTTCCAAATTGTGTGTCAGTAAGGCCTTCAAAAACTTTTCCATTCCCTCCACCCACCACAAATTTAAGTTCATAAAGAAGGTAGATGTGTCTTGAACATGGTATTCTTGGCCATTTGGTTCACCCTTCACAGATATTCTCAGGAGTTTGTGGAATGGGATTCTGGCCATTGTATTCTACTTTCAGGATAAGTAGTTTCCATTTCTCTTTTTGGTCCTTGATGATCTTTTAGGTGGATTTCAGGGAGAGGAATTTTAGAAGTCTGAATGTTTTATACATTAAAAATGTGTTTCACACTGTGAATAATAGCTCTTATTTTCTTATTCTGTAATTTTAGTTACACTGCAAATTGGATGTCTTATATATGTAAGACCCTATATGAAATTTGTATATCATCTTTAGATGATAGGTGTTCTATCTTTAAAGTTAAAACTACTTTATGCACAGAATTGCATCAATGTTTTATATTCAATTAGCAGTGGGAAAAATCTGTAATAAAACATACTTGGACACACAGCTCCCTCTCATACAAGGTTGCTGATTTCTTGAAGTGATTTCTACTTTTATTTATATCTTATGACTTATTGAAAATATGTAGCCTTGGTTATACTATCCTTATGAATTTCCTCCTCTAAGGAATAGTTTAATATTTATGAACATGCTATAGTAGCCTTCACAAATCTCTAATATTACTAAAACCAATCAAGCTGCTTGAAGACATTAGAAACCACCCTTTCTATCAGGGAGATAAAAATGTCACCCAAATGAAGGAAAAGAATCTTGGGTGCATCAATTTTCTGTGTTTCTCTATATTGAGAGTTTCCACTCATGTATACCAGTGGCTACAGTAGCCATTTGATATTTGGGATTCTTCTTCATGCATCCCCAAATCCGTGCACATGGAAATCTTTAAAACCTTACCCCCAAGATGAGAAACCCCAACGTCCAGGAAAGGTTTTCAATTACTTGGACATTTTTTATATAGCCTTACTTCCCAACCAAGTTTTAAAAGTTATTTTAGGAAAGTAAGGGCATTCATGGTGATAAATGAAGAATAACAAAGGCCAGTGAGAGGCAAATGCTGGGCAGACTGGGTGAGTGAGGTAGGTCACACCCCTGCTTGGACTTCTGCACAACAGCCTGAGTTTCTGTTTAGATTTTGGGCCTCAGTAGATTACTCAAATTATCACATGGTACAGATCTTTGAGGTTGCTGGTCAAACCTCCTAATCTTAAATTACCAAAGACACCGTTGTCCAGTTTGGGTTCTATGGCTGATAATATTTAAGGACTCATGTTTGTGTCAGTTTTTTTTTTTTTTTATCTCTCAAGGATAAGCAGGATAATTCATATTTTACCAACCCAAGTCTTCATTTACAAAGCCTGTGGTAAAGTTCCCTACTGTCAAATTTTAACACTGGGTTCAGAATTCCCATTGCAAATTTACACTCAGTTTTCCAATTAAAATGGGCTTTTGTGAGTCCCCTGCTGATAGCCATTGGCTTGATAAAAAGTAACTTCATTTACAGCAAGGGTGTTAAGGGAGCCCAGTGCAGGCTGCCTCTTCTGCTGTTGCCTTGAGCCCAGCTGTGCTGAAATATTAAACTTTAGTAAATTAGGTGAAATTGCAGCTTCCTGGCTGATACAATAATGCCCTTTTCTTTTTCTGCAAACCATCTCCAGTATGAGTTGTCTGCACAATTCTGCTCTAAGAGAAATAAAATTCAGACTATCTTCCAAATCCAGACAACTTTTCATTTTCAGGATAATTGTGCTGTCTCCTGCTTATCTAACAGAATGCTTAAACTTTCAAACACGTAGTAATGGATTTCTTTATTGTTCTAGCACCACCTGAACACAGTATTAATGTATCATTACCATACTCAGATTAACAGCCATATTCCTAAAAACGTCGGTCTTACGTAAAAAGGCGCACGTTTTTCTTTACTGATTGGTACATATTTTAACAGTGAGAGTGAGCTATGGAAGGAAACAGATTTCCGGTCACACCTATTTTCAGTGTTTTCTCCTTTTTCTCTTTAAGAAAAGTGTAAGTTCCTAGGTGTTTTATTCATGGACCAAACATTTATCGATCGACTGCTATGCGCAAAGCTCTGGTTTGTTTTCAACTAAATATTTTTAATGAGAGTAAATGCAGGATTAGCAGAATGCAACTAGGCAGCCCCTATGTCTTTTCTTGATATATGTTATTTTTTTTTTCAGTAACAAAATCCCTGGCAACAGCTTCATTGAGCTGTCTGGCCAACTTGCTCCCCCAAAGGTTCTCACGTGGGTCTTCCACGTTAAGACCTGATGCCTCTAGGAGACTCCAACTGAAATACAAATATTTCTGTCACTCGGGAAAGCCAACTCATGAAAGCCTTTTCAAAAGTTTAAAAGCCTTTGCCAAATAACTTATCGAGGTATTTGCAATACGGTAGAGTCGAGGGGTCGCTTTTGGAAAAATCTCAAATCTGTACAGAACTAGAGAGAACGGTCGAATGAGTCCCCACATAACAATTATGGGATTTGTAATTTACTGAAGTTCCTCAAGGGTTGAGTCAGGAGCAAAACTGAGTTTGCGCAGCTGGGGGTACTTGGGCCAGAGACACTGAACAGAATAGCTTGGGGCTGGGAGAGGAGAGCCAGGCTCTATCACACTGTCACAGAATCATTTTCCTACAATGAACGAAAGAAATACTAAGAAATGAGATCTAACCAATATGATCTAGACCAATAGGATTTAGATCGGGGGTCTGCTATTATTATTTTTTTTTCTGAAAAAGGGCAGAAAATAAATACTTTAGGCTTTGTGGGCCAAAGGATCTTTGTCCCCACTACTCAACTTTGCCCTCGAGACGCAAAAGCAGCCACAGGTAACACGGCCATTTGCAGCTATGGATAAAACAAAGGAACGGGCACGTAGGTGTTCCAAAGAAAACTATTTACAAAAACAGGCTGCGGCCCAATTCCGCCTTCGGGTGGTAGTTTGCCAACTCCTAAGGATTGCCCGGCCCCTGGAAATCCATTCTGTGTGCCTCTGAATCTGCATCGCAGCAAGGGGAGGGTACTCCTTCCCTCGGGTACCAGGATCTACCCAACAAAACCAAGTCCCTAGCGACCTTTGCGTGGGGCGGTCCAGCTGAACGACTACACAGTTTTGAAAGTTTTGAAGTGGGCCCTTTCTTCTCTCCTCTTCCACCCCCTCCAAGTCCTCGCTCTGCCACGCAGGGACGCAGAACGAGTTGTGGTGTGTTTGGGCGAGCTGCGTGGGCTCCGGAGAAGAGCCCGCGGGCACCCGGGAGAAGGCGAGGGCGCACAAAAGTTGGAGCCCAATCAGCACCGAGTCCAGCTCGCGAGTCCCAACCTTCAGGTGACCCCGCGCGGCGGCGGCGGCGGCGGCGGC
>NW_024412434.1:18065320-18114337 GCF_014898765.1 Herpailurus yagouaroundi
CGCGAGATCGTGACCTGGCTGAAGTCGGACGCTTAACCGACTGCGCCACCCAGGCGCCCCTCCTAGGCCTTTTTTGAGGTAATTCTTTGATGAATTTTTCAGCTTCTTTTGGCATACTTCTTTTCTACTTTGCATACTTCTTGAGCTAATATAGGTAATTCATATGTTTTCTCTGAATCTGGTTCAAAGATTCTTTAGACCATTCTGTTATATTTTTTAAAACCCTGTCTGGTTTATCTCCCTTTTATCACTTATGATTTTGATTATTTATGTAGCAGGAGTACGATTTTTAATTTATGCTACTAGGTTATGTAGGAAATTCCAATTTCTTAATTTTTCTGTAGCTGATCTGCTTGCTTTTTTCTTCATGAGCCCCGCACTGCAGGTAATAGGTAAAAGTTATCATATAATAGTAATGCTAATAGCAGTTAAGGATGGCCAACACTTACTGAATGTTTTAATGGACCAGATACTGATATAAGCACTTTACATTTATTAGCTCACTTAATCCTGAAGAAACACGGAGAGAAACTATGATACAACCTTCATTTTATCGTTGAGGAAACTAAGGCACAGAGAGATTAAGTAAATTGCCCAGAGTCACAGAGTTGGCAAATTTGTGGAGCCAGGAGTCAAGCCATGTGGATCCAGAATCCCACGCTCTTTTTTTTTTTTTTAAATTTTCATGTTTATTCATTTTTGAGAGAGAGAGACAGAGCATGAGCAAGGGAGGGTCAGAGGAGACAGAGTCCAAAGCAGGCTCCAGGCTCCGAGCTGTCAGCACAGAGCCCAACGTGGGGCTGGAACCCACAAACAGTGAGATCATGACCTGAGCCGAAGTTGGAGGCTCAACCAACTGAACCACCCGGGCTCCCCCAGGATCCCTGCTGTATAGCCTTCCTTAGGTGCTGGGCAAGACGGTGTGTGTGTATGTGTGTGTGTGTTTCCAGGTTAAAGCTTACTCAAATGTGACAATTTAAGCAACTCTTTCTGGTAATATTAATTCTTTCTGGGAGCAAATACTCAGCGTTTCATATGGTTTCCACCATCTGTTCTTACTTAAAGATGATGCCCAGCTATAAGGGGAGAGGGCCTTAGGTGATGTGTAGGTACAGTTGAGAGTTGGGCTTCATGATCATGGTACCCTTTGGCTTCTCCAGTCTCCAGGATGATGTCCATTTTCCATCTGATGGCTGGGTACTATCCTGCAGCCAATTGGGAAAGCTGCAGCTTGTGGTTCGTTCTTTTTCCTCAGGTGTTCTACCCTACTGGGAGTCCGCTATATCAACCTCACCTGAGTGAGCTTCTGATGCTCCCTCTCAGGGATCTGGTGAAGATTCTCTTTTAGTCCTATCTTGCATTTGTCACTCTGCGACATTTGCTCTGATGCTTTCCCAACTAGCTCCGGCCAGCTCGCTTCACAGCCAGTCTTGGCTATTTCTGGAACCCATCTAAACATAGAAGAACCAAAGCTGGTTCAGGAAATTAACTATCAGGGCCTCCCTCTACTTGCCCCATGCCCTACTCTAAGTTAATTTCAGGATGGGAGGTGGCCCAAGAGGTGATCTCTTTGCAGAGTCCCAGTTGGGGGAGGAGGCCAAACCCCCTCTACCCTTTGTGGTTACCCTTACCTTTCTGTCCCCAAGCCAGAGCTGTCCTCCTCCTTTTTCTGTCTTCTTTCCACCCTTGCTCCCAGTTAGAAATGTGCAGGTTACCCCTGTCCTTCCTATTTTCTTTTGTCCTGACTCAGACCTCCAGGCCTGATTCAAACCTAAGCCTTAATGGTGATTTGTGGGGACCAGGAGTAAAAAGGTTGAGAAAGCTCCAGGAGCTGTGTCTTCCAAGTAAGATGGTTAATTGCTAAGAGGCAGAATGAGAGGAATTTGGAAAATCTTGTCTTGGGGCAGTAGCATATCTTGTTTTGCTTAGCTAAAGCTGAATATCACTTTATGCTTTCTCTTTACATTTTTTCAGTGACAAGTCTTTCTCTCTCCAGAATCCCCCAAAGGATGCTTTAAAATGACTTCGGGAAAAGTCATGTCAAAGTCAGAAAGCCAAAAGGGAAAAATTTAATAATAATTCTCAAAATATAACCCCATTACAATGGATGCTTTCTCTTTCTAATAAGCTTTGCCAAAGTCTGTCATGGGTTTGTTCATACAACCAGCTCTTGGATTTAGTTGTCAATTCTGATATTTTTTCCATGTTGTATTTCCTTTGTGTTACCTTTTTTTTTTTAAGTCATACCTTTTTTTTCCAACTTAATGCCTTGAAGTGAATGCTTTTCTCCCCCCCATTTTTCTTTGTAACAGAAATATTTATTACTAAATATTTTCTACTAAAATTTACTACTGTGATTTTTCCTTTGAATACAGCTTTGGATCTGTTCCTTAAGTTTGGATACATAGTGTTCAGATTTTTAAAAATATATTCTAAATTGTTTATAATTACATTAAAATTTTTTTAAGATTTTATTTTTTTTTAAGTAACCTCTGCACCCAATGTGGGGCTCCAACTCACAATCCCAAGATCACGAGCTACATGCTCCACCCACTGAGCCAGCCTGGTGCCCCTATAATTACATTAAAATTTTAAATAGTTTTTATCTCCATAGTTATTTAGGAGAGTGCTTTTTAAAAAACTTTTTTAGTGTTTATTTATTTTTGAGAAAGAGAGAGTGGGGGAGGGACAGAGACAGAGGGGCTCAGAGGGGACAGCAGAGAGCCCACATCGTGGGGCTCCTAACTCACCAACCATGAAGTCATGACCTGAGCCGAAGTTGGACGCTTAACCGACTGAGCCACCCAGGCGCCCCAAGAGTACTTTTAAATTTACAAGTCGTTGGAATTAAAAAAAAAATACTATTTGAATATTCTCTTCTTTTTGAATACTTTTTTCTTCATGTTAGTTTCATTTTTTGATTATAAAAGAAGTCCAGGAAAATGTGCTATAATGCCATAAAGTTCTCAAATTAGGAGAGGTTGGACTATGGCAATGTTAATCACGTGGCCAGAGCAAGGCTCTATAACTAGCCGGCTTGGAATTCCAGGGTCCCTCCATGGAACGATCCAGGTGCCTGTTGTGGCTTGGCACCTGTTAGTGCAGCGTCCATTCTGGCCTCAGCATCCGTAGTGGGGATTCAGGAGCTGTGGCTGGCTGGGCTTTCCTGGGTAGCAGCAGCTGTGCTTTGAAAGTCCTGCTTGTTGTTGCCCACGTCAGTGCGCCATCTGGGATGATAGGACTGTGAGTTTTCCGGAGATGTGGGGACCCTCCTTCTACTTTTCTGCTCTCTCATTGAGCTTCACCTGCTTGTTTCCATTAATGGGCTGTCTTCGCACTCCCTGTGACCCTTTCTCCCTGCGGTAGAACTTTGACTAGTCCCTGTTTGAGACCCCGGCTTCCAGGGAGGGCAGACATCAAGTATCAGTTGTGTTATATCCCAAGTCATTACTGTAGGGAACGTCATGCAGAGATTTTATTTCACGGTTTTTTTTTTTTTATTAAAAGCTTTTTTAAAGTTTACTTACTTTTAAGAGAGAGAGACAGATTGCGAATGGGAGAGGGGCAGAGAGAGGGAGACACAGAATCTGAAGCAGGCTCCAGGCTCCTCCCTTTCAGCACAGAGTCTGATGCGGGACTCAAACTCACTAATCTTGGGATCGTGACCTGAGCGGAAGTCGGACACAACCGGCTGAGTCACCCTGGTACCCCTTACTTCATGTTTTTTAGATGAACACAGAGGGAAAAATAAAAACTGCCTGTCATTTCAGCGTCCAAAAGATGGGTGCTCTTCATATTTTCGATAACTTGGCATACACATACCTGGTAATGTTGCTGTGCATATTTTGGTATGGGTTAGTAACGCTTTTTAACAACATCTCAACTCTTCTTCACGTCACTGGTCTTCTGCAACATCATTTTTAGAGCATAGTGTTTGAATGTGTGCCTGGACCGTAATTGACGTATTCTTTCCTGTTGCACAATTGGGGTATTTATTCTTTTCGATTTCGATTTATACTCTAATATGAACCGCTTTGTATCCTTGCACATATTCTTGATTATTCAGATAAATTAATAGAAGTGGAGGGGCTTGATCAAAGGATATGTGAAATTTCAAAACGTTGCTGTGACTCGTCCAGCAATAATAGTTGATTCCAACTTTCACTCACGTTAGCAATGTGTGAGATTGACCACTGACTCCAACTCTTAATTTTTTTTTTTTAACGTTTATTTATTTTTGGGACAGAGAGAGACAGAGCATGAACAGGGGAGGGGCAGAGAGAGAGGGAGACACAGAATGGGAAGCAGGCTCCAGGCTCTGAGCCATCAGCCCAGAGCCCGACGCGGGGCTCACACTCACGAGCTGCAAGATCGTGACCTGAGCTGAAGTCGGACGCTTAACCGACTGAGCCACCCAGGCGCCCCTACAACTCTTGACTCTATGGTGTATTCGATGCTCTTCATCTTTCCAGTTTCATTCTCAAGAGATAATCATTTTATTTATGTCTCAATTTGTATTTATTTGTTTACCAGTGTGTTTAACTTTTAAGATGTTTTTTATTTTATTTTTTTCTAAGTTGGCTTTTCATACTCTTGATATTCATATCAAGATGCTCTGTTTTCTTAGTGATTTATAAGAGGTTTAGGAAGACCAAAAATAGAAAAGTTATTTACCGTGCATTTAAATTGATTTTCTAATTTAGTTAACATTTAATTACATCTGTGGTTATGTAATCTGTACAAGTTTTCAAACTTTCTGTATTCCTGTCATTTATAGCTACTTTTCTTTCTCAATTCTGCTTCTGAATTGATACTTACTGATCATTTATTGGTGTATTTGTTATGCTAAGTGTACATTTTAAATGCACTCTTACATATTTAAACCTTTACTCCCTGTACAACTTCTTTTGGCGTGTGGCAAAAGGGGTGAGCTTTTATTTTATTTTTTTTAATGTTTATTTATTTTTGAGACAGAGAGAGACAGAGCATGCGTGGGGGAGGGGCAGAGAGAGAGGGAGACACAGAATCAGGCTCCAGGCTCCGAGCCATCAGCACAGAGCCCGATGTGGGGCTCAAACTCTTCTACCGCGAGATCGTGACCTGAGCCGAAGTCAGACAGTCAGACGTTCAACCGACTGAGCTACCCAGGCACCCCGGGGTGAGCTTCTATTAAGCTATTATTCTATCATGTGCTTTCTCCTTTGAGAATTCTTTTTCCTAAATTTGAATTAAACTCTTGCTTACAAATCTAGATATACTGAGTATAGATTCTTTTTTTAAAATTCTTTTAATGTTTATTTATTTTGAGAGAGAGAGAGACAGAGACAGAGAGAGCTGTCTGGGAGGGGCAGAGAGAGAGGGAGACACAGAATCTGAAGCAGGCTTCAGGCTCTGAGCTGTGAGCTCAAACCCACGAACCATGAGATAGTGACCTGAGCCAAAGTTGTATGCTTAACTCACTGAGCCACCCAGGCGCCTCAGGGTGCAATTGTTATTTTTCACATATAAGTACTGAAATATTGCATCCTGACTCCACTGTTTTTGGTTTCTGTCGTTCAAATTTTTTAAGATTTCTGTTCTTCTATTGTCTGCCTTTTAGGGCGCTGAAAAACAAATAGGAGCAGTCTTAACTTTCCATTTTTCTTTTCTTAAATTTATTGATTTATTTTGAGAGAGGAAGGAGAGAGAGAGGGAGAGAGAGAGAGAGAGAGAGAGAGAGAGAGAGAGAGAGAGAGAATATCCCAAACACAGGGCCCCATGCAGGGCTCAGCCTCACAAACCTTGAGATCATGACCCAAACTGAAATCAAGAGTCGGATGCTTAACCTACTGAGCCACCCAGGCTCCCCTTAACTTTTATTTTTTCAAAAGTCACCTGTTTGATGATTTGTTTTATGGATCCGGAGAGGATTTTTCTTTCTACTTAAAAATTGTTAACTTTCCAGTGATATTTCTTTTGGGTGACCTCTTGCAGTTAATTTTGTCAGTAAACTTTTTTTTTTTTTAATTTTTTTTTTCAACGTTTATTTATTGTTGGGACAGAGAGAGACAGAGCATGAACGGGGGAGGGGCAGAGAGAGAGGGAGACACAGAATCGGAAACAGGCTCCAGGCTCTGAGCCATCAGCCCAGAGCCCGACGCGGGGCTCGAACTCACGGAGCGCGAGATCGTGACCTGGCTGAAGTCGGACGCCTAACCGACTGCGCCACCCAGGCGCCCCATGTCAGTAAACTTTTTTAATCCACTGGCCTATTTATTCTCTTTTGTGTCCTATCATGGATTATTTGATGTGTTCCACACATTCTGACTGTATTCTGTGAATTGATTTTTCATTTTCTGTCCTGCATTGCTATACTTCTTCGCCACCATTGCCTTTCCATGTAAACAATTATTATTTTTTTTTAGTTTGGTTTTCTGTGTGTGTGTGTGTGTGTGTGTGTGTGTGTGTGTGTGTGTGTGTTTTCCGTCTGCCCTCTGGGAAGGTTGCTCAGAGCTGTCCTCTACATTACTGAATTATTTCTCTGTAGTGTCAATTCTCTGTTTTGCCCTGTCTAAAACAGTAAATCTATTACATTTTTATTCTTTACAATTTTTTTCTCATCTTAGCCTGCACCTTATCACATCAATTTACTTACATCTTAGAAAGCATCTAAGTAAACGTTTAATAAACCTCACCCTCCATTTCTAACTTCAAGTTTTCTTGCATTTTATTGAGAACACAAAGCAAATGCTTTCTCAAGATTTCTTCTGTTTCTTATAGTGAATATCTTTTAAAAGTATAATTTTTTCTTACATCTTGGGAACACTGTTCTCCCAAGTTAGAGAATATTTTTTTTAACATTTATTTAAATTCCAGTTAGTTGACATACAGTGCTATATTAGTTTCAGGTGTACAGTATAGTGATTCAACACTTCATACGTTACCCAGTGCTTATCGTCAAGTGCACTCCTAAATCCCCATCATCTATTTAACCCATTCCCCCCACCCACCTCCCCTCTGGTAACCTTCAGTGTGTTGTCTATAATTAAGAGTCTGTTTCTTGATTTACCTCTCCTTTTCTTTTTTCTCCCCTTTGCTCATTTGTTTTGTTTCTTAAATTCCACATATGAGTGAAATCATATGGTATTTGTCTTTCTCTGACTGACTTATTTTGCTTAGGGTAATACTCTAGCTCCGTCCACATCATTGCAGATGGCAAGATTTCATTCTTGTTTATGGCTGAGTGATATTCCATTGTATGTATGTATCACATCTTTAGCGAGTCATCAGTCAGTGGACACTTGGGCTGTTTCCGAAGTTTGGCTATTGTAGATAATGCAGCTTAAACATTGGGGTACAATATCCCTTTGAATTAGTGTTTTTGTATTCTTTGGGTAAATACCTACTAGTGCCATTGCTGAATCCTAGGGTAGTTCTATTTTTAACTTTTTGAAGACCCTTCATACTGTTTTCCAGAGTAGTCTCATCAACATCAACAGTGCAGTGGGTTCCCCTTTCTCCACATCCTTGCCAACACCTTGTGTTGTTTGTTGTGTTGTTGATTTTAGCATTCTGACAGGTGTGAGGTGCTACCTCATTATAGTTTTGATTTGTATTCCCTGATGATGTGTGATGGTGAGCATCTTTTCCTGTGTCTATTGGCCATATGTGTGTCTTCTTTGGAAAAGTGTCTATTCATTTCTTCTGTCCATTTTTTAATTGTTTTTTGGGGTGTTGAGTTTTATAAGTTCTTCCTATATTTTGGATATTAACCACTTATCAGATATATCTTTTGCAGATGTCCTCTCTAATTCCATAGGGTGCCTTTTAGTTTTAGTGATTATTTTCTCCACTGTGTAGAAGTTTTTGTTTGATGTAGTTCCAGTAGTTTATTATTTTTAATTAAATTAATTAGTTTATTTATTTTGAGAGAGAGACAGAAAGAGAGAGAGTGAGGGCACATGTGCAGGTGAGTGGGGTAGGGGCAGAGAGAGAGAGGGGGAGAGAGACAGAATCTCAAGCAGGCTTTACACTGAGCACAGATCCTGACACGGGGCTCAGTCGCACGACTGTGAGATCATGACCTGAACCAAAGTCAAGAGTTGGACACTTAACTGACTGAGCCACCCAGGCACCCCCAATAGTTTATTTTTGATTTTGTTTCCCTTGCCTCAGGAGACATGTCTAGTAAGAAGTTGCTACAGTCCACGCCAAAGAGGTTACTGCCCGTGTTCTCCTCTAGGATTTTAGTGGTTTCATGTCTCACATTGAAGTTTTTAATCTATTTTGAATTTACTTTTGTGTATGATGTAAGAAAGTGGTCTAGTTTCATTCTCTTACATGTCGCTGTTCAATTTTCCCAACACCATTTGTCGAAGAGACTTTTTCTCATTGGAGATTCTTCCCTGCTTTGTTGAAGATTAATTGGCTATGTAGTTGTGGGTTCATTTCTGGGTTTTTTATTCTATTCTGTTGATCTCCATGTCTATTTTGTGCTGGTACTGCACTCTTGTGATGACTACAGCTTTGTAATATAACTTAAAATCCTGCATTGTGATGCCTCCAGCATTGCTGTTCTTTTTCAAGGTTGCTTTGGCTATTCCAGGTCTTTTGTGGTTCCATACAGATTTTAGGATGGTTTGCTGTAGCTCTGTGAAAAATGCTCTTGGTGTTTTGATAAGGAGTTCATTGAATGTGTAAATTGCTTTGGGTAGTATCGACATTTTAACAGTATTTGTTCTTCCAACCCACAAGCATGGAGTATCTTTCCATTTCTTCTTTTTTAAGTTTGTTCATTAATTTTGAGAGACAAAGAGAGAGAAAGCTGGGGAATGGCAGAGAGAGAGGAAGAGAGAGAATCTCAAGCAGGCTCCACACTGTCAGCATGGAGCCTGACGTGGGGCTCGAACTCATGAACTGTGAGATCGTGACCTGAGCTGAAATCAAGAGTCGGATGCTTAACCGACTAAGCCACCCAAGTGCCCCTGTCTTTCCATTTCTTTGTGCCCTCTTCGGTTTCTTTCATCAACGTTTTGTTTTCAGAGTCCAGGTCTTTCACCTCTTTCGTTTGGTGTATTTCTAGGTATCGTGTGGTTTGGGGTGCAATTAAATGGGGTTGATTCTTTAATTTCTCTTCCTGCTGCTTCATTATTGATGTATAGAAATGCAACAGATTTCGGTACATTGATCTTGTATCCTGTAACTTTACTGAATTCATGTATCAGTTCTAGCAATTTTTTGGTGGAGCCTTTCGGGTTTTTGATGTATATAGGGTCGTGTCATCTGCAAAGAGTGAAAATTTTACTTCTTCCTTGCCGATTTGGATGCCTGTTATTTCTTTTTGCTGTCTGATTACTGTGGCTAGGACTTCTAGTACTATGTTAAATAAAACAGATGAGAGTGGACATCTCTGTCTTGTTCCTGACCATAGGATGATATTAGCTGTGGGTTTTTGTTGTATCACCTTGGTTATGTTGAGGAATGTCATACTTTGTTGAGGTTTCTTACCATGCATGGATGTTGTACTTTTGTCAAATGCTTTTTCTGCGTCTATTGAGAAGATCATTTGGTGTTTAGTCTTTCTTTTATTTATGTGGTGTATCCTGTTGTGTGATTTGCAAATACTGAACCACGGTTGCAACCCAAGAATAAATCCCACTTGCATGTGGTGAATGATTCTTTTAATGTATTGTTGGATTCAGTTGGCTAGTATTTTATTGAGAGTTTTGCATCCATGGTCATCAGGGATATTGGCCTGTACTTCTCATTTTTAGCGGACTCTTTGTCTGGTTTGGCATCAGGGTAATGCTGGCCTCATAGAATGAATTTGGACTTTTCCAAAATTTTTTGAAACTGTTTGAAATTGAACAATTTTTTGAAATTGTTTCAGAAGAATAGGTATTAACTCTTCTTTAAATGTTTGGTAGAATTCAGCTGTGAAGCCAACTGGCCTTCGATTTTTGTTTATTGGGAGATTTTTTTATTACCGATACAGTTTCTTTTCTGGTTATCAGTCTGTTCTATTTCTTCCTGTTTCAGTTTTGGTAGTTTGTGAGTTTCTAGGAATTTATCCATTTTTCCAAGATTGCCCAGTTTGTTGGCATATAATTTTTCATAGTATTCTCTTATAACTATATTTCTGTGGTGTTGGTTGTTCTCTCTCCTCTTTCATTCATGATTTTATCTCTTTGGGTCCTTTCTCTTTTCTTTTTGATAATTCTGGCTAGGGATGTAGCAATTTTGTTAGTTCTTTCAAAGAACCAGCTCTTAGTTTCATTGACCTGTTCTACCATTTTTTTGTTGTGTTGTTTCTGTATTGTTTATTTCTGCTTTAATCTTTATTATTTCTCTTCTTTTGTTGGATTTAGGCTTTTTTTTTCCCTTCTGTTCCTTTTCTGGCTCCTTAAGGTATACGGTTAAGTTGTATATTTGGGTCCTTCCTTGCTTTTTGAGATAGGCCTCAATTGTAATGTATTTTCCTCTTAGGACTGCCTTTGCTACAGTCCAAAGGTTTTGGACTGTTGTGTTCTCATTTTCATTTGCTTCCATGTATTTATTAGTTTCTTTTTAAAATTCCTGGTTAACCCGTTCATTCTTTAGTAGGATGTTCCTCAACCTCCATGTATTTGAGAACTTTCCAAATATTTTCTTGTGGTTGACTTCAAGTTTCATAGTGTTGTGACCTGAAAATATGCATGGTATGATTTCAGACTTTTTGTAGGGCTGATTTGTGACGCAGTATGTGGTCTATTCTGGAGAATTTTCCACGTGCATTTGTGAAGAATGTGTATTCTGCTGCTTTAAGATGGAATGTTCTGAATGTATTTGTTAAATCCATTTGGTTTAGTGTGCCATTCAAAGCCATTGTTTCCTTGTTGATTTTCTGTTTAGATGATCTGTCCGCTGGTGTAGGGGGGATGTTAAAGTCCCTTACTATTATTGTATTATTATCAATTAGTTCCTTAATGTTTGTTAACTGTTTTATATATTTGGGTGCTTCCATGGTGGCTGCATAAATATTTACAATTGTTAGATCTTCTTGCTGGATTGTCCCCTTTATTATGATATAGTTCCCTTCTCCATCTCTTGTTACAGTCTTTGTTTTAAAGTCTATTTTTTCTGTGTGATATAAGCATTGCCACTCTGGCTTTCTTTTGACATCCATTTGCATGATAAATGTTTCTCCATCCCCTCACTTTCAGTCTGCAGGTGTCTTCAGGTCTCAAATTAGTCGCAGGCAGCATGTAGATGGATCTTGGTTTTTTTTTTTTTTTTTTTTTTTTTTTTTTTTTTTTTAATGCATTCTGACACCCTGTGTCTTTAGATTGGAGCATTTAGTCTACTTGCATTGAGAGTAATTATTTTTTATTTTATTTTTTTATATTCAGAGTAATTGTTGATAGATATGTATCTATTGCCATTTTATTATTTGTTTTGTTGCTGCCTCTGGAAATTTTGTATGTTCCTTTCTTGTCTTTGCCACTATTGGTCCTTCCTTTCTACTCAAAGAATCCCCTTTAATATTTCTGCAGGGATGGTGTAGTAGTCATGAACTCCTTTAGTTTTTGTTTATCTGGGAAACTCTTTATCTCTCCTTCTATTCTGAATGACAGCCTGGCTGGATAAAGTATTCTTGGCTGCAGATTTTTCCCAGTCAGCCCTCCAAATATATCATGCCACTCCCTTCTGGCTTGCCAAGTTTCTCTTGAGAAATCTCCAGCTAGCATTATTTGTCTTCCCCTGTAAGTTAATGACTTCTTTTGTATTGTTTTTAAGATGTTTTTTTCTCATCACTATATTTTGCAAATTGAATTACAATATGTTTTGGTGTTGGACTGCTTTTGTTGATTTTGATGGGTGTTCCCTATGCCTCCTGGATCTGGATGCCTGTTTCCTTTCCCAGATTAGAGATGTTTTCAGCTATTATTTCCTCACGTAAATTTTCTGCCCCCCCTTCTCTCTTCTTCTTCTGAGACTCCTATAATAGATGTTACTACGTTTGACAAAGTCACTGAGCTCCCTAATTCTGTTCTTGTGTTCCACAATTCTTCTTTTTCTCATTTGTTCAGTTCCATTATTCTCTACTGTTTTGTCTTCTGTATCACTAATTCATTCCTCTTATTCTCCCAGCCTGCTCTTCATTTCGTCAAGTCTGTTTCTAATCTTATTTATTATATTCTTCATTTCTGATTGATTCTGTTTTAACTCTTTTATCTCTGTGGTAAGAGTCTCATTGATGTCTTCTTTTCTCAAGGCCAGTGAATATCCTTATGATTGGTGGTTTAAATTCTCCATCAGACATGTTACTTATATCTGTTTAGCTGTGATCTCTGGCCATGGGCTTATCTTGTTCTTTCGTTTGGGATTAATTCCTTCATCTTGGCATTTTGTCTAAGTCTCTGCCTTCCTCTCTGTGTTAGGAAGCCCATTTGTTTTTTTGTTCCTGAAAGTAATGGCCTTATGAAGAAGAGGGCATGTAGTGCCCAGGCCTGGTGCTCTAGGAGTGTCTCTAGTGTGTGCTGTGTGCACTCTACTGTTGTGCTTTGGCTGCTCTATCCTTCAAGCCAGTTGTCTGGAGAGACTCTTCTCACCTGCTGTGAGCAGTGTTTGGTCTTTGGCATAACTTTTACTAGGAGTGCTCTGGTCTGCTTGTGATATGAGACCTGACACCACTTCCACCAGAACTGAGGCCCCGCAGAACTCTGGTCTGGAGACGTGGTGTGGGCAAGGGTTTGTCCTGGTCTTCTGGGGAAGGGGTCTGCCACACTGGGACTGAGGCAGGCTTGACTGAGAAGGGCAGTCCTGTCAGAGTGCAGGGGTGTGGAGTTTGGTGTAAGCAAGTTAGGCAGCCAGTGTTGGAGCTTTGCTGCTTCCCACAGGTGGCTCTGTGTTTATGCTGAGGGATGGGGGAGGGAAATGGTGCCAGCCATCTGCCCTGTCCTCGGAGAGGTGTCTCTGTGGACTCTGCCTCTCAAGGGTGCCCTCTGTGGAGAGTGAATTATCTCTCCACTGTGTGGCCCAGGCATTCTTCACATCGCTGTTTCCATGCCATCTGCCCCTAGGTTGTTTGCCTGCCTTTTCTCCAGGAACAGGGCAGTGCCCTCAAGGCTGTATCCCAGACAACTCCGCTGACCTTTATTTAACACTCCAGGCTCTAAGCCCAATGGTTGCAAGAACTTCCGAAATTCAGCCCCTTTTGTTTTTCTCCACCAGTGGCCTTGGGGAAACGTTCTCTTTGTGCCTTCGCCTATGTGCTCTTCTCTCTGTCTCTTTCCCTTTTCCATGACCATGGCTTTCTCTCCTCTATAGCAACTGCGATTCATTTCTCCCCTAAACCACTTCCTACCTTCTTTGATGTGGCCTCCTCTCCCCCATTAGTTGTGGAGTTTGTCCTGTCATCTTCAGGTTGATATTTGGGGTATTCAGAATGACTTGATAGTTATCTAGTTGTGTTCCTGAGAGGAGACAAGCCTAGGGTCCTCCTACTCTGCTTCCATCTTCCAGAGGGATCCAGTTAGAGAATCTTTTAACACGTTTTATATTTTGTTTTGTGGGGTTTTTTTGGCTTCTTTTTGATTTAGATATCTCTGCATGAGAAGGTCTCTCTCTGGCCTTGTGATCGTCAGACAGGGTATCTTAGAACTCCTTTTGGCTCCTACCAGGGGCTGAAAGATTACCCTTCTTAGAGCACACACCAGGTGAGCGGCTGAGCCATACAGCCCATAAACAAATGTCTGTTTTTTTAAAACTCAAATTAAAAATAAATTGTGGTAAAATACAAGTAACATAAAGTTTACTAATTTGAGTTTTTTAAAGACGGAGCCTCAAATCTGTCTCGTTCTCATGGTTGATCTCATGACTGCCAGAAAGTGCATGTGTTCTGAAGTTATCCTAAACAACCTGGACTTTTGCTGCCGAGAGGAGTAGTGCATGCCAAGTATCACCTGAAATCCAGAGAGGGCTGGGGTCCTGGAGCTCTCCTCATAGCTGCCACCTCCTTTACATTCCAGGGTGTGGTGACTGATTCCCTTTCCTGTCCCATTCTTTCAGTGTTATAATATAATTAATATAATATAATATAATATAATATAATATAATATAATATAACATATATAATGCAATATGTAATGTAATATGTAATAATATAATATAATATAATATAATATAATATAATACAATACAATAATATGCATAGATATAATCTCAAGAGAATGTAGAAAGGGAATAATGAATGAGTACTTGGCACATCAGCATTCAAACAGCCTCCGCTGTCTCTGGAAGCAGGTCCTTCTTGTGTGGGAACAGCCACCTGATTTTCTGGTTGGGGCAGGCTGTCTTTGCCTAGGTAAAGAAAGGTAGACAGTGGGAGAAAGATCAAAACCACCCTAATTTTTTTCTCCCCGGACCTGCTGATTCATCAGCTGCTGATAATTTCTCTGTGTGGTTCCATATACCCTCTTGTTAACAGTATTTCTCCCCGGGATCTGACAAATTTCTGAAGCAGCTATCTGTTGCCATCACAGTGTGCGGTTGTCATTTTGTGTAGACTTGTGTACTTTCATAAGAATGTAAATAGTCTGGAAGAGAGAGAATCAGGCACGTTTTGCTCTTTGCTGCCTCAAACTGAAAGTTGTAATGATGTTTTATTCGACTTTTTGTTGTTGTCTATGTTCACACAGGGATCATAATTGTGAGCTTCAGAAATCCAAGATAAGTGTGAACTAGGGCTTGTAAAAGGGCCATAGAGCTAAACATAACTCTGCAACAGCTGCTTTTCACTCTCCTTTACCCCTTTCCTCTCTACCCCACCCTCCAAATAGATGAAGGCTGTTGGATTTTATTTTTGAGAACAATATAATTCACTTTGGTATCTTTACTCCTTTGCTTTTAGGAGTAATGATACTGTGTGTATCCTGATTTTAAAAATTGAGTACATTTTAAAGTTGCCTTGAGTCTAGTTTCTGAAATAATTTGAAATGAGGCTTTAAATCTTGTATTCTGCCTCTTTTTCTGCTCCCTCATCCTGTGTCCTAATTGGAGCCGTTCTTTTCAAGGCTTACTGGGAGTTCACTTCTGCTCTGATATTGATCACCTGTCTCCTGACTTCCCTGTCATCTGGTGAAAGCTGTGGGCCACAATTGTCCGTGGGAGCTGTCCCAGGGAGGGGGGGTAGGACACGGGCTGCAGGCAGTGTTGGCCTTCCGTGGGCTCCTTGCCACGTAGGCAGGAAAGCCGGGATGGGAGGTGGACTTATATTTTCGATTAGGCTCATATAACTCCACAATTTCCTTTTCAGGGCCTTTCTTCACCAGAAGGCTGGGGGTTTCTCCTCCTGCCTTGAGAAGCAACCTCCAGCAGACAATAATGTTCACACATGTATGTCACACTGAAGGTGGTTCCCCTGAAACAGCAACTAGGGTGGCCCCATGAGTTGTCTGGCCCTTGTGTATTAATTTGGTGTGCCTTTCAGAGACGTTTTCCTTGAGCCAATAAGCCTCAGGACGAGTTTGAAACACCAGCAGAATAAGTCTGACTTCCTGGTGGTAGGAATGAAGATTTTCTTTAGGAGTTATGGAAAAGAGCAAACATTTCGAGAGATTAGGTGCTAACAGAGGACTAAAGAGAGGAGAAGCCTGGGCACAGCAGAAGGATTTGAAGAGAAGAAAAGGAAATAAATATATCTCTCATCGGCCAGGAGCAGTGATTCTTTTTAGAGTCACTAATATTAGCTGCTCTGCAGTTTCAGGGTGCAAAGGTTTCTACAGCCTCTCCTTTGGGGGCAGAAAAAGAAGCCCTTTAAAGAGCTAGTGATGCCATGAATAAACTTGAGAAAAGTGTTCTTGTGTCTTGATGTGTGGTTTTATAGCTGCTATTACCATTAAGAATATGATTACTGGGGGATCTGGGTGGCTCAGTCGGCTAAACGTCCGACTTCAGCTCAGGTCATGATCTCACAGTCCTTGGGTTCGAGCCCCCCATCGGGCTCTGTGCTGACAGCTCAGAGCCTGGAGCCTGCTTCAAATTTTGTGTCTCTGCCCCTCCCCTGCTCATGCTCTGTCTCACCCTGTGTCTCAAAAAATAAATAAACACTAAAAAAAAGTTTTAAATTGTGTTTGGGAGTGCCTGCATGGCTCAATCTGTTAAGTGTCCAACTTTGGCTCAGGTCATGATCTCACAGTTCATGGGTTCGAGTCCTGCGTCAGGCTCTGAGCTGTCAGCACAGAGCCTGGAGCCTGCTTTGGATTCTGTGTCTCCCTCTCTCTCTGCCTCTCCCTAGCTTGCGTTCTCTCTCTCTCTCTCTCTTTCTCTCTCTCTCAAAAGTAAACATTAAAAATAAATTAAAAAATAAAAAATATTATTATTGTTTTAGCATATTTATCTATACACACTTAGGAAGCTAGCTAATCTAGGTCTGTCGCGAGTGCGCTGTGATGAGTCATGTCTTCCCACAACATCAGCTTTGTTCAGTCATAAAACAAGGTTAACATAATTGTAAAGCAGGTTCAGGATTCCAAACTCAATGACATTTCATTGTGCATTTAACTTGGCTTTATCCACTTCACACAAAGCAAACCCGACACAACGGCATACAACCCACAAGATAAACCAGGGGTAGGAATTAAGCCCAATGCGAAGTCAGTCCGTGAGTGCACAATTGGACGAGGACTTTCAGAAACTAGACTCCAGATCAGCTCTTGGAGCTTACTGCTTCTTATGTTCAAGTAGTGAATGATCTCTGTTATGTTCAGAGATTACTTGGACAGAGTCTTTGGCGGAAGTGGCCTTTTCAACATGGTCAGATGTGAAAGGCTCAGTGTCTGGAGAGTCTGACAGTTGGCTTCAAAAGTCCTTCCAGGAGTCATCCATCTTGGGCCTTTGCAGTCCTCTTCAGGTTCTGCTGGTCATCATTTCTGGGTGTTGGCCACCTGTCCTGGTTTTGGTGATATCTGGCCTCAGGTGCACCGCTCTTGGCTGCTTACCTACTGCTTGACATGAGTCAACGCTTGACCAGGAGTGACTCCATCTTGCTCTCTGTGAGGACACTTAGATCTGTCTTGCCTGTACTCTCAAAGGGAGTGGTAGAAAAGTTTTCCTTTCTTCCCTTCTGGGTTTCTTGGTTAGTTAAATAATTGATTTACAACAGGTTAACAGGAGAAAAGCAAAAGTTTGGTAGCATGTATATGGGAGAGACCCAGAAAAACTGAGTAACCCTCCAAAGTGGCCAAAGCCAGCACGTTAAATACCATCTTCGGCTAAAGGCAAAAGATGTTGGGGTTGGGGATTCAGTTTTGGGCAGACACTGATCAGGAAAAGCACTATAAACAAGGGTAGGGTTGTGCAGATTTAAGTTGTGGCCTGAGACTTTCTAGAGATTGAGTTATCCTCCTTTTCTTGCTAGAGGGAGGGAGATACCCTTACAAATAGAGATTTTGTCTTATAAATGTAAATGTCTTTTACAAAAGGGTAACTTGTATTCAGTTTTCTGAGCTTCATCTGGATCTGTCCTTTCCTAAAAATAACCAGCTTAAAATAATATGTCAAAGAGGCATATCTTGGGGTGGCAAAATTTGCTCCCCTTCACAGATTAAGAACAACAACAACAACAGCTTTGTTTCAGGAAGTATGAAGAATGCTTTGTACATGCTTTGGATAATCAGTAATTCTTCGGAACCTTCATATCCATGGGCGTAATTATTTCTGAAGATAATTTTATAGGGCATAACCTGTGCTTTTTGAAATCATTGTAAAATAATTTCCATTACCTTGTTAGTTACAGTAAGTAAGTATAAAAACACTAAGATTCCCAAACATAATTAAACAATTTTTTCATGTTTATTTTTTATTTTTGAGAGAGAGAGAGAGGGCAAGAACAGAAGTGGGGGAGGGGCAGAGAGAGAGGGAGACACAGAATCTGAAGCAGGCTTCAGGCTCTGGGCAAGCATTCAGCACAGAGCCCGATGTGGGGCTCGAAGCCATGAACTGTGAGATCATGGCCTGAGCAGAAGTTGGACGCTAAACCGACTAAGCTGCCAGGCGCCCCTTACATATAATTTTTAAACTGGCATTCCAGAAAACTGGAATTGTGAGTTGTGAGGTCCATTAACTTTGAAAATGATTAAGAGCTCTCACTAGTTGCTAGAATCTCAGTTGGAAGGCAAGTGGTTACTTGCTACAGACCTTACATGCTGCCTTGGGGGGGTATATTCAATGTGCCATATACAGTCAGTCACTTCTGGACTAGCATGGGTTTGAAATCTGTGCATGCACTTATATGCGATTTTTTAAAAAATAAATACAGTATAGTTCTGTAAATATACTTTCTCTTCGTTATGATTTTCTTTTTTAAAAATTTTTTTTTTCAACGTTTATTTATTTTTGGGACAGAGAGAGACAGAGCATGAACGGGGGAGGGGCAGAGAGAGAGGGAGACACAGAATCAGAAACAGGCTCCAGGCTCTGAGCCATCAGCCCAGAGCCCGACGCGGGGCTCGAACCCACGGACCGTGAGATCGTGACCTGGCTGAAGTCGGACGCTTAACCGACTGCGCCACCCAGGCGCCCCCGTTATGATTTTCTTAATACCATTTTCTTTGATCTAGCGTGCTTTATTTGAAGAATGCAGTTGGTAACCTTCAAACTAAAACTGCCAGTTACCTTATCAGCCAAAATGGGTTTAGTCAGGAGTAGCAGAGAATTGCAGCCAAGGACAAGCAAGCCTGCACACCTTAGTTAGGCAAGTCCACTGAACAAAGGAGAAGCATGCCCTTTTATAGAGGAGGGGGTGGAGTTGATAATGCTGTTGTAAACCGAAAGCCCATTGGAGTAAAGTGGGATCTGTAAGTATAGTGGCTTTTCATTGGCTGAGTTGTGACTCTCCCATTGGCTGGGTTGCTGCCAGCAGGAAGAGGTAAGCTTTTCTTGCTCAGGCAGCATAGTAAAGTGGTATCCATGTGCAAGTTTCGTCTCTTCCTGTTGGGTGTGCGGTTGACCGCAGGAGGTAGGGCATGTGTGCTCCCCCTGCCAGCCTCCTATCTACATTCTATTGTGGTTTCCCTTTGTGAATTTCCACCCAGGACATAATACATAGAACATATAAACATATAATAGTTGCTGGACTGTTACCCGTAAGACTTCTGGTCAACACTAGGCTATTGTAGTTAAGTTTGTGGAGAATCAAAAGTTCTGTATGGATCTGTGAGTACACAGGGGTTGGCACCCCTAACGCTGTGTCGTTCGAGGGTCAACTGTATTTTTTTTTTGAGATTGTATCTCCTGATTTCCTTACTCTGGGGGTATAATGGGTGATCCCAATGATTTGTGTTTTGCTTTGGTATGTATTTTATAGTATATTTGCTACTTTAATGTTTTAGGGGAAGACCCAGATTTTGCATGTTTATAATTTGTCAGCACAGCTTTACTCTTTGAGCATCAAGTTTGCAGACAGATTTTTGTGTCTTTGATTTGGCAATTCATCTCACACTCCCCTTTCATTTTGGGGATACCAAAGTACTCATGTTTTCTGTGCCTAGGGAATATTATTCATGTAATAGATTGAAGTTTGGTGAGGTATGTGCCTTGTCTGTTTCTTTCACCGTGGTATCCCCACTATAATCTGGAACCCCAACGTGTTGGGATTTGAGTCTTCTTTCCTTGTCCCAATAACAGCACTAGGTTTTGGGGGCTATACTTTATCATATTGCATTCTGAGAGAGACACATAGTGAGTTTCACATGGTAAAATATCAGTGATAAAACCTGATTTTATAGTTGTACGCTTGTAAGTATATAAAATAAAGTTGGTGATCAGAGGAAGATGGATTAAGCCTGCAAGATTGAAAACTCAGGTCTGTAATTATTTCATAAATGGGAAATTTAGATTAATACAGAATTTGAATAAACAGACATTGTCTTATGATACTTGTACTTAGGGGAATTATTTCTAATAAAAAATTTAGACATTAGTGATCACATATTCCTGTAGCCCAGCTGAGAACCCCTGCTTCTGTGGGGTTTTGAAGATTCTTTGTAAAGTCACAGAGCACTGGAAACTTTTTATTTAAATGTATATTTCAATATGTAAGGATTTAAAAAAATGCATGTTCAAAACAAAAGTTCAGGGCTACTCAGGTTTATACTGAGTGGCTTCTGCTGGAACATCCTTTTAAACCGAGATACATAAGAAGAGTGGAATTCCCAATAATGTCCTGTTTTAAGATCCATGTCTACACTGAATGAGTAGTGTTTATTCCAGTCACAGTGGATCATATCTGGGGGCCCAAAGAGAACTAACAGAGTTTTGGTGAGACTTATGATAGTGGTGTCAGCACTAGCATGCGGGGAAGAATAAGCCCAACGTGAGCCCACAGGATTGTTCATCGTTGTGAGGGCATAGTGATTTGTGCCTGCAGATTTGGGCAAAAGCCCAATAAAATCAGTTTGCTAATGAGCGAAGGAGCATTCGCTCCTTGAGATGATCCTCATCGGCCATGATGCCAGGACACAAAACGGCACGAAATCACATTGGGAGGTTAGGGTTTTGGCTAAAGCCAGGGGCATGGGGATGCCATGGTATTCAGCCTCATGTTTAAAGAGTCCAAAGGCCACAACGACTGGGCCTTTAGGGCCCAGGGAATGGGGGTACTATATGAATTTACTTAAGAAATGTGAGCTAGTTGGTCAGCTACAGCTTCACGCTGAGCCTTCTCCATGAGACCTTTAGTATTAGGTGAGACACGGCAGACTCTAATTGTGATATGTGAGGTGTGAACAGCTGTATATTCCCAGTGTGGAAGGCCCCAGAGGGAACAATCCTGAATGTGAAATCTACTTTGTGCCTGTTGGTTAGACCAAACAGTGAGGCTGTTAGCTACTACCCAAGAGTCTGTAAGAATATGGATAATGAGTTTACCTTCATTGAGGGAATCCTCCAGTGCCAAAGTGACCAACCTTTGGATCCCCATCCTTTATCAACTGAGTCTTAGCAATGGGATAGGAAAAAGCAGCCTCCGGTGCATTCCATCACATGTGGTGGTGTTGCTCTTGTCCATAAAATGAATGGATTCCCTTTCTCCTGGACTCGAGACCCTGCAAATGGCCAAGAAGACCAGGGAAGGGACGATCTTTCTTGGACCCATGGACTTGGGCAAGGAGATTCTAGAAAACATGAGAATTAGTGACTAGGGCTTCCACAGTATAGGAATCACCAGATAGGACTAGTGGCATTGTTAGTCTTTTGGGTGGCTTCCAGGGCCAGTTGTTGGGGTGGCATTCATTACAATTGAGATGATTTTCTTGGGACTGCCTTAGTAGGTTTTAATGAAACATGTAGGTGGGGAAGATAATTGCTTCTAGAAGCCAAGTAGGCAAGTCATTGCTGGGCTTGTTTGAGAGTTCTGGGATAGGGTTATTGACTGGATCTGGTATGTAGTGGTCTTCTGGGGACCAAATGATGCCCCTAAATCTCAAGTGGATCTCTTGGGATGCAGTGACCCAACTGCAGGTAGTTTAAGTACAGACTGCATTCGAATGTCTTGTGTAGTAGCTTTATGAGTTCTCCCCTCAGTAGGATGTTGTCAGTGTAAGGGCACAGCTGGGGTGCTTGAGAACAGAGCAAGCCTGTGAAGATTCTGTCTGCATGAATGGTATGGAGATGGAGTGCCCCCTCGGTAATTTAGTACATTGGGACGCCTCAAAGGTGAATGTACAAGTGTCTTTAATGGTGAAGAAATGGGGACAGAATCAAGTACGTTAACTAGATCAACCACTCCCGGGGTCTCCCTCCAGGAAGTTATCATCCCCAGGATAATCGTTATAAGCCTTCTTGTCCCAGGAATCTCAGTCTCACTTGTTGGCGTTTGTCACTCTTGGGCGTTTGTTGAAATACTGGAGAACTAAGGAGGATCCATCTTTGTCGGGGATCTTTATATTGGCTCACGAACTCATTGGTTTCCATGTGATCCTTAGTAGGTGAGGAGGTAAAGCGTTCAGGGCTGGTTAGCCTTTGAGGTTTAGCTTCTGGGCACCAAGTGTGAATCCCTCGGTAACCCTGAGACCAGGATCTCTATAGCAAAGCAAGGGCAGAAGGAGACGCAAAGACATTTGGTGCTCTTGGTGTTCCAAGGGACCATTTTCCCTCGGGCGATGGGCTTTAGCAGGCCAGCCTATGGTGATAGCTCTGCTTCCCTGTTTGCCTGGTGCCGTCGAGGACACACTGGGGGTGGAGGTGGTGGTGGAATGGGCTGTCAGGATTGTTCAGGACACAGGCAAGAGCCTTAAGGTTGCTGGCACTCAACCAATCATCAGTGGAAGTCCAAGTGTAACTACTCTGGAAAAGTGAAGGCTTCTCACAATTAAACTCGTCACGTGACCCAGGAATTTCACTCTGAGATACCTACCCAAAACAAAACCAAAAAAAGCATGTGTCCATACAAAGGACTTGCATGTGAATGTTTATGGCAACATTAGTTATAATATCCAGACAATGGAAACAATCCAGACATTCATCAGCCAGTGAATGGATCAACAAATTGCGGTGTATCTATACATGCAATGCTAATTAGCAACAAAAAGGTATGAAATATGACACCCTGCAACGTGGAAGAAAACATTATGCTAAGTGGAAGAAGCCAGACACAAAATCCTGTAGGACACAGAGGTAAAAACCCCATCAGTGGTTGTCTGAGGGGGGTGGGGGTGGGGTACAAATTAGGAACGAGGGATCTCTTTGGGGAGACAGAAATCTTTGAGAACTGGGTTGTGATAAAACTGGTGGTAGTTTACCTCCATCAAGTTATGAAATGTCATTGAATTGTGCGCTCGAAATTTTTTATGTGCGGGAAATCTTGTGAGAAAATGCATGTTTGTGGCCGCTTTGAGCTGTGTAAGCTTTATGCAGGTGTGTGTGTGTGTGTGTGTGTGTGTGTGTGTGTGTGTGTGTGTGTGTTTGTGCGTGTTTTATTTTTTTTTATTTTTTTTCAGTATATGAAATTTATTGTCAAATTGGTTTCCATACAACACCCAGTGCTCATCCCAAAAGGTGCCCTCCTCAATACCCATCACCCACCCTTCCCTCCCTCCCACCCCCCACCAACCCTCAGTTTGTTCTCAGTTTTTAAGAGTCTCTTATGCTTTGGCTCTCTCCCACTCTAACCTCTTTTTTTTTCCTTCCCCTCCCCCATGGGTTTCTGTTAAGTTTCTCAAGATCCACATAAGAGTGAAATCATATGGTATCTGTCTTTCTCTGTATGGCTTATTTCACTTAACATCACACTCTCCAGTTCCATCCACGTTGCTACAAAAGGCCATATTTCATTCTTTCTCATTGCCACGTAGTATTCCATTGTGTATATAAACCACAATTTCTTTATCCATTCATCAGTTGATGGACATTTAGGCTCTTTCCACAATTTGGCTATTGTTGAGAGTGCTGCTATAAACATTGGGGTACAGGACGCTGATGTATGTGAGGGCTGTGTTACTGGGATATGTAGAGGGTTTAAGTATTTCTGAAGAGCCCCCAATTCAGAAAGTCTTCTTAGGTAATCCACAATATTGTGAGGTAAGGATGACACAAAACATGACAAGTTCCCCCTTCGATTGCGGATTTCCTACATTTTTTTGTCATGTTTTCTATGCAGTTCAAGTCAGGTTTGAAATGCTATTTATTTAAGATAGAGAATAATCACCCAAATGTGGGTGCCTGGGATGCATACGGCTCTCTGTCAAGCTCAGCAGCATCCGAGAGGTTTAGCGGTTTCTTGGGCTGTAATGATGTGCCCAGCGTTAGCAGCTTTATGAGTCTGACTTCTTTTCATTGTCCCAGCGATGGTGTTCTGCAGGACTGTTAACATTCCCATTTTACAGAAGGAGAAACTGAAACCCGGAGGGTTTAGGCAGTGGTCCCAGGCCACAGTGCTGGAAGGGGCAGCTGACTCACGTCCCAGGTTGTGCTCCAGGCGGAGAAGCAGGGGCAAGTCGCACTGTGTCCTCGTTAATGCAGGGTGATCTTGCTGGTCATCTAGGGCACGGTGGGAGAGAATGACAGGGAGTGGTGACGCGTGACTGAGACTTGCTGGGACGGAGGGCCTCGGGGACATGTGGGGGTGGGAGCCCGGGAGGCTTCACAGCCCCGGAAGGCAGGGGACTGGCCCGAGGGTGAGCTTTGAATCCCTTCGGACCCCAAGGTCAGTCTTGGTGAAGTCAGGTGTGCCGAAGCAGGGGGAACACAGAGCAGAGTGTGCCTGGAGAGGGTCGTCTCAGTGGCTCACCAGCGGGCCCACATCTCTGCGCCCCAGGGAGCTGCTCCGGGCCCCAGGGCGCACTTGGAAAACATCCCTGGGCGGGTGGGCTGTCCTCTGTCTGGAAGGTTTGCAGCCCGGCCGGAGGAGAGCCATCTGGATCAGCATGGGTGGGCGGTCTGGGCCTGACCTCAAGGGCTGCGGATGCCTCTGGGTGCCCACGTCCTCTGGAAGGCAGCCCTCTCAGGCTGCGGGGAAACCACAGACTGGGCCGGAGGAAGTGCACTGAGACCCCGTTATTTCCTTTGCCCAAGCTGGAACCAACCCACTCAGGCAACTTAGCCCTCCCAAGCTTTACAGAATTCCTGTTGTGCCCACGTGTGCGCCTGTATGCATGCGTGTGTCTGCCCGCCCCCCCATAGTCAGGGGTGTGGGTTCTCTCTCTATTCCTGCTCTGTTGGCCACCCTTGGGAGACTGGAGAGCCTGCCGAGGAGGGCCCAGGGAACACACACACACATCCACCACCCCCCCAAGGAACTTCACCAAGAGCAAGTCCCCTAAGAAAGGACTATATTTGTATCTAAACGATTTTATCCTGACTCACTCACAGAGGTGATTTTCGTTTCTTTTGAAAACATTCTTCCCAGCACCGATTCCCACACACAGTCAAAGGTTATTAATGGCTTCATTCATCCATTCGGCGGATATTTATGCTGCGGGAAACCTGTGCTCTCCTCTTAGAGCTGGGTGCCAGGAGGGGTGTATCTGCGGGCGGTGCCTAATTCGATTTGGGTAAAAACGGCCTTCTTTCCTTAGGGAGGCATTTGCTAAGTTCAGCTTGTGGTTGTGGCAAAGCACATCAATCCTGTAATCTCCAGACATTTTCCGAGGCCCCACTCTGGTCCCCAGAGGCCCTGACAGCCCTGAATAAGCGTCAGTCACTGCTCCCGAGGAGCCCCAGCCTCGAGAGGGAGCCGCAAGCGCCCATGAGGACCACCCACTGCAAGTGTTGTCGTGGAGACATGTCTCCAGGACAGGGCGGCGGCCCAGGGGTGGCTGGACAGATGAGGGTACAGGAGTGGAAATTCCACGAGTAGGCAGAGGGAAGCAGACATTCATGACATATACCAAGGCTTGGAGACTTATGAACGCGGTGTGCCCGTGAAGCCGAGTCTCCAGGGTGGCCGGAGCCCGGGGCGTGAGCGCGGGGTGGGGGACATGGGACCGCAGAGCAAAGGCGTGCTCCTGGCCAGGTAACACAGGGTGCAGGAGCCGCTGAAGGGCTTTCAGGAGGTGGCCACGTGCTAAGCTTTGTGATTGGGAAAGCGACTCTGGGGCCGGTGTAGGGCCGCCCTGGCCTCTGCCCCTTCTCCCAGGGACACCAGGGGGGGCCACTTGGTTGGGCAGGCACGTGCACAACTGGTACCCCGTCTGGCACCAGGCACTTGGCACCTATTTCTGTGTGGATGGGGTCTGTTGTGAACATCCCCCGTGTACAGATGATAGATGGAAAGGGGAAAGAACTGAGAAACCAGTCAGGAGGCCGTCACAGCCAGAAACTAGGATGGACCTGAGTTAAAAGCCAAGTGATGGGAGTGGACAGCAATGTGAGGAGAAGCTTGAGGAGGCTGAGTCCTCAAGTCTTTGTGATTGAGCGGCGGCGGGGGGGTGAAAAGAGCCTGATCACGGATGTGTGCGCTCATGGGCTGTATTAGTCTGTTAGGGCTGCTGTAACAGAGTTCCACAGACTGGGGGGCTTACGCAGCAGGAATGTATTTTCTCATTGATTTTTGTGTAATTCAGTTATTGAGGCAAGAAATTGAATCAAGGTGTGGGCAGGGTGGTTCCTTCTGAGGCTGTGAGGGAAGGGTCCGTTCCAGGCCTCTCTCCTTGGCTTGTAGGCGGCCATCTCTCCCTGTGTCCTCTCGTGGTCTTCTCTCTGGACATATCTGTGTCCCACTTGCCTCATTTTAACTTAATCTCCCCTTGAAAGGCTTTATCCCCAAAAAAGGTAATATTCTGAGGTACTGGGGGTTAGGATTTCAACACATGAATTTTGAGGGGTGGGGACACATCAACAAAACCGGGGAGCCAGTGAAGGTTGGTCATTCTGAGGGATCATATAACGAGGTTTGCCTGTACTTCCAGTGACCTGAATTGATGTGTGGTATTTGTAAGGTGGGAGGGCGTCTTTCATGGAAAAAATCCTAAGAACTAGGTTGAGGTGGCAGATGTTTACATAGTTCTGGAAATTCACATTTTCTCAAGGTGAGTGCAGTTCCTTTGGTTTCTCATAGCTGATGCCTGGAGAGACTAGCTGGGTGTCAGGGGGTTTCCGTGGGATACTTCTGGAGAGCTAGAGTGGCCATCGTCTAATGGTTGCAGCTCTGAATGGGGTGTGTGTGTGTGTGTGTGTGTGTGTGTGTGTGTGTGTGTGTATTTGCCGTAGCAAAATACCACAGACTGGGTGGTTTAAACAGTGTATTTGCCGTAGCAAAATACCACAGACTGGGTGGCTGTTTAAACCATAGACGTTTATTTCTTAAAGTTCCAGATGCTGGAAGTCCAAGGTCAGGGTGTCAGCAGAGTTGGGTTCTGGTCAAGGCTATCTTCCTGGCTTGTACGTGGCTGCCTTCTTGCTCTGTGCTCACATGGCAGAGAAAGAAAGAGAGAGGGAGATAGAGACAGACGCAGAGATAGAGCTAGAGACAGAGATAGAAAAAGAAATAGAGACAGAGGTAGAGAGAGACAGCTCTCTGGTGTCTTTTCTTTTTCTTAAATTTTCTTGAGTTTACTTATTTTCAGAGAGAGAGTGTGCACAAGCAGGGGAGGGGCAGAGAGAAGAGGAGACAGAATCCCAAACAGGCTCCACACTATTAGCCCAGAGCCCGATGCAGGGCTTGAACTCACGAACCTTGAGATCATGACCCGAGCTGAGATCAGGAGTTGGGCACTTAACCGGCTGAGCCACCCAGGTATTCCTGGTGTGTTTTCTTACAAGGCACTCATCCCATCGGATCAGAACCCCAGGGGCATGACCTCATGTAAACCAAATTACCTCCCAAAGGCCCGTCTCCAAAGACCATCACATTGGGGGTTGGCACGTCAGCATATGAGTTTTGGGGAGACATGGGTATTCAGTCCATCGCACCGTCCTAACTGTGACCTTGGGACATTTACCTGCCTTCTCACAGACACCCCATGCCTGCCTCTCCAGGTGGTAGGGGATCAAGTGAGATAACGGGATGCGCTCAGTTCTCATGCATTTATTCTCCCATGTTTCATCAGAGCGTGGTGTGGAGGAAATACCCAATCAGTGAGCCCCACAGTGAATCTCGTATCAGAGTGGGGCTCTCAGCAAATGCCACCTCACGCCAGGGTGTCTGTCTGTGGTGTTGCAGAGCATTAATGGTATGTGCTCAATAGGAATTGAACTTCGTATTATAATTTAGAAACCCCTGAGTCCCGTAATTAAATTACCTAGTTAGAGAGCACCGTGCCCTATTTTTAAGTCATTTTTGTTGTTTTCTAAGTAGTGTATTAAATAGTTAAAAAGCCACAGACTATGATGACATATTTTCTTCTAGAAAACAATTACATCTGTGGCTTAGACTAGTGTTAGTACCTGGCACCTTATGTAAGTGTCATTTATTAGGACTGAGAGACATAATGAAGATTAGCAATTCCTGCCTTTTTGGCCCCCCACCTCTGCGGTAATAACTTTCAAACGCATTAGCTGTTTTTCTCCTGTTTTTTTTTTTGACATTTTTTAACAATGCACTTCTACTTCTGCTTCTTCATTTATAAAATTTAATTAATGTTAAAGTTTATTTAATTTAGTTTTATAATTGAATTTTTAAATTTAATTTTGTATTGAAGTCTGTTTATGGCAGAAATAGGTTTAGTCCCCTTATTCTGTATCCCCCTCTCCAAGAGACACATAGATGCACACACACCTCACCTCTTCACACCTCGTTCCCCCACTTTCCTAATATAGTTTTGTTAATTTTTTTTTTTTTAGAGAGAGAGAGAGAGAGAGAGAGCGAGAGAGAGAGAACATGAGTGGGGGAGGGGGACCGAGGGAGAGAGAGGGGGAGAGAGAGAGAATCCCAAGCCGGCTTCATGCTCAGAGTGGAACCCAACGTGGGGCTCTATCCCATGACCCTGGGATCATGACCTGAGCCGAAATCAAGAGTTGGATGCTCAACCGGCTGAGCCACCCAGCTGCCCCTAGTTTTATTAATTTTAAATGAAATTGATGTTCAGTTTATGTTGTCATGAGCCTATAAATATTGCTCATAGCCGAGTTTTATACTGGATTGTGATTACTTCTCCCTTGTTTCTCCTTGTGTGTTTTTTTTCTTAAATATGTACATTTGTAAGGAGCAGTTTTAGATTCATACCAAAATTGAAAGGAAGGTACAGAGATTTTCCATAGACCCGCCCCCCCCGCCCCACCCATGCACAGCGTCCCCACTGTCAACATCCCCCACCAGCATGGGACATTTGTTACAATAGATGAACCTACATGGACACATTATAATCACCCAAAGTCCACAGTTTACATTGGGGTTCACTCTTGGTGTTTTCCACTCTGTGGGTTTCGACCAAGGTACAAAGACCTGGATCTGATGGGTGAAAATGGTATCTCTTTAATTAGAATCTCTTTGATTATTAATAGTTGAGTGTTAAAGCTGTATCTTAGAACTTCATCTAACTTACACCTAAGTCAATGATGCCTGGTGATATTTTTGCTGACGGTGTTCAACAGTTATTAAAGCAAGGTTCTGTGTGTGTGTGTGTGTGTGTGTGTGTGTTTGCGTTTGACAGATTGATGTGGAATGTGTTGTCCTGTTGAGGAAAGGAGAGGATATTATTTTTTAGAATACCAGTTAGTTTCTTGGGTCACACGAAGCGAGAAAAGTTGGGATGTGCCCTGTCTGCCGTCTCCAGTGGGCCATTAAACAGGCTCTAAATATGATACCAATCTAGGGTTGATTGTTTGACATCTTTCTCATCACCCGCAAGCTCATAATACAAAACTCTTTGTTGGCTGTGTTTTTTCCTGCTAGCGTGTTTCTAGTGCAAAGGCCATAAGATGGCAACAGTAATAAGCCTTAAACACATGCAGTGTTTTGAAACTTATCTTTACACACCTTAAATCCTAACACACGGGTGGGGTAGAAAAGGCACATATCCACCGTCCTGCCTGGATCGCTATATTGCCTCCGAACTGGAACCCGTGCCCTTCTCGAGTGAAACCTCAGATTCTCAAAACAGTGAGCGGAGTGGTCCTTTTAAATGTAAACTCCATCACATCACTTTCTTCTAGCAACTTCCTGTCTAGCTCCGGAGCAAAAACCAGAGTCCTTTCAATGGCCCGTGAGTCATTATGAAATTTGGCCCCACTGCCTCTGACTTCATCCCTTTCAAGTCTCCTCCTTGCTCCCTGTACTCTGGCTACACAGAGCATCTTCCCACTTCTAGAACACGCCATGCTCTGGTGCCTTTTCTTGGGCTGTGTCCTCTGTCCAGACCATCGATCCCTAACCCTCACCTCCAATTATCCACCTGTTCCTTCATTTATGCCCTTTTCCAGATTGTCAGGTCACCTACTCTCTGGTTACCTTCTCCCTGCCTTATTTTTCTCTCTGCTGCTTTTTACCTTATGACCTACCCTCTGTTTCACATCAGTTATTGTTGCCTGTCCCCTCTTGCTCGGAAATGCACTTCATGTGGGTAAGGAACTCTTCGGCTGTTGCATGTGCAGCCGGAATAATACCTGGCACATCGTAGCTACCACACGAACACTTGCCAAGTCACGTCCTGTTTTACAGCTGAAGAAAATGGGGTGCCAAGAACTGAGTTGATCTGCCCCACATCACAGAGGTAGCAGGTGTAAGACTTGGGACTTGAACCAGGACGCCTTCCCGCGGGGATGTTTCTGTGACCGAAAGGGTCTCAGCACTGGCTTTCTGGATTCCTCCTCTGTGGCGTCTGCTGTCCTTCTGGTTTATGTTTATAATTTCTTCAGTGTATTTTTTCAAAAATATAAATAAATCACAATTACAGTCCCCCGCCCCCACCCCCGCTTTAAGCTCTCATTGCTTACTAAAATGACCGGTTTCAAATCAGTGTAGCATTATTCTGGTCACACCTTGACGTGATGTGCTTAAAATACCTTTAAAACAGCACTGTGAAGAAACCCTTTTATGTAAAGGTTATAAATGTGGTTTAAAATATATGCTCTGACTTTTTTTTTTTAACCTCCATCTCGGGATGGAATCTACCTGACCTCAGAACAAGGGCCACAAAGATTTCCCCTAATTATGTGGCATTCTGTCAAGTCACACGTCTTCACTGGAATGGACTCAGGAAGCTGCTTGGCCCAGAGATGCTGAGAGCCTCCAGCTTCCTCAGAGGAACGTGACAGGGTGAGGCAGGGATGGGGATCGGGTGGTACTTCCAGTTTCCCACTCTGCTTCAGTTCGAAGTGGATCTGTTTCATCAATTTGATACATTAAGCATCGGTATTAAATCTTATTAGTAAAAAAAAAAAAAAAGGGAGGGGTTCCATGGCATAAGAGTTTGAGAACCGTTTGCTTAGTCATTTTCCAGCTGAGGTCCAGAAAAGCTACTTACTCACCGAGCTTCTCTAACCCTCAGTCAAGGCTTCCCTTCACTAGCTCATAGTTTTGTAGCCTTTAGCAGAGTTTTAAAACTGAGAATCACAGGCATAATCAATCACTCGAGGTGCTCACTGAAAATGAGAATTCCTAGGCCCCACCTCAGATCTATAGCATCAGATTCCCTGGGCCTGGGTCCCAGGAATCTGCATTTCTAAAGGAGCCATGTAGGCTCTGGTATCTAATCTCAGGGTACCCCTGCCTCCTGCACTCTCAGGCTGGTCCCTGGTGTCAGGCTTCAGGACCCTGCCTGCTCGTCTCTGTATCCTGGTAGACCTTCTTTCCCCCATCCCTTTGTCCTGCCCTGCTTCTCCCCTCCTTCTGTAATTTTATATCACTGGGTTGGGGGCACATGCCCACTTTCGTAGGTGTGACCCATGCAACTTCATGCTTTCAAACCCAGGCAAGCTTCTGGGTCCTTCTCCTGTTTTTGTCCAGGAACCAAGAGTATCCAGGAACCCATCAAATCAGACTTCAGGGTGTCTGAGAGGACGTGTTCTTGGCAGAAGCTGTGGGTGTACTAGACACACCAAACAGTGAGGCCAAGGTTCATTTGTTTACACTCCGAACTGCCAAGTGATGGATCCTCCCACGGTAGCATGGCCATGGGAGGGCTCTCCATTTTCAAGGGGCCACACAGAACAGTGGCCACCAACCAAGTGCCTGCCTGGGATGCTTCCACGAGTGACGCACTTGGGAGTAAATAATCTTTATTTATGTTTTAAAGTTTATGTATTTATTTTGAGAGAAAGAGAGAGTGCGCATGAGCAGGGGAGGGGCAGAGAGAGGGAGGGACAGAGGATCCAAAGCATGCCGTGTTGCAACAACAGAGAACCTGATGCGGGGCTCGAACTCATGAAGCATGAGATCATGACCTGAGCCAAAGTCAGATGCTTAACCAACTGAGCCACCCAGGTGCCCCAAGAATAAATCATCTTTAGCTAGTTCAGTAACAGGTTTACGCTTCTCGCTTAGCAGGAGTCCTTAGGTAGCAGCTCAGACTGGTGTAGCGACTCGCCAACGTCATCAGAGTCCCAGGGCTCCTCTCCATCATTCTGAGTGTGTGTGTGTGTGTGTGTGGTTCTTTTCCTCATGTCTGCAAATGGCAGCTGGATGGTCTGCATTGCCTAGAAGAGGGAAGGGTCCAAGGCAAAGAGCTTTTTCCTAATGAGGCGTCACCTGTATACTTGGAAACAAAACCCCTACCCAGAGATTTGTGCCTAAATCTTTTGGGCCATAATTGTCACACGCCTTGCCTGGCTGCAAAGAAGTCTAGAAAGATCAACCTTCCAGCTTTCCTGCCTGAGGAATGCAAAGGGGCTTTGTGAATGGCTTTGGGACTGTCAATCTGCTCTCTGCCACAAGGGGGAGCCCCCAGGCACATTGAGCAAGTGTTTCGTGTAACCCTGTTATAAAGAATATAGATACTTGGAAGGAGAGGGTGCTGCAGAACAGTCCAGGATGCTAAATGAAGCCCCAGACCAGGTCCAGATCAAAGCGGAATGAGCACCCAGGAGTATGTGGAGGTATGGGTCGGTAGTGGGGTTAGTGGTGGTAATGGTTTATCTCCAATGGTTTATCTCCAAACGGCTGTATAAATGTGGAAGAGGTCATAAGCTATAAGGGCAATAGATATACTTCAAAGTGTGAAATACGGATGTAGGAAGACTTTTCCGCAAATACCAGCTATAAGCCAACGGCAGTGCGCCTCTGTGCTTACTGCATTGTTGTGACCATGACTCCCCGACACGACAGGCGGTGGTGGGCAGGGACAGGGGGGAGGTGGTGCAGATCTGGCCACAAAAGCCATGTGGTATGTTTATGCTCGACTCTGTCTCACTTCCCACGTTGTTGCGGACTGACTTCTGCCCCTGCTGCTCTCTGACTCTCCTTGCTGAGATTCTCAACAACGTAGCGGACAGACGCTTCTTGGTTCCCGTACTACTTGCTTCCTCCGATCGGACCCCTCCTTTCCTTTCTGAATGGTTTCCTTTTTGCCTCTCGTGATGCCAGCATTTTGGCTGTTCCTGTCATCCACCGTCGCCTTCCCGTCCTTCATTGTTGCCTCTCTGGCCCCTTTCCTAGCGTTCAGAGGCGTCTCACTCTCTGTCCTCTGTGCCCTCACATTTGCTGTTTCTTTCACGCCCTTGTCTACCTGTGTCATTCCTTAGCTCTTCCCTGGAAACCTAGCTCAGCTGCCTCTCCCCTTGGGGACCGTCCCAGCTGCCTCTCCTTCTGATTCTAACTCCCTCCCTCTGTGTTTCTCTGGAATAGCTCATTATCACACTCCGGTAAATGGACTCTGTATTTGCCCATCCCCTGGGGAGACAGAGAGCTATGCGTGAGCGGGGCTCTGCCTGTCATTTTTGTGTCTCCGGCATTTACTTCAATGTTGTATCACAAATGAGAACAAGTATTTGCCGAATGAATGAATGAAAGTATTAGGGTGTCTAATGCTGTCTAGACTCCAGAGAGAGAACAGTCATCATGACTGCGAATGGGCTGGGGGGAGCACAGAGCGCGGAGGGAGGGATGCGGATTTTGGAAGCTCACACTCAGTTACAAGGAGCCGGGCCCAGCTCGACACTTTCACGAACTGCTTCTCCGTCAACGCAGCAGCCTCTGGAATACCTGGCCGAGTATTTGTGTTGAAAGAAATGGGCATTCAGAGGGGGTTAGTCGCTCAGCTAGCAAGGGACGAAAACTTAGAGGGATAATGCTGAAAGTTAACAGAGCTTAAAATCGAGTCAAAGCAATGCCTCGAAACGCTCTGACAATAAACACAATGATCTTGGTTCTTGTCTTCATACAAGGAGACGGCTGTGTCTCAGGCAGAGAGAAAAGCCTTCCTGCTGATTCCATTTGTCTTCGGGTCCGCCTCTCCTTTCGGCTGACCTCCTAGAAGATGTCTGACTTTGCCTCCGCAGGGACAGGGAGCAGGAAGATACACACACAGACTGGCAGCCTCGCTCTCGATTTGTATGCGGAATTGTGAAATAGACCTTTCAGAGCCTTCTTTTCCTGCCGGGAGCACCCAGGGCTCCTTGGATCGCCCACCACCTCTAGGGCATTACTGTTTCGCCCTCGCTTTTCAGGTCGTGCATTGGAGCACCTCCCCTAATGCTGATGTCTCACTGCTTCTTCGCGCATTTTATAGCCCGTGTTTCCCACCACCAGATTGCCTTTTCCGTATCATACCTGTGTGGTTCTGTGCTGAACCATCCGGATTGGCAAACAGGATCGTGTGTTAATGTCCACCGAGGTGTTCCTGTAGGATTCGGGTCAGTATTGGGATGCTCACCAGGTGTATTTCAGGTCATTGGAAGTCCCTTCAAGACCTCGTACCTCACTAGCAAGGAATGCATCTGAAATGGCAGGATTTCAACTGGATCTCCCTGGACACATAGGCCCTCGCGGGAGCCTCTTACACCTGTCAGACCGCGTTCTGAATATGCTCTTGTAGAATGCACATTACCTATCACACAGAAGGCGCTCAATACACATTTGAAAGATGACAGTTGTATGAATGATGAGCCTGGCCCTTTCAATAATGGCCAGGGAAGCTAGAGCTTCTGAGGAAAACCTCCTTTGGGGGCTGAATGCCAAGGTTCAGTAGAGATTTCGGGGAGGAAAGACTTCCTTGTGCTTTGTATCGATACACTGTCTCACATCTCAGCAAGAGCACTGTGATGGGCTTTCCTATGTCACCTGATGGTGAGATTTCAGGCTTTTCCTCTCCTTTCTTTTTAAGCAGTAATGGATCTGGGGATAGCATCTTGAGCACTTGAATTCAGAGGCCAAAGTTAAAGGGCTAGTCAGGTGGTCCTCTTTTTATGCGCAAGCGGGACCTTCCGTGAGATCAAGACACTGGGGTGGTTTCCAAAGGCAAAACCAGACTCCTGTCAGACTAGAGGAATAAAGGCAAGCGTTGGGGCGCCTGGGTAGCTCAGTCGGTTAAGCATTAGACTTCAGCTCAGGTCACGATCTCGCGGTCCGTGAGTTCGAGCCCCGCGTCGGGCTCTGGGCTGATGGCTCGGAGCCTGGAGCCTGTTTCCGATTCTGTGTCTCCCTCTCTCTCTGTCCCTCCCCCGTTCATGCTCTGTCTCTGTCTCAAAATAAATAAATAAATAAGTAAATAAATAAATAAAGGCAAGTGCAAGACATTTCCTTATCAACAGAGAAGTGCCCAGTTGTCGCCCGGGAAAGAGTGACCCTGACTCCAGTTCTCAATACCATCTCTTTAGGAAGCCCCTGGTCACCCATCATGGAAAAAATGTCCAGGACTTTGTGTGAATACAGGTTTAGCTGCCATCCTTACTGTCCTTACTTGCTCTTACCTGGACGTGATCTGTATAAAGGAAATCTCATTGTCTCCTCGAATTATAATGCTGCAAAGATAAAGCTGCTGATTGTTCTTCTTTTATTTTAACCTCATGCTTCGATGGTCCATCCGTCTGTTGAGGAGACTTGCTGTAATGTCATTTTGACTCTGTCACATCCTTATCATGAATGCCAGGTCTCCACAGCTCCGTGTTTGAAGACCTTTGGTGGCAGGGCCCTGGCTTCGGGCCAGCTGTGGTCCCTGGACCACCAGCATCAGCACCACCAGGGAACTTGTTAGAAATGCGAGCTCTCAGGCCTCCCACCAGCCTGCTTGAGGAGAGACTCTGGAGTTGAGCCCCATGCCTTCCAGGTGATCTTGATACGTGCTAGAGTCTGAGAAGCCCCAGCCAAGAAGATGTCGTTCCTGATTGCTCGTGGGTAGAGAAGTGAATTAGCGACTCTATCAGACCATCAACGTTTTTCTTTTTTCCCTTTACCAATCCTCTTTTCTTCCCTAGAGCTTTATTGGTGCCAAAAGATGTGCGGATTAGTGAATTTTGCAGAACAACTTGGGAGCTAACAGGATTTTGGCCAAATGGACCACTGCTCTTTCCCACTGCTCCAGGGGCCTCTGCCCGTACCCCCTCACAGCTGTCCTGCCAGCAGCCCCACCTGCCGGCTCTGCATCTTTGCCTCAGGGCTTGCTCTGGCTGGCAGAGCCTCCCCGTGTCTGGTGTGGGAGGTGAATGCCCCAGGGGCAGCCCTCAACCGTACCTGGCAAAGTTAGCTCTTTCAGCACACCGGGTTGGTATTTCTACTCTGGCCCCCAGAACTCTCGAGAGGGTCTTAGGACAGATACCCAGCAGCTCTAAGTAGTAACCTGCCAAGGCACTTTTCATTAGCTATATTTCCTTCTGTGTCTGTTTTAATTTTCTCCTATTCGTCCCCACTGGTGAGGAAGAGGCTCCTGCCATAGGGTGATGGAGATGGCCAGACCCATGAGAGGGACACGGACAATCAGGACCAACCTTAGTCTGTGAGTTACACGGACTCGCAGCCTTGGAAGAGGACACTGCCTGCCGCGTGGAACTGTACGGGGATCGCACTCGGGAACAGGACCGCGGGACCAGGGAAGGCGTTGTAGGAACAAGAGGGCGGGGTGTCCATTGGTTCTTGCAGGAGGATGTGATCTGTTGGGAGTGATTCTGTGGGCGGGTGGGGGACTAAAGCCCACTACTAAGGGATAGACAGAGGCTGTGCCTGGTCCTGTGACAAGTCAGGGGGCCTGGTCTGTGGGAGCAGAGTGGAGAGAAGAGCTTGTGGTTAGGCCATCCAGGGCCCTCCTAGTTTTCCCCAGAAGTCAGTGATGCCACTTTGGGGTGGTGGTGTTAGGGAGAAATCTGCTGTAAGATGGCCGACAGGACTGATAGGGAAATTCCAGACCCCAGCCAAAGACTCCCTTTCCAGGTTCTTCTTCCTGCCATGCTTGCCTCGTGCGCCAAATTACTACTAATGCGAAATGTGGAAGTAACAGACTATAGATCGTTCCCTCTGCTTATGCTAGGGGCTCAGATCTCTGGAGAGTGATCTCCTCTGAGCCCACCGGTGTGAAATAAACCTCCTGCCTTCCAAGATCTCCGAGTACCGCTTGGCTCTTCTACAGGGTGGTCCAGAGCAGGTTCTGTAACAGTGGCGGGGGTCTGGAGCTGATGGCCAAGGAAGAGTTCTTCAGATGTCTGTGATACAAAAAGGTGATTTTATTAAACCCGGGGACAGGACCCATGTTGCAGAAAGAGCTGCGCTGGGGCTGTGAGGAGTGACTGATAATACACCTGAGAGTTGGCGGGGGGTAAGGAAAAAGGGAGGTTTCGTATGTTAAAGAGGACTCGTAAGATACCCGAGGCCTTGCCTTATTGAGCTAGTTAATTTTCCCTGTAGCAAAGTATTAACATTCAGGTGGTAGGGGGTTCCTGGAGGAATGTTATACTCTGTTTTTGCCTCAAGTGTATGTCAACGGGGCTGCAGGCTATCAAGAAATTTAATGTTATTTACATTTTCTTCTTGCCTGTGTTCACCACGTCACTGTGGAGGGGAGGGTGATGTTAGGGCTCCAGGAAACTGAGTCTGTGGGTTTCTGGAAGTTAGGCTGTTGATAAGATTGCCTTTTTCTTGCAATTTCCTAAGATATTTGTAAACCCATGGAGACTCCCGTCCTGCACGACGGTGGTCTCTATCAGTTAACCATTGATGTGCTTTCCTTTCCTCTGCTCTTGGGTGGCCAGGAGTGCCCGAGGAAGGTCACACATACCTCACCTGGGGGCAGGGGTGTCGTTAGGTTGTGCTTTGCCCTCGGCTTGCCTTGGGACCCCTCGTCATCAAGACCCACATAATACAGGGCCTTAATGTGGGGCCTGATGCCACAGCATCTCACTCCCTTCCCATCTTGCCTGAAGCCCTCTTTCAAGCGTGCTTTTCACATTTAAATTTTTGTCTCCTGGTCCGCTTCTGGGGGAACCCAGACTAAGAACTAAGAACACAATCAACCGCTTGTAGTCACGCAAGCCGGTCCTGCCAGCAGAGTGTTTCTGTGCAGGAAACTCAGTAACTTCCGTGGTTTCCGAAAGTCATTCTGTTTTCATTCCTAGGCTGTTACTCTTAGTTTTGAATCTCAAATAGCTGGTGGCAGGGTGAGGCAGCTCTTTAGATCCCTACGCTGCTGATATTATATATATTTTTTCTTTCTAAAAAGAAAAACTGAAAAACAAAATCCATGTCTGATGGGTACAAAGCTATAAGTAAAAAAAAAAAAATGGGGATGTTGAAATAACGATGACTGAATGGAATGAGAGGGAATTAAGATGTGTCGAAGTGGCTCTCAAAATGTATCATGAAAATGCAATTTTTCCTCTTCCGTAATTGACAATAAGGTTAAAATCGTAAGTCCATTAATAGATGACAGGCTTCATACACATGCACCATTGGGGGGGTTGCGGTCAGGGCTGCAATATGGTGTCTGTCACAGTGACAGTTAGGCAGAAGCAGAACTTGGGAATAATGCTGTCAAAGTCACTAAAGGTAAGATATCAGTATAAAGTGTGATGTGGGGGGTGATGGAGGGAATGTCACTCCAAAGCCAGAAGCTAGAAAGTGTGAGAACCACCAGAGCTGGACAAAAGAATCCAATGCGAAGGACGCCTGGGTGTCTGTCTGTTAAGTGTCCAGCTTCAGCTCAGGTTATGATCTCACGGTTTGTGAGTTCGAGCCCCACGTCGGGCTCTGTGCTGACAGCTCAGAGCCTGGAGCCTGCTTCGAGTTCTGCATCTCCCTCTCTCTCTGGCCCTCCCTCAGCTCACACTCTGACTCTCTCTCAGAAATAAACATAAAGAAAAAGAATCCAATGGGAAGATGTTATATCTCTGTTCTTGATGTTGGATAATTTCTTAATAACTGGAGCATGGTGCTAGTTAATTAATACCTATGATTATAATACTCCACTAATATCTGTGATTCCTGCTTATTTATAAAGGGCTTGGTGTAGAATACATAGTATTGTTCCGAAGACGATTTTGGACAAAGATGTAAAATTTCCCTTAAGATTATTGCTTATGTATTCCGGGACCCATCACAGGTACCTAAATGCACTTTAACAAGTAGTCTGTTTTCGTGTACACAGAACAAAAGGGGTAGGAGGAATGTGTCCTTTTCCTGTAAGTGTCACATTGTTCTAGGGATGCTGTCTGCTATTGTATTCTCATCAGACTTGGAGCAGAAGAGAGAGTCAGTGTCTAGAGATATGCAAGTGACAACCAAAACGAGGCTGGAAAAATGGAGAAAATCGCTGATGTGTCAAGAATGTCATTTATTCATTTAAAATGTATACGTGGAGCACCTGTAACGTATCATACACAGCACTAGGCATTCAGGGTTCCAGTCGTGGGGTCTGGCAGTCCAGTTGGCGTAGGGACACATTAACCACAGAACCAACAACATCAAGTTATATGAAGGAAAAGAAATACGGTGCTGTGAAAACATAGAGGAAGGGGACCCACTTTGGAAGATTTGAAAACGTTTTCCCTGGGGAGATGATTATTAGGATTTGGAAAACAGGAACGAGACGTTGTAAATTCAGTAAATTTCGCAAGCTTCCGCTTACTTGTTTGGATACAGAGGGAGTTTTAGGATGGCAGTTGCTTCTGGTGCAGTTTCAATATTTCTATCTAATTGCTTGCTAATTTGGCTGCATAATATATCAGGCACATATTTTTTGTTGTTGTTACCAAACACTCTCTGAGTGTCTTGTTGGCTCTGGTACTACCAGATGAATGGCAACAGTATTCTATTAAGAATTGCTTCCGTGCGCATTTATTTCCTGTTGTGTTGAAAGGGATCGTCATCACTTTCCAGTGGGCTGGATTCGGAGTGAAATTAACACTGTCCATCATCCTGTCCGGTCCATATTGTCAAACAGTTTCTAATATTTTCTCTTGTTCCCGTCTCTGGGTCTTAGCATGCTTTGTGTTGTCCATTTAATTTTTTTTTTTTTTGAAAATTTTAGCCAAATTCAGTGAACTTTATATGATGTTGAATCCACAAAGCCCACGCATTTTCAGATGATTTTTAAGTACCACTGACTGCAAAGACACAGATACAGCACTGCTGTTAGAGTAAGAGAAGATAAATCGTTGCCCCTGAGAGTCAGTAAAATAGTTTTTTTACAGTCCATTTCACTAAGTGTTTAGAATGTGTATTACCTGATTAATCAATGTGTCGAGAGCCATAACGACATCAATGTATTTTCACTTGAGCCCGGGGATGGCGGTAAGGGAGGAACAGAATTATTGACGGCTGTGTTTGCCATGGAGTAGTACATTATCTGCTGTTAATGGTGAAAGCAGCTGTTGGCTACCATTTGGTAAAGAGGAGATCGGTATTGTAGGAAGACAAAAAGTGATATCTAAATTTTGTTTTTCTGATCTTTCATAATTGCTTCGGACTGGCTAAATTGTGGCCGTTAAAAAGGAAAAAAGACCTCTTAATTACTATTGTGGGGAGTTGCTTTAGGCAAAATGATAACCCAGAGCATAAACTGAACGTTAAAAATGGTAATTCGGGGCCCCTGGGTGGCTCAGTCGGTTAAGCGTCCGACTTCAGCTCAGGCATGATCTCGCGGTTTGTGAGTTCAAGCCCCGCATCGGGCTCTGGGCTGACAGCTCAGAGCCTGGAGCCTGCTTCAGATTCTGTGCCTCCCTCTCTCTCTGCCTCCTGCCCCCACCCCTCTCATGCTCTCTCTCTCTCTCTGTCTCTCAAAAATGAATAAATGTTAAAAAAAATTAAAAAATGATAATTCACAAAAGTTTTAGAATAGTTGACCATTTCAAATGTAAGCTTTCTTCCAAGGTATTTTTTTTTTTAATACTTTGAGGGTTATACCTGTGGAAAATGTCCCAGAAAAGAAATAAAATTCAGTTTATAATGTGCTCTAACTTTGTATTCATCTTTTTACTTCTTGGATCTTGCTCATTCAGGGCTAGTTAATTGGACAGTTTATATACCTGATTTTTTTAGCATACTAGTGACGAGCACAGATGAATTAAAGTACATACTATGTAATTTCTACTGTATTAGGGATTGTTAGACATCGGATGCCCTGAAAAGTAGACTCTGGGATGGAGATTTGTGTGCAGGGAAGTGCTCTCAGGAACCACGCTGCTGAAGGAATGAAGGAAGCAGAATTGAGACATGGGAGGATTTGGACCCTGATGCACTTGCCATGGAGGCCTTGGCTGCAGATTGGGAAACTGGCTTCTCTGAATTGAGGTAAAGGGAAGGGCACTGATTGGTTGTAGGAGGCATCTGCCTTCCAGGGCACTTGACCTTGGAGGAGGCAGATCCTTCCCGAGTGTTGTTCCTGGGGAAGGATCCAGGTGGGCCCTCAGCAGACAGCAGTCCCAGCAGCGGGAAGGGTGGACACCATGGTCCCGACGGAAGGGTTGTGTCGCATTCCGTACCGTCCTCTACACGCGTGAGCACTCATTTCACAGCACTTGAATATGGAAGCACTTAAATTGGCTCCGAGAGGTATTCATCCGTGCGTGTTCTCGGGATGACCCTCAGAGAGAGTTCTGCGGGATGATCACAAGTGGCACCAATATTCACATGACTTCACCATCGTAGAAAAATGTGCTCTGTTTTCCAAAATATTTCAGCTTCTCAGTCATTGAGGTAACAATTAAAGAAAACTGTCTATATCATAGTTATCATCTCACAGTCTCATTCCTCTGTTTAGAAAACAGGTGTGTAGCTTAAGGGTTGCCATGCGGGAAGGCCACTCATTCTGATGACTGAAATGCAAATGAAAATTTTGGGAGGTGCACTTAGACTGTGGATGACTGCATGACCTCAGATCCCGGGAAAGGTGGATGGAAGGATAAAGTAAGGGCATTCCGCAAAGATGCGCTGCGGGTAGGTCACGAAAAGGCTGGAGTACGGTGACCTCTGATGACCTCTGATGTGTTTCCATAGCCATGTTTTCAGCAAGAATGAGAAAAGGATATGTTCTGTGTTTGAGGCCGATTGGATCCTGTTCCCTGAAGGTGGGGAAATCAGAACTCCATTCCACTCTCATTTCCAGCTTCTTTCAAGGACAATGATCTTCCAGTAGGAAACCTCTCACAGGAAAGAAGAATGGAAACCCAAGACAGGTGAAGAGCTGGTCAGAGATCACCTTGTCACTTTAAATAATCCCCTTCTCCAGATGTAGACAGATTATCTGCTAGGAACTTAGTGTTCTTTACACATGGAATTGGATGCCCACTCCTGGTAATGGTTTAGGAATCACAGAGGAGAGGTGATAGAAAACGAAAAATAGAACCGATGCTGTTTCGATATTTGGAGGGGGGATAAAGATATATTTTGGAAAGCATGAGTTGGAGAGCTTGACTTAAATTATGGTGAGCATTTAGAAAGGAAGTAACAGAAGGAGGCCACATTGTTGATTAGGAACAAGGCCCGTGCACTGAACCTCATTTCTTATTTTGGAAGGACGGAGGTGGCCTAGGCATAGAAACCTGGGCCCTGAAGGCAAGAGTCCTGGCTTCCTCATTTTGCCACTGTTAACTGAATGACTGTGGTCTTGTCACACAATTTCAGAACTTTATTTTCTTCCCTTTGGAAATCATGGGCCTGTGTAGTTCAGCTCCAAACTGGTATTTGAGGAAGCACGATTCAATATCCAAAAAAAAAAAAAAAAAAAAAAAAAAAAAAAAATGCATTCTTATTTTCCTTCCTCTTAAAATACATAAAAAGGGATTCAATTCAGAATCCTCAGCTCTGCTGTTCGTATCCTATTGACTCTTCTCGGTTTTTTTGTCTCTCACTCCTTCCCGAGAGTCAGATTTGACAAGTGGGGAAAGAACTCGCTCGCTTACGTCTAGACCACATGCATTTCCCCCTCCTTCCCATTGCTTCCTCCCCCATCTCTTCACTCAGACCTCTATTCTTTAGTATTTTTGACTGACAGCCGATTTCTCCCAAGTTTTTCCCTTCCTAAGCCTTTCAGGTTCTATCTTCCTCTATTAATTCTCTGTCAGCTCTCTGACTCTGATGTACAAAGAGCCCCGGACCAGTCTGGCTGAGAGAGCTCTCCTTAGGAGATAGATGGGGTGGGGACAAATGGAGGATTGGGGAAGGCAATTATGGGTTTCCTTTGGCGTCCTGGAGGAGAGAGAGAGAGTGCGTGTGACCAATTTCATTCTTTCAGTGACTTTTCATTGTATGCCAGCTGTGGGCTTGGTGCTGACGACAGAGCAGGGAACGTAGCATGGCAGACCGAAACTCTCCCCTCTTGGAGTTCACTGTGATAAGCAGTATGAAGGAAATAGAAAGTCAGTGCTGGGGACGGGTGAGGGTCTGCTTTAGACAGGGCGTCGGAAAAATCACTTTGAGGGGCTGACGTTTGAGTTAAGACCTGCATGACGGGCCAGAGTGTTCAAGGCAGAGGGAGCAGTGGGTACATAGACCCTGACCTTGACATGTTTGAGAAGCAGAAAGAATGGGGCTGGGGAGGTGAGGGAGACGGGGCAGAGTAGGAAGAGAGGTCTGCTCAGTTAGATAATGTAGGACGCGAGCCTTGGTGATGATTTTGAGTTTTGTTCCAACGATCAGTGAAATCTCGGAGGGGTTTTGCGTAAGGGAAAGACGAAATATCTGATGTAAGTTTGTAACAGATTCTTCTGGTAGCTGCATGAGAATGGATGGCAGTGGGGCAGGAATGGAAGCGGAAAGACTAGTTAGGAGGCTGTGTGCGGTTCAGGGGAGAGATGAGGTGCCTTGGGCTAGAGATACAGAGAGGGAGGTGGATTTGAGGCCGAACTGCCAAAGACTGGAAGTAGGAGATCAGGGAAGGGGAGAAGTCAAGGGTGATAAAAGTTGTGGTGTGAGCAGTTCATTGCCATCTACTGAGATGGGAAAGTCTGGAAAAGGGAGAAGAAAGTCAAGGGTTATGTTTTGGATATACCTCATATGACAAGAACATTAGACATCCAAGAGGAGCTGTCAGGCATTTGGACCATATAAATGAGTCTGGAGCTCAGCCGGGAGGTCAGAGCTGCACATATAAATTTGTGTGTCACCGTCAGAGAGGCAGGGAAAGCCGGGAAACAGGGTTGAAATCACATAGGGTTAGAAGTAGCTGGGCAAGAGATGATGATGCCAAATGATACAGGAGCGAGTTCTAGGGCGCTCCAAGATGTAGAGGTTCGAAAGAGGAGGAGAAGCAGAGCAGAAAGACCCAAGAGAGTGTGATAGCATGGCTCCAGCAAGAAGAGAATTTTGGGGGAAGAGAGTGGTCAACTGAACAATTGAGTGAAGTAAGTTGTTTCCATTAACTTTTGGAGCATGTTGGGATGTTGTGGAGCTTTTGAGGCAAACAGTTTTAGCCAGATTTGAGTGGTTTTGGTGAGTGAAAACATCATTGAGGAGAGGCAAGCAGTGATGTAGACGGTGCTTGGGGGAACTGTTTGAAGGGGGGGCAGAGAAGGCAGCTAGGAGATGGAGAGGGATTGTGAGTCCGGGAGGAGCATGTCAGAACGCTTGCAAGAACGACCCAAGGGAGAGAGGGGCAGACACTGGTTGTGCACAGGAAAGGGGAGGCGAGTGGGTCAGTGATGTTCGTTTCTTTTTTTTGTTTTTGTTTATTTATTTACTTGGAGCACGAGAGGGGCAGAGAGAGAGAATCCCAAGCAGGCTCCGCACTGTCAGCACAGAGCTGGACACGGGGCTCAAACTCACGAACTGTGAGATCGTGACCCGAGCCAAAATCAAGATTAAGTTGGACACTTAAATGACCACCCAGGCGCCCCATCAATGATATTCTTACAAAGGTGGTAAGGGCTGGGGATCCAGAGCAAGAGAGGGGGGCTGTTGGCTTTTGATAGGGGCAGAGACATTCTTCTGATGTAATTCATGGTAAGCAAAGAAGATGGTCTCTGATAGGGACTGATTTGTATCTTCACCAGAATTGACATGCTAAAGCCCTCATGCCCAACGTGCAAGTATTTAGAGCAGCAGTTAAGGTTGAATGAGGAAGTAAGGGCATTGCTCTAATCCAATAGGACTGGTGTCCTTAGAAAAAGAGGAAGAGATACCAGAGAACTCTCTCTGCATGTGTGTGCACACAGAGAAAAGGCCCTGTGAGGACACCGTGAGAAGGTGACCATCTGTAGGCCAGGAAGAGAAGTCTCACCAGAAACCAAGCCTGATGCTTGGATCTTGGACGTTTAGCTTCTAGAACTGTGAGAAAATAAATGCCTGTCGGTGTAGCCACCCAGTCTGAGGTATTTTGTGATGGCGGGCCAGGCAGACAGAGAGGCACAGAAGCCGAGAGGTTTTAGATCTAGTAGAAGGTGTTTGAAAGCAGGGCCCTCTGTGGGCTTCTTTTTCCTCACTGAAGTATGAGCTGAGGTGAATGGAGAGGTGGGGGCTAGGGAGGTTGGAGCAGAGAAGAAATGAACTAATGATTTTAAAAGAGATTGAAATTTATTAGGGAAATAGGACTGCCAGAAATCAATTTGAAGTTTGTAGAGCCAAATTTGAAGTGCACTCATTCACTGGAATTGTGTGCTTTTTTTTCTCCAGCAGGATTTGGCTGGTTGGGGGCAGGCCCAGATGGCAGAGAGTTGGGTCTATTCAGGGCTCTGAATTTTCCAGGCGAGGGCAACGGAGAGAGAGAGGCAAGGGAATTCACAATGCTTTCAGGGATTAAAGAACGATTGCAGGGAGAATACTGGCGTAAGTGAGTAGAACGTATTAAAATTAGCAGCAATAAATTCTATCTGGTATATGAGAGTGGTGATAGAAATACTCACTTCACAGGATTATTCTGAATATCGAGTGAAAATACTTGCTACACGGTAAGTGGAGGTATCAGGCTGGTAAACTAAAGTAATACAATGGATATAATATATCTCGATTTCCTTAAGGCCCTCCATTCTAGCTCTCACACCCATGAGCAAAATCACAATATGTAAATGATAGCACGTAAAATAGGTTTCATGAATGGATGAATCGTTGCATCCAAAATTATTGGTTCTCCTTAGTTTTAGCTGTGTGGCCAACCCCCTTGGCAAAATGGCCCATTTCAAACAACCCTGTAAGTGAGAAGTGTCAGAGTGGGGCATTGGATAAGTAAGGCTCCTGGTGTTTTCCAGATGCTGCAGCAGTGACTAGATGAAAAGATGTCCAAGAACCATAATTTTTTTTTCACAAATCTCAAGCAAAAAGTTAGAGGGACTCTGAAGAAATACATGCAGTCTGTACTTCCTGTGTTCAGAATCGCTCAGGCAGAAGCAGAATGTGATAAGACTTGTAAATCCCAAATTACATTCAATTGTGTCTAATAAAGAGATTTTAAAACTTGAGAAAATATATGTTATTACTGGGAAAGAAATACAGGAGTTGAGAAAAAAAGATAATAAGCAGCTGAATTAGATGGAATCGTTCATTGCCTAAGGAAAAACCCATGGCTGTAATAAAAGTAATTATTCTGAATATTGTGTTTCTTGAATTAAAAAAAATGCATTCAGTGGATAGAATAAATAGAACAGATTCCATTTTTGATAGAATTGAAAAAAGAGGTGTGTTAGATAACGAAAACGCTAGTGCTGCATGTGCCTTTATCTGAACTTCTCCTTGATTCTGTGGCGTTAATATGCACTTACGTTGATTACAGACCCATTCCTGTAAAGTTCTTGCAGGCAAAGTACCTAAAAGGCCTGTGTTTGGGGAACACGCAGTTTCAAACTGATGCAGCCTTTTTGATGTAGCAGTGGATGGAGCCCCTAGGCTCACATTAGGGATTCATAGCACATCGGTCCCCACTCAGGGTCATCCCTGTGCGTGGCCTCGTCAGGCCTGTTGCTTGACACTTAATGGGCGAATGGGGGCTCCCATGGGCCTGAGCTCCTCTCTGTCCAACATTTGGGGCTGCTCCAGAGTCTCAGTTCCCACTTTAGCACCCTTGATTGGATTACTAATTTCTCTGAGCCCGTCAAGAGGGGCTGGGGCTGGCTTGGCCACTGGTGGGTGGGTGGGATGGTGTGAGGCTCCGGGAGGCTAGAGCTGGGGGTTGGGTGAGGGCAGCTATTGTCCAGGGCGACAGGAGCCAGATGTCAGTGATGTGAGGGTAGTCACAGTGATTGCTGGCCATGACCGAGAGGGATCCCTAAGGTGAAAACCGGGAAAGGCCAATCTGTCCCTTGGTAGTGGGGTCGGAAGTTGAGACTTGGGTTGAGGGACTTGGGTTGTGGGGACTAGGGAGGCCAGAGGGGCCAGAGCACTGCCAGAGGCTCAAAGCGATGGCAGTACTCAGCCTAGACCACAGCGGGGGCTCTCCTTGCAAATGGGGTTGGACTTAGGGACAGAAGAAGACCTCTTTAAAAGCATTTTTTTTTTAATTTTTTTTTTCAACGTTTATTTATTTTGGGGACAGAGAGAGACAGAGCATGAACGGGGGAGGGGCAGAGAGAGAGGGAGACACAGAATCGGAAACAGGCTCCAGGCTCTGAGCCATCAGCCCAGAGCCCGACGCGGGGCTTGAACTCACGGACCGCGAGATCGTGACCTGGCTGAAGTCGGACGCTTAACTGACTGCGCCACCCAGGCGCCCCAAAAGCATTTTTTTTTAATGCAAATTCGTTCACTGTGAAGTGCAATACATTAAAAACTCATTAGAACTCATTGCCATGTATGATCCTATTCACAGAGACTAGTTTTTCGGATGAGTAGGAAATGGGAGTAGGAACTAGTTAACAAGCAAGAGGAAATAGCCCCCAGAGGGAAGGCACTTTAAAGGAGAACCTGAGCCCCGGGAAAGAGGTCCTCTCAGAAGTGGCCTGAAATGGTCCTTTCCGAGTCTGGCAGGCAGCGCCCAGGAGGTCTTCCAGGCTCGGACGCAAGACAGCAAAGCTAAAAGTAAACATCCAACCCCCCTCCCCCCAAATCCATACCCAGACGCAGGAGCTCTGATTGAAGCAGGTTCAGATTATTCCAGATTTTAAGTGAAATAACAGCAGCACATTCTATCAGATAGGAAATTGCGAATGGCAGATAGGAGATTGGTAGATTTTAATGTAATCGGGAGTTGAGGTTTGTTGAGTAGGGTTATTGCTCTGGAGGTGCATGGAATGAGACGTGACGCGATTGAGTGCGCTGCGTAGAACCCGGCACCACATTCCAGTAATTGTGTTTCGTATTTTCAGGGATGATTACGTAGTGCTGTTTCCTTGTCGGATTTCATCTGTAATTCTATCGCTCCATTTTGAGATGGATAGGTCTCTTGGGATACTCTCCTAACGCTTCCTAATTACGGTTTACCTAAGCTCAGGAAATTCAGTTAGCCAATTCTCTTCCACTTTCATTCAATATTAATAAGAACGCTTGGACAGCATCATTTTAAACACAGTAAAATCTCAAATAAAATGAAGAGATACTAGGTTCTTCTGGGTAATTAAATCTTATAATTAGCTGGGGGGTTAATCAGAAAATCCTTTTGGTTCTAGTTCTTCCTGTTAATTTTTTTTTTCTAGAATTTTCTCTTTTCAGTCTGAATGGCTCCCGAATCCTTTTTTTTTCCCCCCCTCCATGAGTTATAGTCTCCTGGTATCTCAGTTTTAGTTGCCATTTGCTCATTCACCCATTTGTTCAGATTTATTAGAGGGGGCCTCTGAGAGATGAGGAAGACACAATCGTGTCAAAGGCCGATATAGAGACGTATTAACAGTGAATCGAAGGCAAATTCTAGAAGTTGCTTTTTGAACAAACTCTAGTTTATAGTTTTTCATCATTGTCTTATAAAACATGAGTCACACAAAACATCTTGATCGATAGAGAGATTCTGTGTACTTCCTGTTGAACTGAATGAAGTAATTTCAGGATTTTGAAAATCATTTTTCTGTGACAGGGCCTTTTGCTTCATTTCACATTTATAAAATTGACACAGTAAGATGAAATATTCTACTGGCTACTTTTATTTTATTATGACACGTCCTTATTGCCATTTTATTTCATATCTAAGGTGCTCCCAAATGTTTGGACATGATTTCTGAAAGACTTTTTTGCGCTGATTTTCATTATGGTGACACTGACCTTAATTCCACAAGTAAACCCCAAATAGACTTTATAAGATATATCACTATCCACTACGTTTTTTTTTTTTTAGTTTATTTATTTATTTATTTTGAGAGAGAGACAGTCCAAGTAGGGGTGGAGCAGAGAGAGAGAGAAAGAGAGAGAGACAG
>NW_024412434.1:18114347-18171754 GCF_014898765.1 Herpailurus yagouaroundi
GTCCAAGTAGGGGTGGAGCAGAGAGAGAGAGAAAGAGAGAGAGACAGAGAAAGAGAGAATCCCAAGCAGGCTCTATGCTACCAGTGCAGAGCCCGATGTGGGGCTTGAACCCAGGAAGCCGCGACATCATGACCTGAGCAAAACCGAGAGACGCTTAACCAACTGAGCCACCCAGGCATCCCACCATATGCTATTTTTTTAATGTTAAACCAGTAAATTAGGATTTTGCTCACTGCTCAGATGTGTTCAGTGCCTAGCTTTGGGGATATTTATGTTCTCATAGCATATTATTTCCCTGGAGCTTCAATATTGATTAGGCAGCTCCTCCACGTTGGTACCCAGTCTTTGCCATAGTTTGTATTGAGTTAATTTCTCCTTGCTCCGATGATCAGAAACCGTTGCACCACCTTTGTTCATTTTGCTTATTATTATTATTATTATTAATGTTTATTTATTTTTGACATAGAGAGAGACAGAGCATGAGCAGGGGAGGGGCAGAGAGAGAGGGAGACACAGAATTTGAAGCAGGCTCCAGGCTCTGAGCTGTTAGCACAGAGCCCGACGTGGGACTCAAACCCATGAACCGTGAGATCATGACCTGAGCCGGAATCGGACGCTTAACTGAGTGAGCCACCCAGGCACCCCTGTTCATTTTGTTTTTTAAAGAAGAGTCTGTAAAAGCGTCTTCAGGAGGTTCCTAGTGTTTGACCCTAATGCTTTCCTGAAAATGAATATGAAGTATGATTTTATAAAAATGAACTATGGACCTACAGGTTATAAGGCAGATTTTACTCTTTCATGACTAAGATTATTTTAAAACTGTAGTTGTGGTTCAAATATTTACATATTTAAAAATTTTTTTTAATGTTTATTATTTATTTTTTGAGAGACAGAGAGCACGAGCAGGGGAGGGGCAGAAGGAGAGGGAGACACAGAATCTGAAGCAGGCTCCAGGGTCCGCCCTGTCAGTACAGAGCCCCACGCGGGGCTCGAACTCACAGACCATAAGATCACGATCTGAGTCAAAGTCAGAGGCTTAACCGACTGAGCCACCCAGGCACCCCACATATTTTTAAATTCTTAAGTGTTATCCGGTGGCCATATGGCTACCTCAGACACCACTATAGACTCAGCATGGAATACAGGTAAAAGTTATTTTCCCAGTTAAATTTTTTTTTTCAACGTTTATTTATTTTTGGGACAGAGAGAGACAGAGCATGAATGGGGGAGGGGCAGAGAGAGAGGGAGACACAGAATCGGAAACAGGCTCCAGGCTCTGAGCCATCAGCCCAGAGCCCGACGCGGGGCTCGAACTCACGGACCGCGAGATCGTGACCTGGCTGAAGTCGGACGCTTAACCGACTGCGCCACCCAGGCGCCCCCCCCCCCCAGTTAAATTTTTATCTTACTATTCACTTCTCCAAGGTTTACTGACGAAATACTTAGTTGACAGAGAAATTTGTTTATTTTTTGGTTGGGATGAAGAGCTTTGATTGAGATTGCATAGCTCATATGGACACTTAAACATGGATTTTATTTAAAAAAATTTTTTTTTAACGTTTATTTATTTTTGAGACAGAGAGAGAGCATGAACGGGGGAGGGGCAGAGAGAGAGGGAGACACAGAATCCAAAGCAGGCTCCAGGCTCTGAGCCATCAGCCCAGAGCCCGACGTGGGGCTCAAACTCACGGACCGCGAGATCGTGACCTGAGTTGAAGTTGGATTCTTAACCGACTGAGCCACCCAGGCGCCCCTTAAACATGGATTTTAAATGCCATTTTAGATACATTTGCAACTCACGTCCATTGGCATTCTCTCAGAAAAGGCCATGTCCTTCACTTACCGTCCAGTTTTCTGGAACAGTCCCCATCGGAAGGTTGCGTTTGATGGGGTGGTGGGGCCGAATGGAAGTATCAGTGACAATGGAGGCTGGTTGTGTGTTCTCTGTAGCAGAGCTCCCGGGAGGCTGAGCGCTGTGTCTTGACTCAGAAAAGCAATCATGTTAAATGTTCTCAGTACCATAAATCTCCTCTTAAATTATTTCCCTCCTTGAGCTTTTCATCTGAAAATTTAAAAACCGCAACAAACTCTTGTTAGTGGCATGGTAACTTAGCTCACTTTACTCTTGTAATTTTTCAAATTATTTCATCGTTTTTCCCGCTAACGCTACTGGCTGTGAGGCAGTCCTGCATTTCTTGAAAGTCTTATTCTAGGCTATTAGGAGAAAACAATCAGGGTAGAAGAACGTGATCATCGATCAAGCTTAAGACTTTGTTGGGACACCTGGGTGGTTCAGTCGATTAAACGTCCGACTTCAGCTCAGGTCATGATCTCATGGTTCGTGGGTTCAGTCCCTGTGTGGGGCTCTGTGCTGATGGCTCAGAGCCTGGAGCCTGCTTCGGATTCTGTGTCCCTCTCTCTCTGCCCCTCCTCCGCTTGTGCTCTGTCTGTCTCAAAAATAAATAAACATTACAAAAATCATAAAAAAGAGTCTCTTAAAAAAAGAGTAAGACTTTGTCACTCAAAGTGCAATGTTTAGTCAAGTAGGATTGGCATCACCTGGGAGCTTGGTAGAAATGCAGGATATTCGGGGGCACCTGGGTGTCTCAGCGTTAAGCATTCAGCTCATTTAAAAAAAAAATTTTTAATGTTTGTTTATTTTTGAGAGACAGAGACAGAGCACGAGTGGAGACGGAGCAGAGAGAGAGGGAGACACAGAATCTGAAGCAGGCTCCAGGCTCTGAGCTGTCAGCACAGAGCCTGACGCGGGGCTTGAAACCATGAACTGTGAGATCATGACCTGAGCCGAAGTCGATGCTTAACTGACTGAGCCACCCAAGCGCCCCGAGCATCCAGCTCTTGATTCTAGCTCAGGTCATCATGTCGTGGATCATGGGATCAAGCCCCAAATTGGGCTCCTTGCTGACACCACAGAACCTGCTTGGGATTCTCTCTCTCTCTCCCTCTCTCTCTCTCTCTCTCTCTCGCTCTCTCTCTCTCCCCCTCTCTCCCTCCCTCCCTCTCTCTCTGCCCCTTCCACCCCATTCTCTCACTCAAAATAAATAAATAAACTTAAAAAAAAAGAAACAAATGCAGAATATTAGGCCCAATGCCAGACCTCCCGACTGAGAATCTGGATTTTAGTAAAATTCCCAGGTGATTCAGAGGCGCATTGCAGCTTCAGGAGTGTTGCTTTAAGAGGCACCCTCAAAAATGACAGTCCCCGCGAGGGCTCCTGCTGAGTCCCGTTTAAGCGAGCTCTCTGTTCCATTTACTGTGCTGAGCGTGTTCACGCATTGTCTCTTACAAACTGCATCAAATCTGCAGACGGTATTATCCCCATTTTGCGCACGAAGCTGAAAGCACAGAGGAGTTAAAGAACTTTCTTGGAGCTAAGTGCCTAGCGTGCCACGGCTCTGAACTGTGGTCTGTTTGCCACCAGAGTGTATCTTCTTGATCAGGGTGATCTGTTTATTCAGTTCGGAAATGTCTTCAACACTCTCGTTTGGAGTGTTGGAACATAGTTTTGTTAAAAAGGTAAAATCATGCCTCTCATGTAGATAGGAAAATGAACACCTTTGAGAGATTGTGTTTAACTCATCCGTAAAGAAACTGGTAAGGTGTTACAACCAGTTCAAAGGAACAGACAGATTTATAGATCAGGAATATTGAGACGAATGATCAAATAGAGGCAAACCTAATTTTCCCTCTGTGGGGGAGCGTTGTGTCTCCACTGGACATAATTCATTTGTATGCCTGTTGACAAGAATTATTTTGCATTGCTGTCAGCTAGCTGCAATTTATAGAATTGCAAAATAGCTCTGTTAAAAAAAAATTATTCATGACACTTGTTAAGGCGGTAAAGCAGACTGTAGAGTTCTGTCGGGACAGGTATGGGGGCCACCACAATGGGGTGTTTAGCGGAGAGAGATTGGGCTCAACTCTGGGGACAACAAGGATATGGGGGAGTTTATAGCTAAGGAGCACATGGGGGCAGGGGTTAGTGGATGAACACTTACTGAAAGGAGGCATCCGGGTAAGGGGGCATTCTGGCTGAACTGGCCTGGCAGGATTCTCCCTGAAGGCAGGCCAGGGTGGTCAGATATCACCTGGGGAACAGTGGGGGATGAGGAATTGCGTTAGATATTCAGGGTGATCACATGTGGAGCGTAAGGGTTTCGGGCCAAACTGACTCAGCAGGATTCTTTGCTAAAATTGGACTCTGAAGGACATGCCCCAGGACGGGGTCTAGTTGAAAAAGCTCAAGGAACCTGACGACAGTTTGATCAAGGAGAGGGTCTTTTCAGCTCCCATAGGTTCAGATTCGGGGAGGGGGGCAAGTGGTGCTTGCTATAGACCGTGAATAGCCCTCCACTGAAGGTAGATTTCCCCCCATTAGTGGAAGTGGCATCGGATAGTGGTTAAGAACACAGAGCGATAGCACGTGGCTTCAAAACTCCAGTTCTAACTAGCACAGATACATCCTTTAATCTTACCGTGCTGTTTTCCTCATCTGTAAAATGGACAGAGTGCCTACTTTGTATATTTATTTGAGGAATAAATGAGGTGACATATGTATGAAGTGTTTGAAACGACACCTGGTGCCTAACGTCCACGCAATAGATGTTGCCATTGTCTTTATGCTTCACCAGGAGAGCATAGTGGAATTTTTGCTTCAAGGAGTATAGATATTAGTATTGAAAATATACTTAGTTTGTCCAAGATTTTCAAATTTGAAGCATGTTAAGAAAAATCAAACCAGGGGTGCCTGGGTGACTCAGTTGGTTAAGTATCTGACTCTCGGTTTTGGCTCAGGTCATGATCTCACAGATTTCTGGGTTCGAGCCCCGCATCGGACTCTAAGCTGACAGTGTGGAGCCTGCTTGGGATTCTCTCTCTCCCTCTCTCTCTACCACCCCCCCGCTCCCTGTCTGTCTCTTTCAAAATAAATAAATAGACTTTTAAGAAAGTCAGAATGATTTTGGCTGTATCGTGCAAGAAGATATTGTTGATTGATGGTGGGTTAAATAAATACTTAGAAATGCCACAGTGTGGACAAATCCCACCCGACTCCACACATGTGAGCTTATCTCCAGTCCCCAAGGATCTCACCCTTAAGGACAGTGCAGTGAGACACGAATGCTCCAATGCTTGTCACTTGTCTTCCTTTTGTTCCCAACGTGCTTCTATTTTATTTAATCTCTATTTTGACCCTACTGTTGCCCATCTGGATTTGAAGTTTTCATTAATCTCCGGATCAGACTTGTCCTTTTGGTAACTCACTGTTAGTGCTTCCTGTCTGCCCGAAAGGACTCACACCTGCGCCTGGCCAGCCTGTTCCCCTCGGGGCAAGCTGTGGGGCGGAAGGGCTGAAATTTACCAGAAGTGGGAGTCTATGAGGTTCATTACTGTGGATCTTTCCTTCAACATCATAGCGATGGGCAGCGATCTTGTAAATGGTCGAGGGAAAATTTTGTGCTTCATTGGTTAAGTTTGCGTTGTTCAGACAACGCACCTTGGAGTTATCTGGTCCTGATCCTTTGGGAGCAGTTTCACAACTCTGTAAGTTATAGTTAACTCAGCAATACGCAAACGATGTCCTACCAGCAATATGCAAACGACCTGGTAGAGGTCCACTTGATTTCCCCACCCCCTCTCCACTGGTTTTGCCCCCCTTTGGACATTCATCCCGATATTCCTGGTCTATAAATGTGTCTGTGCTGTGGATTCTCCTTTGAACTGATTCTCTCCTTATGAATAGAACAAAATCTTTAACGCGTGTTCATTTCACATCTGTATGAGATGTATGACTTTGCATTTTTGAAAGCTATCTTTCAACAGTGGTAGGGGGCCAGAATACATTATGGCTACTGATTTAGTGGGAGAGAGCTACCCAACTAATCTCTGTCAAGGGTGACCAAAGACAGGCAAACATTAAGGTGAAACCAAGTTAGCAAGAGATTGTTTTGCAGAAACCTGCATTTTCAGTTGGCTGCAGTGTTCATGTGGAAAAGAATGAAGTTCTGCCTGGTCATTTTAAGAGCATTTACTGTTACTTTGAATTACGTGACATCCGCCAAAACACAGATTCACAGTTCCTTGAAATTAATATTACAGAAAACAGCCAGCGCTCATTCTGCAAAGTCAGCCTGATAAGTGCGCGTTTACCTGTCTGTCCTCCTCACCAGACTCGTTGCTTTAAGGCAGCAAGGACACTGTCTTGTCCACTGTCCTATCTCCGATAGCCACCATTGCCAGTGGCCCAGGCTATGGGCTCCATTGATACATGGCTAACGACTGAACAAAGAGGCAGCCCAGGGTCCGCCCCTCATCTCTGTAAGGTGCCAAGACTTGGTTTGGCCAGTTCCTGTGTGTAAAGGCAGACTTGTGTTAACCAGGCTGCTAGAATAATCAAGCTATGCAGTGGGCTGAGTACTTGGCCTTCGTCTCTCAGGGAAACTATGGGGGGGGGGGCACGTTAATAATTAGAACCTTTGCTTGATGACGTTGAAGTCAGAGCATAGGTGGTCACTGTCACCTCTTACACGTCTCTATAGGGGGGTTTCCGGTGGTGGTCAGGAGACACTCCTGGCTTATAGCTCCTCTTCCCGGGAGGAGGGAAGGAGCCTGAGAAGTAAATGGGAAAATTCCCATTCATTGGGCTCTTTCCAGTTTTAGGCTGCATTCTCCATCTGTTAAAACGTTCTTTCTTCTGAGAGAGTAAAACTGATTAGGTTTTACGCTTTTCATCTAGATAACACCTTCCAGTTTTGCCCCCTTTATGACCACCGGACAAAGGATTTGCATGGTCTTGAAAGTCCTTAGTCACCTACGGACATTATTCTTTGGGATATTTTACTTCTCCAGGGGACAATGGCATGATGGCATTCACTGCAAGTGATGCTCAGAAGGTGATGTAAACTCTGTTTTCGAGGTCCTGGTGGTTGCCCACTGAGTACTGGGCACATTATTTTGTAGGGGTTGAATCACTTTTTTTTTTTTAAAGAGGTTTTTTTTTTGCATCCTCAGAGGCTTAATTTTTATCCTCTTGCAGGAGCTGTGTGGTCCTTAAGCTTCCTGCTATTTTGTGAAATTTTGCCAGGTGGCTTTGTAAAGTGATCGCTTTTGACTCAAGGCTGTTTTAAAGAGACAGAATTTCTAAAAAGCAGATCAGCCACACAGATAATGATGGCAGAAATGCTTGTTTCTGTGTACGTTTTTTCCCCCCAGTTCTTATTAAAGAGTTTTTTTTTTCCCTCTGACATATACTGAAGTGATTGAAGATGTGCCTGAAGTCTTGGTTGCCAGACCCAAATAAACAAATTCTATAATTAAATAATACAAGCCATCAGAATCCATAATGTAAGACTTGCAAGGAATGGAGAATTTGTACCGTTTAGCAGTTAGCAAACTGTCGGTGAAAGAGGAGCCCGGAGTCTTTGGGGCTGCATCCTGGATGGCTCTGTAGGTCCAGTCAAGAAGTGTGGAGCCTGTCCTGAGGTGGCTGGGGGGGGGGGGTCCCAGATGGACTTAGCCCAGGGAAATGACAGGATCCAATGTGCATGCGCAACACCACCCCCAGGGGGCAGTTAGGATGGAGCAAAGGGGGAGAGAGGTTGGTTGAGGTGTTTGGAGAAAGCAGGCTGGCTGAGGAGACAAGGCGATTGGAGGGAGTCCTGGGGAATGCTGTCACTGAAGACCAGCCAGTTATGTAAAAGTAACAGGCAGAACAGGAAGAAGAATCCTGAAGAACAGGGAGAGAGGACTGTGATGGGAACCAGGTGCAGCGTGGGGGGTCTGCGGCTCAGATGGCGGGACATAAAGGAGGACTGAAATAACCCCTGGCTTTGGTGATGCCTCCCCAGAACAGTTTGGCGGATTTGTGGGGAAAGAAAAGTGAACGCAGCGGGGTACAGTTGGAAGGCGAGGCAAGGCATTAGGCAAAGGAGAAGAGCAGAATGAGTTTTGTTTGGTTCTGACCTTGAGATGGCAGAGAATTGAGCCTGAGGAGGAGGAGGGGGCAGTGGGAGGGAAAGGGTGAAGGTTCAATGGAGAGCAAAATGAAGGGGGCGGGTCCAGATCTCAGGGGAGACGGGGAGGGAGGGGATGGCAGGTGGATTATCCTTTTGTGGAGCAGAGAGACTTTTTCCTCTAAGAAGGAAAGTAAGGATGTCTGATCCCTAAAGATCAGTTCACACGTGGCAGCGACATTTTTCTCTGAGACGGGACGCATGATTGAGAAGTTCAGAGGGCAGAGAACGGTAAGTGGGTAGGTAGCCATTGAGGGAAATGGGAAGAGAAGGTAGCTGGCGACATGTAACATTATCATCAAGGTGGAAAAAGGCTGAACGGATCAGGCACCATGCCTTTATCAAGGCACCAACCACCTACCTGTATGATTTTTTCCCCAGCAGTCCTGAGGGGTCAGGTGCAGCCATGTAGTATACCAGGGGCTGTCGTGCTCCATTACTGCAGCTTTGCAAGGTGAAGTGACAGAATGCCAAGGGAGCAGGCGACTGAGAGCACTGAAAGGATGCCACGAATGTCACAAATGAGTAGGTAGGCAGTCTCACACAGTGACTCATGAGCAGAGACTGTGATCTCATAATGGAGTGATTAAAGAGGCATTGGCAGGGTAGTTAGAGCCATCTCTGCTCTCTGATCTGGGAGGCTGCAAGCACTGACTTGATCCAAGGTCTAGTGCCTCTCCAGGAGGATGGCCAGTGTCTCTTCTTCTTCTTCTTTTTTTTAATTTTTGTTTTAATGTTTATTTTTGACAGAGAGAGAGAGAGAGAGCGAGCGAGCACGAGTGTCTGAGCCGGGATGGTCAGAGAGAGAGGGAGACACAGAATCCGAAGCAGGCTCCAGGCTCTGAGCTGTCGGCACAGAGCCCAACACGGGGCTCAAACTCATGAACCCAAGATCATGACCTGAGCCGAAGTGGGACGCTTAACTGACTGAGCCACCCAGGCTCCCCATGCCAGTGTCTCTTCTGTGACTTGTCTTGGGAGCAAGCCGTGTAGCTCAGTAGGTCATAGGTCGCCCAATCCTGTCTTTACCTAATTCTAGTAAGAAGTGTGTTAGAAGAGCCTTCACCAAAAAATTGAAATAAAATTGAAATTAAAAAAAAAAGTCTGAGTCAACAGAAATAGAATTCTTATTTTGAGCCCGAAAAAGTCTGGCCCCACGGGTTTTGGTTATTAGAGCTCATCTGGCAGCCCTCCTCATTCCTGTGCTTTTTCTCCCTAGACTCAACTGCTCAGACTATGAACTTGAGTTCGTTTGTGGCAGGGGGGCCCTCCATTGATGTCCTGACTTCTGCCTGCCTAGGAACTTCCTCACAGCAGGCTGTGATGTGCTTCACCTCTGTAGCTTCCCTTTTCAAGTTCTCCCTGACACCTGCTGCTTTCAGCTGGGCTGTTCCAACCCGATTGCCGAGAATCCCTGCTGGGTTACATATCAGCCCACACTTGTCTCGTGGCAATCTCTTGCTCTGCCAGGTTGGCTCTGACTCCAAGTCTTTAGAATCCCTACTTGTACCGTGATCATTTTTTCTCTTTTGACTTGTCTGAGAGATATCCCCAAATCCAGAAGTTAGAGAGGACTCAGACGTCTATCTTCATCGGCGGTGGGGGCCAGCTTCTCAAATAGGGTCTGTCTCCGGGTCATATCTTCTCTCAAATCAGAACGGCGAAAGTTTCTTCTTTTACTCTCCAAAGAGCAAGGGACTCTTTTGTGGTTCTCCTAAAGCTCTCAGATCCAAGCCACATCTAACTCTTACTTATTCTCACAGCAGAGAGGTCTGACGGGCTAGCCCAACCAGATGATCTCACCTTCTCCCTGGAAGGCCTAATGCTCTCCACATCTCCCAGGACTCCTGGTGTCTCTTAGGGTCTCAGGTATTCAAGCATTTCAAAACATGGCAGTTCTGTTAATTTGTATTTCTGTCTTGAATAACAAACATAGTTTAAAACACCATGCGCGAGGAGGAGACTTCTCTAGAGGGCAGCAAAAGGGGCTGTATCGATCAGATGCCTCATGTAGACAAATGTCTGAAGTTCACAGGTTCTGTCTATGAGTATCTTAATGCCTTCCTAGGCAGGTTTTAAGGACATTAGATGAAAAGGAATAAAACGTATGAAGTCTCTGAATGAGAAGAGGACAGGAAAAAAACAGAAAGCAAAGAGAACTAACTCCGGGGACTTCCCTTTCTGTTCCTCTCACGGTGAAGCAGCTTCTAGGGGTGGGAGAAGTTTCTGACCCCTGTGTTCATAACCATGACTGGTTTGGGGAAGGAATACAATGATGCCTTTAGGAGAATACAAAGGGACCATGTATTTAGTGACTTCTGGGTGGGTTTTGAAAAATTTTTCTTTAATGTTTATTTATTTTTGAGAGAGAGCAACAGAGGGCCAACAGGAAAGGGGCAGAGAGAGAGGGAGACACAGAATCGGAAGCAGGCTCCAGGCTCCGAGTTGTCAGCACAGAGCCTGACGTGTGGCTCGAACTTACGAACTGTGAGATCATGACCTGAACCAAAGTTGGACGCCTAACCGGCTGAGCCGCCCAGGCGCCCCAACTGCTGTGTATTTTTATACACACCCGTGTAAGCCCTTGTCTTAGTCTGTTGAGGCTGCTGTAATGAAATACTATAGATTGAGTGGCTTATAAGCAACCCAAATGCATGTCTCTGTTCTGGAGACTGGAAGTCCACGATGGTGGCACCTTCAGATTTGGGGAGGGCTCATTTCCTCAGAGACGGTCTTCCTGTCACTGTAACCTCACATGGCAGAAGGGGACCGGACTGGGCATGTCAGGCTGACTTTATAAGGGCACTGATTGCATTCATGAGGCTCCCTCCCCCCTCCGTGACCTTCATCACCTGCCAAGGGGTCAGAATTTCTATATGCGAATTCTGGGGGGACACAGACATTCCCTCTGTAGCATCCCTATAACTACTCTATTGAGTAAAGATTTTTAAAAAGGAAATGGTCAAGCCTGGACCTACCGATACTACAGACTCTGTTTTTTTGCTATGACTTTCTACTCTGTCTTCACTTTATACCAGATCCTCTCATTTGCTTTCCATCGGTCTGTCTGTGATTTCAGTTGGGCAAAACTGTTCTGACTTTTTATTAACAAAGATCCTCTCCAATTTAAGGCAAGTTGGAGGATGCTCAACCCTTATTGGTGCCTCCTGGTCACAGTCCCACAATTCAATATTGCAAAGCCATCATAATTCAAAGCACTGTTGGCTGGGTAATTCGCTTCATTAGCGATGCTGCCTGAATAAAATACACAGCAAATTCGAAATAAACAAATCCTTGGAAGGTACGATGATACAATTGGAAAGCACAGAAGGTCAGGCATGGAGGCAGAGGAGGGAGAAGGAGGAAGGCAGCGGGGGAGGGGGAGAAAAATCGGATCAGGATGGAGAGGGATTCTGTGAGCCTCTAAGTGCTCTGTGGACAGTGTTTTTAGAAAGCATTTCTGCACCATACCAGCGAATTAATTATGAGGCTGTCTTGTGTCTATCTTTACCTCCACACCTCCTGCTCCCCTCACTTCCCATATCCAATTTATTCCAAAGTCCTGTCCATCTCAAGTCTGTCAGCTCGTGACTCCCGCTTTGCAATCAGGTTGGGCCCGTGGCTGGCGCTGGCTGGGCTAATGCATTCAGGTGCTGGGTCGGACTTTCCAGCGCTTTCTTCTCCTGCCACGGCAGGTACTGAAGCGGGTTGTGGAGATGAAGGTGCCACAGGACCAGAGCTGTCTGGGTCCGTGCATCACAAGGAGCACAGCTGCCCAGGGTAGCTCGGTGGGCATGCGAGCGATCGAGGGGCAGACCTTGCCGTGTAAAGCTGGGTGTGTTGTGATCACATCGCGGTCCACCGTATCCTGACTAGTGACACAAACCGCCCTCCTCTCTCTCCTAACCTGCCCCCCTTTTTGGCAGCCCTATCACCTCTCGTTTCGTTTCTCAGCGAGGCGAACCTCTTAAAACATACATCAGTGTCACATTACTCTCCTGCTTCCCCATGTTATTAGGATAGATCTATAACACTCTGGGCTGGCCCCCATTCTGGGGTCTTTGTACCTGCTTTTTCCTCTACCTGGAACCTTCCCCCCACTTCCCAAAGTTCACCCAGCTCACGGAGATTATCCTTTCCATCTCTGCCCTAAGCACCACTGTCTCAGAGGCCCCCTCAGGATGTGGGGGAGGGTCTCCTTGTTACACTCCACCGTCACATCCACTGCTGTTTTCATGATCCCAGTGACAGTTCCTAATTCTGTATTCATTTGTGTGGCTCTTTGTTTGTTCAAGTATCTTTCTCCCTGACCCGAAGGCCTGCTGTGTCAGGGAAAGGACCCTTGTCTGTTACAGCTGCCTAAGCATCCTGTGCCTGCCCCTAGCCCATACCAGGTTCTCAGCAGAAATGTTCAGGATGAATAAATAAATGCATTTAATGCTAAGTCAGAACTGTACATGTATTTTGGGAGTCTCAGGAAAGTGATACTGGATATTTTTTTTTTTTGAGGATTTACTGTTTCAGTCATGGTACCAAGGGCTTTACATTATTTTCTATATCATGTATATATCACGACGATAACAGAATGGGGGGGGTGGTCAGACTAGAGACGTGGAAGCTGAGGTCTGGTGTGATTAAATAGCACAGGTGTGTTTTCAAGGCTCATGAGGCCGCCCAACTCCATAATCCATTTCCTTCCCTTGATTTTTAATTTGGTTTCTGTCCAACTCCAATTTTCCAAGTTCGTGAAACAATAGCAACCGACCTTTATATCACAGCATTATAAAAATCAAGCGCCAGGTTTCCCTTGCTTTCTTTTTGGAGAGACCTACTGATCTCCAGTGTCTGCGTGCTTCCTGCCAGAGACAATGTCTTTGAAAAATGTTTATGTCCTATGCAGTCTTAAAACTAGTCAATAATGTGTTCGTTGTAAATACGAACCACAAAATATGAAAACCTGAAAATATGAAGTCTTCCACAGAGAGTTCATTTCCGTTTGACTTTATAGTGCGAGATTTTTTTTTTTTTTTTAATTGAGACCCGTCAGAGGTGAAAATACCCATTTCCTTTTCCATGGGGAAATCCATTATGGAATGAAATTCAGACTTCATTTGGGCGTGCTTTATCAATTAAATCTGCATTTCGTTAACAACATCCTATACCTCTCATGTTAAATCAATCTTTTTAAAATCTCTTTCATGAAACAGCACATATCTGAATGAGAAGTCGCTCCGGCTGACGGAAACATGCAAAAGTCTGCAACACGGCTTTGCGACTTTATCTAGCAAAGTAAAAAGGTAAGTTCTACTTTTCACACTTAATTTAATTGTAAAATCGGTTTTTTGCATTCAAAATATTTTACAGCACCTTTGCAACCATTTGGAAAATAAGACTGTGTTCATGCTGTGGCTTGACCTTGGGCTCTGAGAAGCTCTCTCTGGCGAGGAGAGTGGACAGAGCAGACCAGGGTAGCGGGGATTCAACGTATCTGTCCCTGGATCCACGTTCACTAAAACACCATGTAGTTTTACTGGCTAGACTTTTCTAGGCCATCATTGGACCCTATCCTAGAAAAAGGCGCATGTATTTGTACTGAATTGCTTATATCCAGAAGGGTAACAGATTTACCCCTCGTCCTAACTGTAGGTCACCTTAAACTTCCCCCCTGCTTCTAATCCTGTATTTTATACCATCTTCTTCATACTGGGAAGGTGGATCTAAAAGCTCCAAGCTTCGCATATGGAAGGGCCCTTGGTGGCCTGAGACTGATGGGGGTGGTATTGCCTTGACTATACCTGGAAGGAGCAGAATCTGACAGTGCTGGGTGAAGGCTGGGCAGGTGGGGTAGGGGGGCCTGTGGTTACACCTGTAATCTTCCTCAGAGGAGCAAAGCTGAGTTGGATGTAGTGTTGATGATACTAAAGGGAACCCAGGATCTGTGAGGTAGGTCTCCCTGGAGAGTGGCACACAGACTGTCCCAACTCTTTGGGCAGAAAAGGGAAATGTTTCACAGTGTAAGTGTTCCTGCTGTGTAAGGAGCCCCACACATTTTACTTGGAGACCTCAGCTACTATTCTGGGCCAGAGGAACATATCCAGTGCAGGAAGACGGTACCAGGGTGATCACCCTTGACGTCCCGAGCGTCTCTCTTTGTCTGAGCCTCTTGATTGCCTGGATCCTTGAAATTGTTAGCGAGGCCTGATCCTGGGTAAGATCCTGATTTGAGTTAATCAGGTGTGACCATCCAATCCTGTATGTTAGCTCAGTTAATTACAAAAGGATAGCCCTAATAAAATTTTGGTTTTCTTTTCCTTAAATTCCAACGGATGGGCCTTAAGCTTTCTGGAAAAATCCACTGTGCCCCGTACCTTACATCTGCCACACCTGATCTACTCCTCTCCCTAAGTTTAGTGTGTGCCTTTCTTTGCCCTGGAATGTTGACCAATGAGAACTTCATCAATATATTCCTTTCTCCTTTTGTCATCTAGTTTTCTTTGGATTTGACCCAGAGGGGAGCACTAGAAGGAGAATGGAAAGAGGGAGGAAGGAAAAAGATCTTGCTTGGTGGTGTTGCTTTAGGTTAACTACCTCCTTGACCAAAGGAAAGTGCTGCATCCTGAATGAAGGTCGTGACTTTTGTTAGGTGCCTCTTTGTCCCATTCCCTCTGCCTTCATTCTCTTCATTGGACTCTTCAGTTCAGGAAGAAGCTGTTAACAGTCCCCTGGCATTGTACTTGTGTTTCCCTGCATCCAGCCCAAGCCTTTTGAAAAAGTCCCTCTTTAAGCTCTTCTTAAATGACACAACTGAGTGGGCCATCATTTCTGCCAGGACCCTTGCTCACCAGAGATGGGCCAGAAGAAACTCTTAGAAAGGCTTCCCTCCTTGCACGATCGATTTATTGAATTTGGGGAATGGACTTAAAGTAGCACACGCGTCACCGACGGTGCAGCGCGTCTCTTTTGGGCATGTTGTAGCTGTTGTTTTGTTCGATGCGTGTGGGGGTTTACAGGCCTTTTTCTGAAACTTGTCCCACGGATCTCGAATCCCAAACCTGCCACATGCTCCATGTGTCGGCCTTGCGGCGCATGTTGAAAAGCTGGTCCGTGCTCTACCCTGTCACAAGCCAGTTGGACTCCTTGTCTGACTCAGCAAGTGAAAGTTGCCATTGACTTTCCTCAGCGTTCTGTCTGACATGAACTGTTCTTGCTCCCCAAAGTGACAAGAGTCCTCAACGTAAGGACCATCCATAGTTGTGCGTTGGAGCAAAGCACTTGAGTCAGCATGGGAGAAAATTCTTTAATCGTGGAAGGTGTTTTTTTTTTTTTTTTTTTTAAGGCCAGAATTGAACAACTTTATTACGTGTGTCAACAAGGACGGTTAGCTGCAGTGTGCTAATGAGAATGTCTGTGTGCATGCCCTTATGTTTGCTCTCTCACTTTTCTATTGTTTTGGATTTGGTGCTAAGACCTCTTCTCTGCCATTCTTTAGGGGGATGCATTTCCATTATGCACACAATTTTCGACTAGCTCACATAATTAGCCTGCGCTGGTGTTCTGTTTGGCAAAGGTCTAGAGAGAGCAAGCATGAATTGCCCATTGTTATGAAAGTGTTATTTTGCACACAGGAGACTAATTTTTTTTCAGCTGCATCGTCTATTGTCAGGAATTGTGTGTTCTGCGACTCGGTATTATTACGGATTTACAGGGGACAATCGGGAAGGCCATTCAATATATAGTGATAAAAAGTAATTTCATTTTCTTAGAAATAATTATTTAGCTCTGTCTTTTGTCATGGTCTGTTAAAGACTTAGAATCTTCTCATTCTTCAGCCAGTTTGTCTCTTTCAGTTTGCTAAAATAGAATCTAGGAAGACAGAGTCATAGTGGGAGGGAAATTGCTCTTTTTCTCCTTTGGTCTTTAGTCCAGTTTTAAATAAAAGAAAATTAAACAGTTGCCACTTGGAGGACAGCAGGATGAGAACTGTGTACCACAATTCTTTATTGTCTAAGACTATGAGCTCTGGGGATGTGGTACCATCCCGTTGCCTTGCTGAAGCCAAAGAGTGTGGGTGGTTGTAGCACTCACCTGCTCCCTGGCTGGGGCAGGTGAGTGTGAGTGGTCATGGTATTCTCCTGCACCCAGCCAAGAGCTGGCATGCACTCACAGACAAGGCACATCCCACTATTCCTGAAACTCACTGGTGGGCGCACATTGTCAAAACATTTTCCTGCTGCCTTTTTGAAGTCAGCAAGCATGTCCCAACCCCAACACTGGCTGCCCAGTTAAAGCCAGTGGGAATATGCAGTCCACACAGGGAACACCCTTTGATTGCCTGGCCATGGTGGCCAAGGGGGCTGGAGTCCTTAAGCTTCCCAGAAAGGTAACAATTCAGAGGGTACTTACTGGCAGGCCACCACGCCTGGGGCACCACACAGACAGCAGACTGAAAAACAACTGTCATGCTCTGAAAAAGGCCTCCTTCCTCGGCCTGGAGCTTTAGCCTGAGGGACAGGCTTTAGATTCCCCACATATCTGGAGGCTGAGGAAGTGCTTCCAGGGAGGCACTATCTTTGAGCAGCACCCTGGCCTCTCTGCAGCTTGATGAGACCCCCCAGTAAGAAGGTTATATACTCATCCTGAGCCCCGATTTTTGCACTCTTGCCCAGAGGACACCTCTGGATCTCCTGCATGATTGTGACCCCACAGGAGTGTATATATTCACATACTTTAGAAGCTGCTGCCTGAGGGTCTGGCTTCCAGTCAGCCTGAAACTTGGTGCTAAATGGGGTTCCTGCCCTTGGAACGCTCACAGTTCTTGGCACACTCTTAAAAACAGAGACAAATCAAGAATAAATTGTGTGGTTTAGACAATCACAAAGGTGCAAGAGCTAGGGCCAGGTTGAACAAGAAGGTTCATCACCTACCCAAGGCCACTTCTTCAACACTGTGAGGGGTAACTGCTTCACCTACTACACAGAATCAAACACAGAGTCAAACAACATGAGGAAACAGAGAAATATGTTCCTACTGAAGGAAGAAGGCAGAAGCTCAGAAAAAGACCTTCATGATATGCAGATAAATAATCTACCTGATGAAGAATTCAAAGCAATGGCCATCAAGTTGCTCACTGAACTTGGGATGAACACCATGAGAGTGTCAACAAAGAGAACGAAAATGTAAGAAAGTACCAGACAGAAGTCACAGAGCTGAAGAATACGATAACTGAACTGAAAAATACACTAGAGCAGTTCAGCAACAGACTGAATAAAACGGAAGAACAGATTGGCAAGCTGGAAGACAAAGCAGTGGAATACACTTAGAGCAGCAAACAGAAAGACTTAAAAAATGAAGATAACTTAAGAGACCTAAGGGACAACACCCAGTGGAACAGCATTTACATCATGGGGGTCCCAGAAGGAGAAGAGGGAGAGAAAGGAGCAAAATAGTTATTTGGAGAAATAATGGCTAAAAAATGTCCTAACCAACCTGGTAAAGGAAAAAGACATCCAGGTCTAAGAATCCAGAAAATCCAAAATAAGATGTGTCCAAAGAGATCCATACCAAGACACATTATAATTAAAATGTCAGAAAGAGAATATATTAAAAGAAGCAAGAGAAAAGCAAATTGTTATTGACAAGGGAAAACCTGTAAGTCCGTCAACAGATTTCTCAACAGAAAATTTGCCAGGTCAGAAGGGAGTGGCAGGATATATTCAAAGTGCTAAAAGGAAAGAAAAAAAAACAACCAAGAATACTGTACCCAACAATGTTATCATTCAGAATTGAAGTAGAGGTAGAGTTTTCCAGAACCCAGAAGCTAAATGCCTACTGCTACTAAGGTGGCCTTGCAAGAAATGTTAAAAGGGACTTTTTAAGCTGAAAAGAAATGGCACTAATTAATAACAAGAAAATCTGAAAGTAAAAATCTCACTGGGAGAAGCAAATATATAGTAAAGATAGTGTATTAATCACTTAAAAAACTATTATAAAAGTTAAAAAACATAGTTAAAATCAACTAAAACTCCAATAATTAAAGTCTACATAAAATAAAAAGAAGTAAAATGTGATCTCAAAAATATAAAATGTGGCAGTGATGGAATAAAAATGTAGAGTTTTAGAATGTGTTTAAATTTAAATTGCTATCAACTTAAAATCTATACATAAGATGTTATATACCTAAGGTGATATACATGAATCTAATCGTAATTACAAAGCAAAAATTGTAGTAAATACACAAAAGAAAATGAGAAAGGAATTTAAATCTAACACTAAAGAAAGTCATCAAACCATAGGGGAAGAGAGAGGAGAAGAAAGGAACTGAGAGGAACCACAAAAACAGCCAGAAGACAATGAACAAAATGACAGCTTACCAATAATTACTTTAAATGTAAATGGATTAAACTCAGCAGTCAAGAGACATAGGGTGCATGAAGGGATTAAATAAAAAAAGAGCGCCTGGGTAGCTTAGTCAGGTAAGCATTCAACTTCAACTCAGGTTACGATCCCACAGTTCATGAGTTTGAGCCCCGCATTGGGCTCTGCACTGACAGCTCAGAGCCTGGAGCCTGCTTTGGATTCTGTGTCTCCCTCTCTCTACCCCTCCCCCACTTGTGTGCATTCTCTCTCTCTCTCTCTCTCTCTCTCTCTCTTTCTCAAAAATAAATAAACGTTAAAAAAAAAGACACATGTATATAGTGCCTACAAGAGACTCATTTCAGAAGGAAGGACACACACAAACTTAAAGTGAAGGGATGGAAAAAGATATTTCATGCAAATGGAAATTGGAAAGAAATTTGGTATAGCTGTATTCATATCAGACATAATAGACTTTACAACAAAGACTGTAATAAAAGACAAAAAGGGGCACTATGTAATAACAAAGGGGTCAATCCGACAAGAAGACATAATATTTATAAATATATTTGCACCCAATGTAGAACACCAAAATATATAAGACAAATATTAACAGATCTAAGGGGAGAAATTGACAGTAGTACAATAATAATATGGGACTTTAGTACCCCATTTATATCAATGGGTAGATCATCCAGACAAAATTGATAAGGAAACAGTGGCCTTAAATGACATGTTAGATCAGATGAATTAAATACATATATACAGAACATTCATCCCAAAACAGCAAAAGATACATTCTTGTCAGGTGCACATGGAACATACTCCAGTATAGATTCCATGTTAGGACACAAAACAATAAAGAAGATTGAAATACTATCAAGCATCTTTTCTGACCACAATGTTATGAAGCTAGAGATCAGTAACAAGAAGAAACCTGCAAAAACTACAAATATGTGGAGATAAACATGTTACTTAAACAACTACTGGGTCATAGAAGAAATCAAAGGAGAAATTTTAAAAATAATTAGAATAAAATAAAATCTGAAATATGACATACCAAAATCTATGGGATGTAGCAAAAGTGGTTCTAAGAGGGAAGTTCATAGCAATATAGGTCTACCTCAAGAAGCAAGAGAAATCTCAAATAAACAATTTAACTTTACATGTAAAGGAACTAGAAAAAGAAGAACAAATGAAGCTCAGAGTTAATAGAAGGAAGGAAATCATTAAAGCTCAAACTGGAAATAAATAGAGACTAAAAAGACAAGAGAAAAGATCAATAAAAACAGGAGCTGGCTCTCTGAAAAGATGGGGAAAAAAAAACCTTTTAGGTAGTCTCACCAAGAACAAAGAGAGAAGGTTCTAATAAAACCATAAATAAAAGACAAGTTACAAAAGATACCACAGAAACACACAGGATTTTAAGAGACTACTGTGAACAATTATATGCCAGCAAACAGGACAATCTAGAAGAAATGGATAAATTCCTAGAAGCTTACAATCTTTCAAGATGGCATTGTGAAAAAATAGAAAATCTTAATATACTGGTCAAGAGTAAAGGGATTGAACCACTAATCAAAAACCTTGCAGCAAAAGTCCAGGACCATACAGCTTCACTGGTGAATTCTACCAAACATTTAAAGAAGATTTAATACCTGTCCTTCTCAGGCTCTTCCACAAAATTGAGGAGAAGGGAACACTTCCCAACTCATTTTAGGAGACCCTTTTATGAGACCTTAATGCCAGACCAGGCAAGGTTAACCACAAAACAAAAAAAGTAAAGAAAATTACAGGTAATATCCCTGATGAACATAGATGCAGAAACCCTCAACAAAATATTAGCAAACCAAATTGAGAAATACATTAAAAGGGTATACACCATGATCAAGTGGGATTTATTCCAGGGATGCAAGAATGGTTCGACATCTGCAAATCAGTCAATGTGATATGCTACATTAACAAAATGAACAAAAAAATCATCGTATGGTATCTTGATGTGAGAAAAGTTTTGACAACATTCAATATCTGTTTATATTAAAAACTCTTAGCAAAGAAGGTATAGAGAGAATTACCTCAACGTAACAAAGGCCATATATGACAAACTCATAGTTGTTATACTCAAGGGTGAAAACCTAGAAGCCTTTCCTCTAAGATCAGTAACAAGACAAGGATGCCCATTCTCCCCACTTTTATTCAGCATAGTATTGGGAGTTCTAATCACAGCAATTAGGCAGGAAAAGAAATAAAAGGCATCTAAATCGGAAAGGAAGAGGTAATTAAAACTGTCACTATTTGCAGATGACATGATACTATACATAAAAAACCCCAAGAACTTCACCAAAAAACTATTAGAACTAAAAAATAAATCCAGTAAAGTTGCAGGATGCAAAATTAATATACAAAAATATGTTGTATTTCTATACACTAATAATGAACTATCAGAAAGAGATAACCAGGAAAACAATCCTATTTGTAATTGCATCAAAAAGAGTGAAATACATAGGAATAAATTTAACAAAGGAGGTGAAAGACCTATGGTCTGAAAACTGTAAGACATTGATGAAAGAAACTGAAGAAGATACAAATAAATGGGAAGAAATTTTGTGCCCATGGATTGGAAAAGTTAATATTGTTAAAATTTCCATACTACCCAAAGCCATGCACAGATTCATTGCAATCCTTTTCAAGGTTCCAGTGCCATTTTTCACAGAACTAGAACAAATAATTCTAAAATGTATATGGAAACACAAAAGATCACTAATAACCACCACAATCTAGAGAAAGAATAACAATGTCAGAGGTATCATGCTCCCTGAATTCAATCTATATACTACAGAGATTAGTAATTAAAACATTATGGTTTTGGCACAAAAACAGACATATAGATCAATGGAATAGAATAGAGTGCACAGAAATAAATCCACGTATATAGTCCATCAGTTTCCACGAAGAAGGCAAGAATATACAATGAGGCAACGACCATCTCTTCAATAAATGGTGTCAAGAAAACTGGGTACCTTACATGCAAGAGTGAAGGTTGACACTATCATATACCATATACAAAAATTTTAACTCAAGTGGATTGAAGTTTTTAATATAAGACCTGAAACCACAAAACTCCTACAGGAAAACAGGTGGTAAGCTCCTTGAAACTAGTCTTTGCAATGAGTGTGTGTGTGTGTGTGTGTGTGTGTGTGTGTGTGTGTGTGTGTTTATGTGTATGTTTTGGATCTGACTCCAAAAGCCAGGAAAACAAAAGCAAAAATAAACAAATGGGACTACACTATGCATCTTTACAACAAAGGAGACCCTCATCAAAATAAAAAGGCACCCTACTAAATGGGAGAAGATATTTGCAAATCATATTTCCAAAAGGGTTAATATCCAGAGTAGATGAAGGACTCACACAGCTCAGTGACAAAAAAAAAGAAAAAAAGAAAAAAAAAAAAGACAAGAAAGGAGTACTGGCCAGGATGTGGGAAACAGGAACCCTCGTGCACTATTGGTGGGAATGTATACTGGTCCAGCATCTATTGAGAACAGCATGGAGACTGCTCAAGAAAAAGAAAAATAGAACTACCGTATGGTCCAGGAATTACACTATTGGGTATGTATCTGAAGAAAATGAAAACACTAATTGTAAAAGATACATCATCCCTATGTTCATTACAGCATTATTTCTAGTAGGCAAGATGTGGAAACAACCTAAGTGTACATCGGTGGTTGGATGGATAAAGATGTGTTACAAACTCTCTCTCTGTCTCTGTCTCTGTCTCTGTCTCTCTCTCTCACTGAATACTACACAGCCATAAAAAAAGAATGGAATGCTGCCATTTGCAGCAACATGGATGGATTGAAGTATTAGGTTGTAAAATAAGTCAAAGATAAATATCACACAATTTCACTTGTATGTGAAAAACAAACAGAAGAAAACCCAGACTTAAAAGATACAGAGAACAGATGGGAGGTTGCTACAGAGGAGGGGGGTGAGCAGGGTGGTTGAAATGGGTGAAGGGGTCAGGAAGTACAAACTTACAGTTATAAAATAAATAAGACACAGGGTACAGGGTACGGTATATGGAAGAGAGTCAGTAATGTTAATTTTGGTTGAGAGATGGTATCTGGACTTACTGTAGTAATTTCTCAGTGTATACAAGTGTTGAATCACTATGTTGTACACCTGAAACTGACATAATATTGTATGTCAACTATACCTCAAAACAAAACAAAGCAACAACAATAACAAAAAACACACTGGTTCCAAAGAGCTTGTTCACATTTTTGTCCCGGGTGCCTATCACTGGCCTCAGCACGTAGTAGTTGTTTGGTAAATATTTGATGAATAATTAGATGAGTGAATGAATATATTTCTTAGGTCTCCAAAGCATTTTGTATCCTACCTTTAATTTCTAGCTCTTAAAAAATTAGCCACAAATCCATAAACTTGAACTCCTTTTGAAACCAATAGTTATTTTTCTCTTTTCCTTAATTTGAATCTCTAGTTTTGTCCATTTTTTCCTAGGCTATCCTTTCCCCTTGAATATTTCTCTGAGTTTCTCCAGCCCAATCCTTCTCATCAAGTTGTGTCCCAGATAAAATATTATGCTGTACTAAAAGTGCTATCTAGCTATATGATCAATGCTAGTTTGCTCATTTTTCAGTATGGCAAAGATTATGTGTAATGTTTTCTGCTTACATTTTTTGAAAAATGATGATTTTTGTGAATATCCAAGCATTCCATCTTAGTCTCCATTGCTTCAGACAAATGAACAAATTTTTCTAAGAGCAGAAACTTGAGAGCAGCTGACGAGCAGGAGATGAAGTCGTTTTTCTCCTTCTTGAGTGTTTCTGACTCTGTTGCTGTGCCTTTTTTTTCCTCCTCGTGCTTCCCTTCTGTTTTGTCAGATAATCCTGGATCTCAAGAAAATGCACACCTACATTTGTTCAGTTTCCTCCATTTGGTCAGGGTAGATGAGCTGTTATAACAAAAATTCCCAAAATACAACATTGTAACACAAAATTTGATTCTCTCTCCTACAACGCTCAGTGTAGAGACTCTGATCAGGCAACTTTTCTTTGAGTACTGACTCAGGGAATCTGGTTCCTTCCATTTTATGAAGAGGATTATAGCCATCTACAATAGAGGATCCCAGGCTTGCTGCTGAAGAAGATGCTATGGACAAAGCACACATGGCTTGGAGGGGACACACATCACTTACAGTCACATTTTATTGGCTAGAGCTGGGCCCACCTCCATGTTTGCAGTCATACAACTAGTTTTGACCAGCTACACACTATAGAAAGAAAGCACCAATCAGTAGTGGTCAATGAGATATTTCTGCCACCTATATATCAAATCGTTCTATTATTCTCATCATTCTATTGATTCTTGGCCTCTCAGGTGTTTCTTTCTTTCTTTTTTAAGTTTATTTATTTTGAAAGAGAGCTTGAGCAAGGGAGGGGCAGAGAGACAGAGGGATAGAGAGAATCCCAGCAGACTCCATGCTATCAGCACAAAGTGCAAGGTGGGGCGGGCAGGGGTGGGGGTCAGCTGAGCTCACGAACCATAAGATCATGACCTGAGCCAAAATCCAGAGTTGGACACTTAACCAGCTGAGCCACCTAGGCACTCCTCTTAAAGTGTTTCTTAAAGAAAGAAGAAAATGTAAACAAACAAACAAATAAGCAGCAGTCTCTTACATCCTTTGAACACTTGAGAAGTTTATATAGTATCTCTATGGAAAGAAGAGATCTTTTTAGGAATGCAACGTAAGCCGTTGTCCTACAACTTCCTGTGTAATCACTGAGGCATAAAATACTCATTTGCATTCAGAACATTTGGGGGCAGGGTAAGATCCAAATTCTCAGGATTAAGATTTGGAACAACACTTCATTGCATAGGTTAAGCGTGGCTTCAACCATGCACTACTTGGTGATTGCGCATGGTTGATGAGCTATGTCATGCGGTACCATTTAAAATAACTGACAGTAGAATTTTCCGAAAGGTATCGTCTCAATGGGGCACCGCAGAAATGCTAGTTAGAACACACCATTTTGCAAGGTGAAAGGCAAAGTGAGTTGAAGACTGACCCTAAATGTTCTTCACTATTATCTTGGAGAGTACAACATGACCTGAATTGCAGTTTGAAAAGAAGAGGTATAAATTATGGTGGATCAGACTTCAAAAAGCCCCGAATGTGAGCATATCACTTGACAGCCTGCTAACAAAGCAAGTATTTTTAAGTTTCAAGTTGTCTATCAGGAAAAATGATTTTTGCTCCTGTACAAGATTTTCTTGGCATAGGGTGATATATGACTTGTTTCTGCTCAGCTTTAAATCTGTGGTGCTTTCATCGCTTCTTAAAATGATACCCACACTTCTGTCTTTTGACCTCCGACCCTTTACCTTGCCTTTTATATCAGATTTAAGGGCTCCAGAATCTAGCACTGTTTTCTTTCCTTGGTAGAAAGGTCAGAAAGGAGAAGTAAACACAAAACAGCCATTTGTACCAACATGGTGCATTTTTAACATCTCAGGAAGTCTCTCTTGTTAACCAAAGCAGTGCTGTTTGTTGATTTAAAATTTTAAGGTGGGGGACGCCTGGGTGGCTCAGTCAGTTAAGTGTTTGACTTCAGCTGAGGTCATGGTCTCGAGGTTCTTGAGTTTGAGTCCTGCTTTGGGCTTCGTGCTAACAGCTCAGAGCCTGGAGCCTGCTTCAGGTTCTGTGTCTCCCTCTTTCTCTGCCCCTCCCCCATCGGCACTCTGTCTCTCTCCCTCTCAAAAATAAATAGACATTAAAAAAAATTTAAGTTGAGGCAGATGAGCTAATATTGAGGCTACGAAAGAAGTCTGTAAAACTTTTTTAGCGTTTATGCCAAGCAATTATGCCAGATCTATTAAAAGGTTACTTAACCATCATTCTGGACCTCAGAGAGTACATAAGAAATAGGTAGCATACAGTTTAAGAAATTGAAGAAATAGTCTCAAATTCTTCTAATCCATATACTTTTTTCTGTTCTTACCAAAAGTATGTATGGCTTTAATTTTTCTACAAAATCTATTGCGTTAAAGATTAAGCAATGAGACAATGGCTTGTTTAATGTTAGGCAACCAGTTAATGAGAAGTTGGGAAAATAAAAGATTTTTTGTGTGTGTTGTTGTTGATGCTGGAAAATAATTAACATAATCTTAATCTGAATTCCTTAATTAATACTTGGTAAGAGTTGCTTAGTATATCTTTTTTGCCATGCTGAAGATTGAAACAGTGTGTTGTTTTATTGTATTTATCAGTGGAAACAAAGCTGAATTTGCCCTCAGAAGAAAATTGAAATGCTGACTTTCTAGTTATGCTGCAAAGTTGATTATGTATTAATATCAGAAGGCTTCCTTATACTTGCTCAAATAACTAGCTATGGGAAAGAAACCTTTAATAGAAAGACAATGACAATAAAAATAGTGAAACTTCTTTAAGGGCATTAAGAAATAATTGAGATTATTCCTAATTTTAGAAGTGGTACAGAGAAAGAAAACAAATCTATTATGTTTACTTAACATTCAAAAAAAAATAGAGCAGGTAACGTTAAAAGTATAGTTTATTTATTCTTTATGGTAGCCACATTCTCAAGATGGCACCCAGTGATTCTCTCCTGGTATCCACATGCTTTCCCTTACCTCACTGAAGGGGGCTTCCCTTGTAACCAGTTAACGGTGTAAGAGTACTGTAGAAGTAACAAAGTCCACCTTTCAAGGCCAGGTCATAAAAGTCCTGCTTTGCCATCAAAGATTGTTTGCTGGGGGAAGCCGCCTACTGTGTCATGAAGACATGGAGAGGTCCACATGGCGAGAACTAAGGTCTCCTGCCAACAGCTGGCACCAGCTTGTCAGTCATGTGAGTGAACCTTCTTAAAAGTAGATCCTTCAGCCCTGACCAGCATCTTGACTTTGCAGCTTACTGAGGACTAGTGGGCCAGACCCATTCAACTAAGCTGCTGGTGAATTCCTGACCTACAGAAACTGCTTAATAATAAATGTTTCTTGTTTTTTTAAGTCACTAAGGTTTGGGGTAGTTTATTACATATCCTTAGATAACTAATTATTATTATTCACAGTCCTTTGTATTATTTTTATCATAATGACAATTACTGACAGAATTACTAAATAGTGATAATTAACAACTATTACTTTTGTAAGTTTATGGTATGCAAGAGAATTTCAACGCATGTATAGTCCTTGCAATATTTTTTCAGAGTGGGTTTCAGTATTCTGATTACACAAGTGAAAGAAACGAGGCCAGAGGGTTTAAATGGCTTAAAGAGCATCAGACAGTCCAAACTAGGATTTGGATGAAATTCTATTTTTTTTTTTCAGCACTCTATGGTATTGCTCTTAATGAGAGCAGAATTACCAGTGACAAATACAAGACTTTATAATATAAAACATTTGACTTTGTAACGACAAGCTACTGAAAAGTGGTACATCTGAAAAATACTGTACATTTTCTTCACTTTTCAATATTTCTTTTACTTAAGCTTCTGAAATGTAAATAGTGTGGATGTGGCATTGTCTTGCACAGCAGGTACCCTAATTGCAACTTTGGGATCAGTCTGGCTTCTCTTGGTAAGATAAAGGCTGATGGCTAATTATTGTCATAGTTCAAAGTTAATACCTGAAACCTTTGGATGTTTTTGTGTTCCAGTTGCGTAGTAAATTTCAGTTGCATGAACACCCAACAACTTCTTTGTGCTCAGCACTGGGACAGGTACAGTGACAGCTACTCTCAACCTAGAGGTTCACATCAGACTCCTTCGAAGCATTTTCAAAGTATGTGTGTTTGACGTTGAAATACCACCTCACACCGGTCAGAGTGTGACAACTCAGGAAACAACAGATGTAGGCGAGGAGGTAGAGAAACTGGAACCTTCTTACACTGTTGGAATGCACACTGGTGCAGCTACTCTGGAAAACAGTGTGGACGTTCCTCAAAAAATTAAAAATAGAACTACCATATGACCTAGCAATAACAATAGGAATTTATCCAAAGGATACAGGAGTACTGATTTATAGGGACACATGTACCCTAATGTTTATAGCAGCTCTATCAACAATAGCCAAATTATGGAAAGAGCCTAAATGTCCATCAATCGATGAATGGGTAAAGAAGATGTGGTTTATATAGTATTCAATGGAATACTACTTGGCAATGAGAGAGCATAAAATCTGGCCATTTGCAGCAATGTGGATGGAACTGGAGGCTATTATGCTAAGTGAAATAAGTTAGGTAGAGAAAGACAGATATCCTATGTTTTCACTCATATGTGGAATCTGAGAAACTTAACAGAAGGCCATGGGGGAAGGGAAGGGGAGAAATTAGTTTCAAACAGAGAGGGAGGCAAACCATAAGAGACTCTTAAATACAGAGAACAAACTGAGGGTTGATGGGGGAGTTGGGGGTGAGGGGAAGATAGGTGATGGGCATTGAGGAGGGCACTTGTTGGGATGAGCACTGGGTGTTGTATGGAAGCAATGAATCATGGGAATCTACTCCCAAAGCTAAGACTGCACTGTATACACTGTATGTTAGCCGGTTGACAATAAATTATATTAAAAAAAGAAAGAAAATTTAAAAAAAATATGTGTGGTTGAGAACTCTTGTATAAGAAACATGATGATAATAAATTATTTTTTTATTTTTTATGTTTATTTATTTATTTTTGAGAGAGAGAGAGAGAGAGAGAGAGAGAGAGAGAGCGAGCACGAGCAGGCACAAGCAGGGGAGGGGCAGAGAGGAAGACACAGAATCTGAAGCAGCTCCAGGCTCCGCACCGTCAGTGCAAAGCCAGACATGGGGCCCAAAATCACAAACTGCGAGATCATGACTTGAGCTGAAGTTGAATGCTTAACTGACTGAACCACCCAGGCACCCCTAGAATTTATTTCTTTTTAGCCGCTCATAGTATGTTAAGAAAGTCAGATATTCAGAATACACTGGCTTCTCCTTCTCATTCTTCTTCATAGATGCCTCATCTTTTCTCACTTTTGACACTGGAGTGCCCCCAGAACTCAGTCCTTACGCCTCATTTCTCTTCATGCTCAGTCCTCAAGGGCCACATTAGTCTCTTGGAGTTCGATACCATGTACATACTGATGATTTCCAAACTTACATTTCCTGCTTGAACCTCTTCCCAAATTTGGGTGTTCCTTTTGCCCAGTCAGCACTTCACTGGGATGTCTGTAAGGTATCTGAAACTTCATACATCTTATAGGATCTGCTGGACTTTCTCCTAAAGGGAAATGCTTTGTACTCCAGCACTTTTCCCAGCTTCAGTTAATACCAAGTCTGTTCTTCCAGTGCTTAGGCCTAAATTCTTAGAGTTATTCTTGAATCCTCTCTTTTTATTCATCTCATTATCTGTCACTAAATCTCATTGGCTACCTTCAAATCATATATAGAAGCTGATTATTTCTTACTAATTCTGTAAATTCCACCCTGGTCCAAGCCATCTTTATTCTCCTGCATTCTGGGAAACTTCCCTCTCTCTCTTTTTTTTAAATTTTTTTTACATTGATTTATTTTTGAGAGACAGACAGAGACAGAGCACAAATAGGGGAGGGGCAGAGAGAGAAGGAGACACAGAATCCGAAACAGGCTCCAGGCTCTGAGCTGTTAGCACAGAGCCCAATGTGGGCTCGAACTCACAAGCCATGAGATCATGACCTGAGCTGAAGTTGGACGCTCAACTGACTGAGCCACCCAGGTGCCCTTGGGAAACTTCTCTTAATTGGCCTCCTGCTCTCTTAGAGGCAATTCTCAACAGAAGAAACCTTTTTAAAATATAAGTCAGATCAAGTCACTTCTCTGTTCCCATTTCACTCTGTGTGACACTCTGTGTCTTCCCATTTCACTCAAAATAAAAGACAAAATTATTACAGTAGGCTACAAGGCCCTTATAAGCACTTCTTACACATACATGTAATATATTTGCCAATAATAGCACAAAGGAGGTGGGTGAGAGGCAAAGCTGTTACTGGGCCAAGGAAATGATTACAGATGGTAAAGTAATAATTATAACAATGTGTATGTGGGTTTATACATGAAAAGACGTAATATTGTGTAACAAAACTTCCACAATGTGTAGGGGGGAAGGGAATAGAGCTATAAGTAATACTGTATATAAAAGTGCAATTAAGGTAGTATTAATTGGAAGCTGATTCTGACAAGGTAAGATGTATATGGCAAGGCCTAGAACAACCACTAAGAGATAAAGTTAAAACTTATTTAAAGATATTAAGATGCCACTTTATAAAATATTCACTTAAGGCAAAAGAATGCTATAAAGAAGTAGAGGAACAAAAAATACATGAAAAATAAAAACAAAGAGTAAACTGGCAGAGGTAAGCCTAACTGTATCAATGGTAACATTAAATGTGAACGGGTTAAATCATGTAATCAAAAGGCAGAGATTGTCAGGCCAGATTTAAAAACATGATCCAACCATATACCATCTACAGAAGATACCCTTTAGATTCAAATTTACAAATAGGTTAAGAGTAAAAGGATGGAAAAATATATAACATGCCTAGAGCAAGTACAAGAAAGGTAGAGTGGTTATACTGATATCAGACAAAATAGACTTTAAAAAATGTTAATAGAAATAAAAGGAGATTTTTATAAATCATAAAGGGATCAATTCAGCAGGAAGATTTAATAATTATAAACCTAATAACAGAGCACCAAGATACACAAAGCAAAACGGACAGAAATAAAGGGAGAAATAAACAAGTCAGTAATTATTGGAGACTGCAGTATCCTATTTTTAAAAGCAAATAAAGGGGCGCCTGGGTGGCGCAGTCGGTTAAGCGTCCGACTTCAGCCAGGTCACGATCTCGCGGTCCGTGAGTTCGAGCCCCGCATCATGCTCTGGGCGGATGGCTCGGAGCCTGGAGCCTGTTTCCGATTCTGTGTCTCCCTCTCTCTCTGCCCCTCCCCCGTTCATGCTCTGTCTCTCTCTGTCCCAAAAATAAAAAACAACAACAACAACAACAACAAAAAAAAACGTTGAAAAAAAAAGAAAAAAAAATAAAAGCAAATAAAACAATGACACAGAAGATCAACAAGGAAATGGAAGACTTGAACAATACTAGAAACCAACAAGACCTAACAGACTTGTATTGAATATACCACCCAACAGCAACAGAATGTGCATTCTTCTCAAATACATACAAAGCAGTCTCTAGGATTAAATCATATGCCAGGCTATAAAACAAACCTCAAATAAATGTAAAAGAATAGAATACAAAGTTGTTATTATAGCTTGCAAAATTAACTTATTACATTGTAATGAAATTTGAAGTCAGTATTCAGAAAAAAATTTGAGAAACTCATAAATATGTGGAAATTAGACAATTCTCCACAAAGTAATACAAAGAGAACTCAGAAAATACTCCAAGATGGATGAAAATGAAGACACAACATCTCAAAATTTATGAGTTGCTGGGGGTGATAACCAGAGTGTACAGGATTTCTTTTTGAGGTGATAAATGTGTTCTAAAATTGATTGTAGTGATGGTTATACGTATCTGTGAATACTCTTTAAAAACCATTGGTTTGTACCCTTTAAATGGGTTGATTATATGGTATATGAATTATAGTTGGCCCTTGAACAACATGGGGTTAGTAACACTGACCCCACTCCCCCATGCAGTTGAAAATCTATAATTTTGACTCCCCCAAATTTAGCTACTAATAGACTACCACTGACCAGAAGCCTTATTGATAAGCATAAACAATTGGTTGACACATATTTTGTATGTTATATATATTCTGTATTGTATTCTTACAGTAAAGGAAGCTAGACCAAAAATGTTATTAGGAAAATCATTAGAAAGAGAAAATACATTTTACAGTACTGTTATGTATTGAGAAGAAGTCCATGTATGGGTGGACCTGTGAAGTTCAAACCTATGCTGCTCAAGGGTCAACTTTGTACCTCCAAAAAGCTGTTAAAAACTTTAGTGTGCCTGGAAATCACTTGTGGATTTTATTTTAATACAGATTCTGACTCTGTAGGTCTATAGGGCCTGAGATTCTGCATTTCTAACAGACTTAACCATGTAATGCTAATACTGCTAGTCTGGGGTCCATACTTAAAAAAATTTTTTTTAATGTTTATTTATTTTTGAGAAAAAGATAGCGAACAGGGGAGAGGCAGAGAGAGGGAGACACAGAATCCGAAGTAGGCTCCAGGTGCCGAGTTGTCAGCACAGAGCCTGACGTGGGGCTTGAACCCACGAACTGTGAGATGTGACCTGAGTGGAAGTCCAGACACTTAACCGACTGAGCCACCCAGGCGCCCCTGAGGTCCATACTTTGAACAGCAAAGTCTTTGCCATCACATTTCTTGTTACCTTTCTAACTTCATCTCTTGACACATGTGAATGGACTCCTGTGTGACTCATGGGTGATTTCCAGGCATCCTGTCCATCTTGTGGATATGATATTCCTCAAGCATATCATGCCTGCCCCTTTCTCTGATCTTTTCACTTGTCATTCCCTTTGCCTAGAATGCCCTTCCATTTCCACACAACCCCCCACCCCCCATATGTGCATGGCTTGCCTAGTCACCTCTTCAAGTCATTACCCAACTCTTACCTCCTGGTGACATCTTCCCTGATCACCCTACCTAAATTGTAACCCTGTTTCACACACTTTCCCTCTTTTCCTGCAGTATTTTTCTTTATGGTACTAAGTCATAGCACCTCAACATGCTATTAATATACATATCATTTGGCGTATTAGTTTGCTCGGGCTGCCATAACAGAGCATTAACAGAAATTAATGTTTTCACAGTTCAGAAGGCCGGGAGTCCGAGATTTAGGCGTCAGCAGGTTGATTTTTCCTGAGGCCTCTCTCCTTGGCTGGCAGACAGCTGCCTTCTCGCTGTGTCCTCTTGTGGTCTTTTCACTATGCATGCCACACTTCTGGTGTCTCTCTGTATATACAAATTCCCTTTTCTTATAAAAACGCCGGACAGATTGGATGAGGACCACCCTAATGGTCTCATGTTAATGTAATCCCCTATTTAAAGGCTTTATCTCCAAATACGATCAAATTCAAAGGAGTGTTAGGGTTTCGACATGGATTTGGGGAAATAAAATTCAGCCCATACATTTGTTTTACTGCCTGTCATCCCCTATTACAATATAAATTTCATGAAAACATAGATTTTTTTTTAAACAGTCTGTTTTGTTCACTATTGTATTATTGGTTCCCAGAATAGTACCTGACATATAGCAGATTCCCATTAGGTATTTATTGAGTAAATCCATGCAAACAAAAGGAAAGTGCTATAGAAATATATAGTAGATACAGGGGGTTGCTTATATGAGTCAGAAGAATTGACAGGCAGAAGGTTAATAGTTCTATATAGCTTAAAAACCTTCACCTCGTAGGGGTAGTTGTCACTTGAGCATCTGACTCTTGATTTCAGCTTGGGTCATGATCTCATAGTTTATGAGTCTAAGCCCCGTGTCAGGCTCTGTGATCACAGTGCCAAGCCTGTTTGGGTTTCTCTCTGTCTCCCTCTCTCTCTGCCCCTCCCCTACCCGTGCACTCTCTCTCTCTCTCAAAATAAGTAAATAAACTTAAAAAAAATCTTAACTTGGTACACTCTCCATGCTAGCTCCTTCACTGTTGTTAATTCATTATAACTATAGAATGTAACTCTTCAAGAGATGGAGAAACCTGAATTTACTGGTTCTCTTAGATCCCTTAAAATGTATAGGATCCTGTTTCTAAAAATTGATAGTATAAGATCACTAAATTGGCATTTTCATCTTTGGAAATTCTTGTGTATGTCTTGGAGATTTATTCCTATGAACTTGAAAGGTGGGTCATCATTTTTTTTTCATGTTTGGAAATCTTGTTGTGTTTGTGTCGTGAGAGGAAATGGGGAAATCCTAAAGAGCATCTTTATTCTTTGTTTCTTCATTCTTTCTGTCCTGGTAATGTATTTGCATCTTGCAGATCTCTGTGAGGGAGGTATTTAAAAATGATTGTTTTTGTTTTGCTGTGAGTTACTGCTTTATTGGGGCATGCTATCAAACTAGACCAGCAAAGTAAATTCACTTACCCCCAAATAATTCCAAAAATAGCATCATGAATGGATTTTTATTTGTGCCATAAAATTCCTTTTTAACCTTCCAAATCTACTCTTTTTGTCCGTGCTGCATGCTCCAGGAAGCTGACTCCCTTGGGCTGCACTAGGTGGACTCCCATTACCTGTGGCTTCTGGTTAGGGTCAGTCCTATGCGAGTCATTGGCAGGAGAGTGGAAAGTGGGAGGAGAGAAAATTCAGAATATTTATTCCCCCAGATGCTCTCTGCTGGCTTGGGTTAGGCTTGGGTTAGGGATGACTACCAAAGGCCATCCCTCCTGTCCAGTGGCCCTCTTCTGAACCTACCACGGTTCTTTCCAGGTAGCCTATAGACTTGGGGCAGTAACAGCTTTCCTAGTCTACCCCTTTTGCTAGCCTTAGAGCGTCCGTCACGAATCCTTGTTACCTTTCCTGTGCCACGTCCCACCCCTTTGTAAGTAGACACCCAATTCCTTCTTGGTTGGCTAAGGTTAGTCCCTGTTGCAGACTTTCTTACCATGTGTCTTAAACATGTAATTAATATCAAAACTCCAAAAGCTAATTGCCTAGGGCAGAGAAAGTGTTCTTTCCTGAGAAATCAATATCTGACTGTTTTACATATGGCAGTTCGGGGATTTCACTGGGGCTGTGAAGAACATTGGCATTTTTAGGAATTAATTCCTGAGGCTGTTTCAGAATATTTAACTTGTCTGAGGGATAAGAGTATGGAGAGAATAAAAGTTTAAGATCCTTTTCCCCTGTGCCAATTGACAATAGCCACAGCATTCTAATTAGAAGCTGCTATCATGTAGAGTTGAAAACCAAGCAAATTGAATTCTTCCACCTTTAGTGGATGAAATGTCAGTACAATTTGTCTGTAGTGTTCGTAGCTCAACTCAGTCTACCTGCTGTATATGTGTTTTGGTTGCCTGTCATACACTCATCACCTGTTCCTTTAACAAGTTTTGCCCAGTGAAAATGATTGGCTGTATTAACTGAAAAATCTTACAGCATTATATTGATTTGCAGTGTTTGGTTTCATGTAGACCCGAGCTCTTCCAGGGTTTGGTAGAAACTAGCTACAAAAAGTGATCTACGTGGCATGCCACTTAGAAACCTACAGACTTGATATTATTGGGGTTTCTCCACGCATTTCATTAGACGGAAAGGTTGGCTTTCACCATGAAGTGATGTTGTAGGAAACTAATCAGAATCTCAGCAGCTGAAATGGAGCTAATAGATGAATGTCTTCAAGATAACTTCTAATAAGTACCAGTAAGTATTTAATGATTAAATTAATTAACCAGAGTTATAGAGGGCTTTTAAAAAACCCTATCTACATCTTCATTGAGGTAAAACTGGTCATAGCATGTGGTTCTTCATCTCCAAAGAGAAGTTTCTAGAAGAATCTTTTAAACTTTAATATGTTCACTTAGTGTCATTTCAAATGTTATTTATAATTTGTATTTCATTTTGTGTATTATTGATAATGATTTAAATAGACGTTATTTATTCTTTTGAAAATAACTTGCTGCATTATTTAGTATGATTTATTGTACGTCTTGGGACCAGAAAATGTTTCTGATGGGATTAATTTCAGTTTCATTATGAAAATAGATGAGATGCAGCGTGATACATTGGAAAGAGAGCCAGACTGTGAATCAGAAGTCACGAGTTTAATTCTTAGCTCTGCCACTTACGGCACAATATTCGCAAGCTGTTCATCTTCTCAGAGCTTTTAGTTTTGTCATCCATAAAAATGGGGTAGTACAGAGACAGCTGTCTTTCAGGGTGGTGGGGTGGGGGCTATACTTTGTAACTGAAAACCAACTATAAGTGTAAATTTGCAGAAAGTATGATGCGATTGAGAGCATTTTACTTGACAGGAAACGTTTACAGGGACACGTTTCTCCCACGGATGAGCCCACCCTTATAGCATATGTGTAATTTACCTTCCTCAGTGATTTTCCACTCCAGCCATGCTCCCACTTTACAAATCACGATGGTAATTTTAATTTTCTAAAAAAGCTGGATGGTGATTTATTTTTCAGGAGGACAGGGCAAGTATGTAGGGAAAAAAGCGTTCTTTGATGTTCCTTATTCTTTAGTCTTCCCTTTGTAGTATTAGTGGATGATGCTTCATTTCTAGAGTGGACACGAAAAGGATTCTCTGAACATAGCAACCTTAGGCAGTAAGTAGCTTGAGTACTATCCTATGTAAAATGGTCAGGAATATTTCTTCCTGGTAGATCTGCTGTGTGTTGACTTAGTTGTTTTTGTTTTTGTTTTTGTTTTTAATAATGTCTATTTATTTTATTTTTGAGAGAGAGAGAGTGTGAGGAGGGGAAGGGCAGAGAGAGAGGGAGAGAGAATCCCAAGCAGGCTCCACACTACCAGCCCAGAGCCCGATGTGGGGCTTGAACTAACAAACCATGAGATCATGACCTGAGCTGCAATCAGGAGTCAGAAGGTTAACTGACAGAGCCACCCAGCTGTCCCTTAACCTAGTTTTAAATATCAGTGACTGTACAGTCAGAAGCCTTTCTACACAGCTAACATACTAGTAAAATACATTATGATTGACATCTTTCAATATTCAGTTAAATTGGAGCCAGCTACAATTTATCGGGGGATATATGTCATGAAAACAAAATGTTTTAAAGACTACACATATTATATAATATACCTTTATTCTTTTTCTGTTTTGTTTTTAATATTTTTTGATGTTTATTATTTTGAGAGAGAGAGAGTGAGAACCTGAACAGGGTAGGGGGAGAAAGAGACACACAGAATCATAACAGGCTCCAGGCTCTGAGCTGTCAGCACAGAGCCTGACTCAGAGCTTGAACTCACCCACCATGAGATCATGACCTGAGCCAAAGTCGGATGCTTAACCGACTGAGCCACCCACGTGGCCCAATGCACCTTTATTCTACTTGGCAATGGATGCTAATTTTAATGTTCTAGCTTAAGCTTGATAGGCAAGAATGATTTCAAACTGATACAAACTCTGCTTTTCAAGGAAGTCAAAGTAAAAATATAATATACTTTTTTTTCCCCTTGAGCATTTGTTCAAAATCCTGATGGACATAAAGTCACCTTTAATTTCCAAGATAGCAGTTGCTCTTTGGATCCAATATGATAGTTTCATTTCCCTGAGGCTTAGGACTGCTGTGGATCAGTCTTGTCAGATTTGAAGAAGAGATATCAGAAGAGTCAGATATGGCAGCAGTCTCTCCTGGCCTTCTCAGTGGGCCTCCATAAAGCTCAAACTGGGGTGTTGTGGGGAGAGAAAAGTTTTGAGCTAAGCCAACAGGTTGCCCAGTTGGGTTGAATTATAGGAGCAGCCACGCGCTCTTTCACGTTGAGCAACCTGCTGGGGGAGGAGGGAGCCCTGATTGGTCACATTTGCCAATGCCCATAGTGTAAATACACCCACCTTGTATTTTTAAGTTTTAAGCTACTGATGGTTTAACAATTTGCTCACAGCATTCCCAACAATTTAACAGGTAGCTCTCACAAGCTTGTCTGAATCAGCTCTAGAGCACTAATGACAAAGTATGGAGGCGGGGACGTGGGGATCCCCACACCCATCCTGGGCCATCAAGGAAGGTTGAGAAAAGAAGTTACTCTCGATTCCAAGAGTTGCCCAAAATGAGAGCGATTTGTTGTGCTTTTTGCTTTTAAATGTTGCCAAGGTTGGATCTCTACTTATCTAGCAACGTAACCCCTTTCCTCCATTTCCTATGTGAAATCTTCAACAAATTCTACATTGATCGCTATTGAGCAGGCTGAAATCCCAACTGATGGAGACAGTTACTCATTTTTTAAAAAGGTGGGGGGGGGTAAACATTTAACAGGACACACGCATGCATACCCCTTCTCTTTCATGCTGAGAAACTGGAAGGCAGGAATGGTTATCTGGGTTAATGGATTGGCTGAAACGACTGAATGAATATCTAGTGAGCTCAAATCCAAGCTTCTCAGGCACCACAGTGAAGGAGGGCTTCCCTTTAACATAGGTGCGTTGTGAACAGGAAAAGTAAGTGAAAGTCAGCACTGGAAAAAAAATATTAAGTAGAAGCCATAATCCATGGAATAAGGAAAATGTTCCTTTGAACTTACTCAGAGGAGTTTATGACCTTGTCACATTTCATGCTTAGGTTTAAACATGCATTTTCCGGATTAACAAGGACAACCAGCCTGTCCTTGGGATTGTGTTGGGCTCAGAGTGCCCAGTCCTTGAGATCCTGGGCGGGGGTGGGGAGAAAGAGACAGTCTAGAAGGGGAAACCAACATGTAAACACAATAAAATTCAATGTAAAAAAGGCTATTGTTGGAGTATTGGTTTCAGGTACTCTGGGAGGTAGGAAGTAGCAATTTACTAGCTCTCCAGGGAATTCTTTTAAAGGCAAAACCATTTAGATACACTGTAAATTCATAGTAACTAGATTTTGAATTTTAGATCTTTGATCCTTAACAATGGCTGATGGACATTGCTTATTATCGGAGTTATATCTCATGGAAAATACAATGTTTTAGCCCAATAATGAAGATTTTGGAAGTTTATTGAGGTGTAAATGGTGTGCAGCAAAGTATGACTTAAATGTACAATGTACAGAATATTGGCTTATGTAGGCAGCATGAATACAGTCAAGATGATGAACATCTACACCTCCCACGAAAGGTGTCTCATGAAATTGATTTATCCTGACCATTGTCCAGCCCCACATGCTAGCCTTCTTTTCCAAGCAGCCTCTGGTATGCTTTTTGTTACTGTAGGCTAATTTTCATTTTCTGAAATGTAATCTACATTGTGTACTCTTTTTGTCTGGTTTTGTTCATACAGCATAATTATTTTAAGATTGATCATTCTTCTGGCAGGTATCAGTAATTCATTTCTTTAATTTTTTTTACATTTATTTTTGAAAGAGAGAGAGAGAGCTTGAGCAGGGAAGGGGTAGAGAGAGACGGAGACACAGAATCCAAAGCAGGCTCCAGGCTCTGAGCTGTCATCACAGAGCCTGATGCAGGGCTCAAACACACTGACCACGAGATCATGACCTGAGCCGAAGTCAGACGCTTAACTGACTGAGCCACCCAGGCACCCCCAATAATTCCTTTCTTTATTTCACTACATAAAAGCAACTCTACCCCATTTGATGGGTATGCCACGATTTGTTTATCCATTCACATCATAATGGACATTTAGGTTACTTTTAGTTTGTGGCTGTTACAAATAAAGCTATGAATATTAGTGAACAAATCTTTGTGTGAATATAAGTTTTCATTTCTTTTGGGTAAATACCTAGGAACCTAGGAGTAGAATATCTGGGTTGCATGGCAGGTAGGTGTTTCCTTTTTGAAGAAACTATCAAATAACTTTCCAAAGTAGTTGCATATTTTACCTTCCCACCAGTGGTGTGTGAGAGTTCCAGTTGACAAACATAGTCAGTCTTCAGTTTTAGCCATTTTTTAAATATTTATTTATTTTTATTAAAAAAATTAATGTTTATTTTTGAGAGAGAGAGAGCATGAGTGAGCAGGGACAGGGCAGAGAGAGAGACAGAAACAGAATCTGAACAGGCTCCAGGCTCTGAGCTGTCAGCTCAGAGCTCGATGCGGGGCTCAAACTCACGGACCATGAGCTCATGACCTGAGCCGATGTCAGACATTTAACTGACTGAGCCACCCAGGCACCCCTCAATTTTAGCCACTGTATTAGGTGTGTAGTGGCATCTCATGATGATTTTAAATTATATTTCGCTACTAACTAATGTTGTCGAACATCTTCTGAGGCATTGGTTTGCCACCTGTCTTGCCATCTTTGGTGAAAGGTCCCTTCACATCTTCTCCCAATTTTTAATCAGGTTGTTTGTGTTATCATTGAATTGTAAAAGTTCTTTATATATGCTGGATGTAGGTTATTCGCCAGGTATGTGTTGTGCACGTATTTTTTTCTCAGTCTGTGTCATGTCTTTGACCTACAGTGGTTACTGAGAAATAGCCTTTTAATTTTGATTAAGAGTACTTTGTAGATTTCTTTTCTGGTATGTACATTTTGTGCATAGTATGTGTAAAACAGAGTCATTAAGGTTTTTCTTAGTTTTCTTCTAGAAGTTTTACAGTTTTTGTTCTTATACTTAGATAAATGATCCAAATTATTTTAGGTTAATATTTGGGTGTGGAATAAAATAAGAATAGGGAGGATTGTTTTTTAATAGGTAGGTATCTAATTTTTCCAGCAGCATTTGTTAACAAGATTATTCTTTTTCCATTGAATCACCTTGTTTAAAAGCTTTATTCTTGGATTTCCTATTCTTCCATCAATTTATTTATCTATCTTGATATATATAAGACACTGTGCCACTTATTATAACACTGTAGTCAGTCTTGAAATCAGGTAATATAACTCTTCCAAATTTGTTTTCATATTCTTTTTTAAAAAAAATTTTTAACGTTTATTCATTATTGAGAGATAGAAACTGAGCATGAGCAGGGGAGGGGCAGAGAGAGGGGGAGACACAGAATCAGAAGCAGGCTCTAGGCTCTGAGTCATCGGCACAGAGCCCGACGTGGGGCTCGAACTCACAAACCATGAGATCATGACCTGAGCCGAAGTCAGACGCTCAACCAACTGAGCCACCCAGGCGCCCCTGTTTTCGTATTCTTTTGGCTAGTCCAGGTCTTTAAATTTCCACATGAATTTTCAATTTCTACAGAAATTATTTCTCAAATTTTGGTTACAGTTGCACCAAATATATATATGTATATATATGTATATGTATATATATATACACACGTGTCTATTATCTATACATATATATCCACATATATATACATATATACATATACATAGACATAGACCTATACATGTACATATACATGGCCACCATTCTAATTATCTTGACTCTTCTGACCTGTGGACATGGGATATTACTCCATTTATTTAGGTCGTCTTTAATTTTTCTCAGCTCTATTTTGTTCTTTTATTAAAAAAAATTTTTTTAATGTTTATTCTTGAGAGAGAGTGAGAGACAGAGCATGAGCAGGGGAGGGGCAGAGAGAGAGGGAGACACAGAATCTGAAGCAGACTCCTGGCTCTGAGCTGTCAGCACAAAGCTGGATGTGGGGCTTAAACTCATAAACTGCAAGATCATGACATGAGCTGAAGTCAAATGCTTAACTGACTGAGCCACTCAGGTGCCCCTATTTTGTTCTTTTAAATATAAAGGTCTTCACATCTTTGGTCAGACTTATTCCTGAGTATTTTATAGTTTTGATGTTATTGTAAATGGAATTGTTTTAAATTTTAATTCTAATTTTTTATTGCTAGTGTAAAGAAATATAATTTTGGTCTATAATATTATAAATTATAAATATAATTATTGATCTTGTGTCTGGCAAATTTGCTAATTTTTTTTGTAGATTCCTCAGATTTATCTCTGAATAAAGATAGTTTTATTTCTTTTTAATCTAAATGGCTTTATTTTGTTTCTTGTCTTATTGCAATGGGTAGAACTTCAGTACAAGATGGAATAGAGATAGTGAGAATGTACATACTTGCTTTGATGCTGATCTTAGGGAGAAAGCATTCAGTCTGTCACCAGTATGTAGGCTTATAGCTGACAGGTGTTGTTTTGTTTTGTTTTGTTTTGTTTTGTTTTGTTTTGTTTTGTTTTGTTTTGGTAGATACTTCTTATGAAGTTTTGTAAAATCCCTTTTTTATAGTTTGCTGAGAGTTTTTATTATGGCTGAATGTTGACTTAGGTGAAATGCTTTTTTTAAATGTACATAAATTATTATTTGTTCTTTTCCTTTTTATTCTATTGGTATGGTGAGTTGCATTAATTGATTTTCAACATTCCATTCCTGAGATACACCCCATTGGCCATAGTGCTTTATACTTTATACATATTGTTAGATTCAATTTGCCAATGTGTTTTGTTGAGGATTTTTGCATCTGCATTTATAAAATATGTTGGTCTGTACATTTTTTTTCTTTTAGTGTCATTTTCTGTTTTCTTTATCAGGGTAACTTTATACAATGAGTTGGGAAGTGTCCCTCTGCTTCAATTTTATAGAAGCATTTATGTAGAATTGGTATTAATATTCCTGAAATGTTTGATAAAGTTCTCCAGTGAAGCTATCTGGGCCTGGAGGGGTTTTTTAAGGACACATTCAGCTGGGATGGATTTTAATTATAATTTTAATTTTATTAATAGCTGTAGGACTGTTCACATCTTTTTTTTTCTTTTTTTTTTACACTCATCAAATTTTTCTTGCCCTAGTGTCTTAATCCCTTAGTATTGTATTGATAAAATGATCAAGTAATAAACTTATGTATAACCTCTTATATTTTTAAATTCAATTTATTTAAACTGAAAAACAAAAACGAAACAACCAGTTTACCCATTTTTCCTACCCTAACCCCTACCCTCTGCCTCTGGCAAGCACTAATCTGTTCTATCCCTGTGAGCTTGGTATTTTTAATTTTTATTTTTTAGACCTCACAGATAAGAGAAATAGTACTGTGTTTCCCTTTCTCTGACTTGTTTCACTTAGCCTAATGCCCTTGAGGTCCGTCCATGTTGTTGCAAATGCAAGATTTTTATCTATCTATCATCTATCTATATTTTAAGTTTACTTATTTATTTTTGAGAGACAGAGTGTGTGAGCAGGGGAGGAAAGGAGAGAGAGGGAAAGAATCCCAAGCAGTCTCCATGCTGTCAGGACAGACCCGACCTAGGGCTCAGTGTCATGAACCATGAGATCATGACCTGAGGTGATATCAAGAGTTGGATGCTTAACTGACAGGTCATCCAGGTGCTGAAGATTACATATATTTTTTTAATGGCTAAATAATGTGTATATACCATACTTTCTTTACCCATTCATCTATTGATGTACACTTAGATTATTTCCCTATTTTGGCTATTGTAAATAATGCTGCAGTGAACATGGAGATACATATATCTATTTGAGTTTCTTGTTTACATTTTCATTGGATAAATACCCAAAAGTAGAATTGCTGCATCGTATAGTAGTCCTATTTTAATTGTTTGAGGAACCTCAATACTATTTTTTAGAGTGGCTGCACAAAATTACATTTATACCCACAGTGCACAAGGGTTTTCTTTTCTCTACATCCTCACCAACACTTGTTATTTCTAGCTTTTTTTCTTATAATAGACATTCTAATAGGTATGAGATGGCATCTCATTTTGGCTTTGATTTACATTTCTTTAATGATTAATGACATAAAGCATCTTTTCATGTGCCAGTTGACCCTTTGTATATCTTCTTGGAAAATGTTTATTCAGATCCTCTGCCCATTATTAAATAAGATTGTTTTTTTAGTATTGAGTTGTATGAGTTCTCTATAGATTTTAAATATCAGCTCTTTATCAGATATATGATTTGCAAACATTTTCTCCCATTCAGTGGACTGCCTTTTTGTTTTATTGATGCTTTCCTTTGCTATGTGGAGTTTTTGAGTTTGATATAGTCCCACTTACTTAGTTTTGCTTTTGGTATCAGATTGAAAAAATTATTGTCAAAACTCATGTCAAGTAGCTTATGGTCTGTGTTTTCTTCTAGAAGTTTTATGCTTTTGTGCCTTACATTCAAATCTTTAATCCATTCTGAGTAAGTTTTTGTGAGCGATGTAAGGTAGTGGTTCAATTTCATATGTGCTTGTCTGATTGTTCCAACATTGTTGAAGATACTGCCCTCTTTCCCCATGATATATTCTTGGCTGCTTTGTCATAAATTAATTGACCATCTATGTGTAGATTTTTTTCTGGGCTCTCTATTCTGTTCCACCCATCTATTTGCCATCCTGTTTTAGTTGCGATAGCTTTGTAATACAGTTCAAAATGAGGGAGCGTTTTCTTCTTTCTTAAGATAGCTTTGGATATTCGGGGTATTCTATGGTTCTATACCAATTGTAGGATTCCTTGTTGTATTTCTGTGAAAAATTGTGATAGGAATTGCATTGTATCTGTAGATTGTGTTGGGTAGCATGGATATTTTAACAACATTTTTCCAATTCATGAGTGAGGAATACCTTTCCATTTATTTGTGTCTTCTTTAATTTCTTTCATTGATAATTTTATAGTTTTCAACATACAGGTCTTTTACTTCCTTGGGTAAATGTATTTCTAAGTAGTTTATTCTTTTCGATGGAATTGTAAGTGAGATTGTTTTCCTAATTTCTCTTTCTGATAGTTCATTGTTAGTGCATAAAACACACAACAGAATTTTGAGTATTAATTTTGTATCCTGCAACTTGACTCAATTTGCTTATAAATTCTAAGTTTGTTGGTGGAGTTTTTTAAGATTTGCTATGTATAATTTTTCATCTACAAATAGTGACAGTTTTACTTCTTTCTTTCTAATTGAAAGTCTTTTATTTCTTTCTCTTACCTAAAAAAAACCATTGCTTGCATTCCTGGAATAAATCCCACTTGGTATTGGTGTGTGATCCTTTCAATATATTGTTGAATTTAGTTTGCTAATACGTTTCTGTTGAGGAGTATTACATCCGTTCATCAGGGATATCTGGCTGTAATTTTGTTTTTCTTTTATTTTTGTTATGTTCTTACCTGGTTTTGGTATCAGGTTAATGCTGGCCTTGTTAAATGAGTTTGGCAGAGTGCAATACTTGTCTGCTTTTTGGAAGAGTTTGAGAAGATTTTTTTTTTTTTTTTTTTTGGAATGCTTGGTGGAATTCACCAAAGAAGCCATGGTCTAGCACTTTGTTTGTGGGGAAGTTTTTGATTTACTCATTCATTCTCCTTACTCTTAATTGGTCTAATCACTTTTTCTGTTTCTTCATGATTTAGTCTTGGTAGGTTTTATGTTTCTAGGAACTTAAGCACTTTTTAAAGGTTTTCCAACTTTTTGGTGTGTAATAGTAATAATGTCTTATGACCCAGTTGGTCTCTGGTATCAATTATCACATCTTTCATTTGTTTTTTTTTTTTAAGTTTATTTATTTTTTTTATTTAAAAAAATTTTTGTAACGTTTATTTATTTTTGAGACAGAGAGAGACAGAGCATGAACGGGGGAGTGTCAGAGAGAGGGAGACACAGAAGCTCCAGGCTCTGAGCGGTCAGCACAGAGCCCGACGTGGGGCTCGAACTCACGGACCGTGAGATCATGACCTGAGGTGAAATCGGACGCTTAACCGACTGAGCCACCCAGGCGCCCCTATTTATTTTGAGAGAGAGAGCATGTACACAAGCAGGGCAGGGGCAGAGAGGGAGGGAGAGAATCCCAGGCGGGCTGTGTGCTGTCAGCCTGCAGCTCGTTATGGGGCCCAGTCTCACGAACCATAAGATCATGACGTGAGCTGAAATCAAGAATTGGACATTTAACTGACTGAGTCACCCAGGTGCCTCTGCCTCTCTTTAATTTCTGATTTTACTTATTTGAGTCTCTTTTTTCTTGGTAATTCTAGCTGAATGTGTCAATTTTGTTATCTTTCCAAAGAACCAACTCTTAGTTTCATTGATTATCCTATTGTCCTTTTTTATTTTTAATCTCTATTTTATTTATTTTTGCTCTGATCTTTGTTTTTTCCTTTATTCTATTGACTTTATGCCTAGTTTTTTTCTTCTTTTTCTAGTGTCTTGAGGTATAAAGTTAGGTTGTTTTTTGAGACTTTTCTTTCTTCTTAATGTAGGCATTATTGCTCTGAACTTCTCTCTTAGAATTGCTTTTGCTTTGTCCCATAAGTTTTTGTATATTACATTTCCATTTTCATTTGTATCAAGATCTTTTTTATATCAATTTTGATTTCTTCTCTGACCCATTTGGCTGTTCAGTAGCATATTGTTTAATCTTCACATATTTGTGAATTTTCCAGTTCTCCTCATGCAATTAATATCAAGTTTTATACCATTGTGGTTGGAGGAGATGCTTGATATGATCATTTCTCTTAAACTTATTAAGACTTGTTTTTGTCCTAACATTATAAATTTTGGAAAATGTTCTATATGTACCTGAGCAGAATGTATATTCTTCTGCTTTTGGATGGAATGTTCTGTAGGTATCTGTTAGGACTATCTGGTCTAATGTGTTATTCAGTGCTGATGTTTCCTTAATGATTTTCTATCTGATTGATCTATTCATTGATCTAAGAATGTTATTAAAGTCCCATACTCTTACTGTTTGCTGCTTATTTCTCCCTTTAGGTGTGTTAATATTTGCTTTATATGTTTAGGTGCTTCTGTGTTGGCTACGTAAATATTTAGAAATGTTTTGTCTTCTTTTGGATTCACCCTTTATCATTATGTGATGCTCTTCTTTGGCTGTTATTACAGTCTTGGTTTTAAAGTCCACCTTGTCTGATACAAGCATAGCTATACCAGGCTTCTTTTGGTTTACATTTGCATGGAATATCTTTTTCATTCCTTTCACTTTCAGACTGTGTGATTCCTTACATCTAAAGTGAGTCTCTTGTAGGCAGGATATAGGTAGGTCTTGTTTTTGCTACCTTTCAGCCCCTCCATGTCTTTTAATTGGAGAATTTAGTCCATTTACATTTAAAGTATTTATTTGAACATATGTACTTACTGCCATTTTGTTCATTGTTTTCTGGCTGTTTTTAAAGTTTCTGTCTGGTTCTTCTTTCTTCTCTTGCTGTCTGCCCTTGTGGTTTGATGACTTTCTTTGGTGGTATGCTTAGATTCCTTTTTGTTTATATTTTGTGTATTTACTGTAGGTTTTTGCTTTACGGTTACCATGAGGCTTACATATCAAAACTTATATCTATAATAGTCTATTTTAAGTTGATAACAGCTTAAGTTTTATTACATTGTAAAGCTCAATATTGTTACTCTCCCGCTCCATGTTTTGTTTTTTGATGTCACATTTTATATCCTTTTCTATTGTATATCCTTTAATTATTGTATTCATAGTGATTTTTACTTCTGTCTTTTAGCCTTTGTGTTAGCTTAATAAGTGATTAATCTACTACCTTTACTATGTATTGACCTTCTCAGTGTATGATATATTCTTCTTTATTTGTTTTTGTTACTAGTTCATGCTCCTTTTTTTCAATGCTTGGTCCTTTTAACATTTCTTTTAAGGCTGGTTTAATGGTGATGAACTCCTTTAGCTTTTGTTTTTCTTTAGAACTCTCTCTTTTTCAAGTCTGAATGATAATTTTGCTGGGTAGAGCATTCTTGGTTGGAAGTTCTGTTTCTTTCAGCACTTTGAATGTGTCATGCCACTTCATTCTGGCCTATAAAGTTCCTGCTGAAAAATCTTCTTACAGTCTTATGTGGGTTCCCACATAAAAAGTTTGTTTTCCCAACAAAAAGTTGTTCTTGTCTGGATTTTAATATTCTCTCCTTGTCTATAACTTTGACATTGTAATTATAGTATGTCTTGATTTGGGGTTCTGTGAGTTCCTCTTACTTGGAACTCTCCAGGAATCTTGGATCTGTAAGTCTGTTTCATTCCCCAGGTTAGGGAAGTTTTCAGCCATTATCTTTTCAAATAATATTTCTGCCCCTTTCTCTCCTCTCCTTCTGGGAGCTGAATGATATGAGTGGTAGGCCATTTGATGTTTTCCATAGGCCCCTTAAACTATCTTCACTTTCTTTTTATTCTTTATTCTTTTTGCTACTCTGATTGGGTGAGTTCCACTGCCTTGTCTTTGAGTTGAATGATCCTTTCTTCTGCTTCATCTAGTCTGTTGTGGAACCTTTCCAGTATATTTTTCAGTTCAGTTATTATCTACAGCTCTGTGACTTCTGTTTAGTACTTTCTTGTATTTTCTCTATTTTTCGAAGTCCTTGCTATGTTTATCCATTTATCTCCCCAGTTCTGTGGACGTCTTTATGACCATTACTTTCAACTCTTTGTCAGGTAAATTATTTACCTCCATTTCATTGAGGGTTTTTCCTGATGCTTTGTTGTTTTTTCATGTGGAACACATTCCTCTCTTTCTTAGTTTTACTTAACTCTCTGTGTTGATTTCTATAGTAGTAGATGAAAAAAAATAACCTCACTAATCTTAAAGAAGTGGCCTTGTGCAGGATATGAGCTTTGTGACTCAATCATGCCCCAGCTCTTGGTTATATCTGAAACCTTTGTGCTTGTCCAAGCATACTATTGTATTTTTGAGTGCTTCCAGTAGTTAAGTGTGTCCTAGTACTTGCCAGTGCCCCAGAGGGGAAGATCTCAGCACCAGGTTCTCACTGGAAGCCAGACCCTCAGACATCAGCTTTTTAAAGTATGCCAGCATATACAGTCCTATGGGACTGTAAGCCTAAGCCCTGCATCCACCAGAATCAGGTGATCTGGAGGTGATGGCAATAGCAAAAATCAAAGTCCCCGATGAATGTAAACCTCTTCTCTGGGTGATAACTGGCAAGCTAGAGCAAGACAGAGAGAGACGGCCAAGATGACATCCACAGCCTGCATTCTTTGAAAGCAACTCCGTAGGCCATCAATGTGTGCCAAACCTGAAGCCTGCCCCTCAGACCATAGCTCCAAGATGAGCAAAGAAGCCTCCTTTACAGAAAGAAGAACGGTAGCCTCCCAAGAACTATCATACTGACTGCTACAGTCCCATGGGACCCAGAAAGGCAAAGCCCCTCCATTCACCAGATCCAGGTGACCACAAAGTGTCACCCGGGTGGCAGCCACGAATGCTGGAGCGTCAGACAAAATAACCAGGGTGCCAGACATGGAATGCCCCTCTCCAGAAGACGTTGGCCCTCTGGAGCACAGCAAAAGATGAGTGTGAGGACAGCACCTGCCCTCAAGGACTCTGGAAAGGATTATAGTCAGCCCCCGGGTGTATGTTCAGTTGGAAGCCTGCCTCTCAGGGCACAGTCGCGATGATTAGTCAGCAGGCCTCCTTCACTAAAGACCAAATTCCCGGGCCTGTTGCCTCTTGCTGTGTCCTGAGGATGGTCAGTGTTTAGGAATTCTTTCTCTGTTGGTTACAGTCCTGTGGGATCCATGAGTGGCCCCACTGGCCACCAGAGCCAGGTCATATCCCCTAACAGCAATCCCCAAAACCAGGGTGCCAGACGAGGAAGGGTATGAGCTCCTTTCTGGCTGACACTGATTATTGCAGTCCCGTGGAACCAGGATTGCAAGTTCCCCTGGCCTCTCGAGGCAGGCAGTGAAGGTGGCAGCTGCAGAAATCAGGGCACCGGATGTGTGGAAGCTCCTGGGATATTCTGCTGTTCTAGAGACAGCAAGGGGAGCATGAAGGTGGCATCCGTCAGTCTCCATCCCTAGAGAATGGTCCTTGAGGCTCCTAGATATGAGTGTTAAAGTAGATGCCCGCCCCCATAGCCCAGTGCTTTCATAGAACAGGTGAGACTCCTTCACTTCAAGTCCGGGGCAGTTAGCTGCCATGGCGCTGGGTCCTGGGGCGGTGGCAGACGGAGTCCAAGGACACAAGCACTTGTTAGAAGGTTCTCAGAATGCTTCAATTTTGTGGGTCTTGGGACGTGAGCCTCACTCACTGTATTTCCAAGTGAGATGTTTGGGGGCTCATCTGTCAACTGTATGTCTTGAAAATTGAATGCACGCTGTGGGATTCAAACCCTTCACTCCTCAGGGAGAAGCTCTGGGTTTTGAGTTCCCTCCTAGCTGTGGGTCACTGCACTGGCAGTGGTGGGGTTCATGGTAATGCTGTGTCCCAGCCTTTCCTACCTACCTTGATGTGGTTTCCCTCTCCTCGGCTCAATGTGTAGCTGTTGCTCAGCTAGCGTTTAGTTTTTTAGGGTTTTTTGGTTTTGTTTTGTTTTTATGAGAGGAAACGGTTGTATATATAGCTGTAGACTCTGCGTCTGTGGGAGGAGGTGAGTTCAGGATCTTTCTACGTCACCGTCTTAAACCAGATCTCTTCTATATTTTAACTCCACCTTCAAAGCTGGCAACGTTGCCTCTCTCTGAACATTTTCCTGTGGTTACTCATATCTCCCTCTGATTCTGACCTCTCTTTCTTCTTGAGAGAGCCTTTGTAGTTTGTGTCTTTCAACAAATATGTCCATTGTATCTAAGTTGTCAAATTTTTTGGCATAAAGTTGTTATTCTGCTTTTATGTCTGTAGGACTGTCAGTCCTGCAGCCTCTGCCATTGGTCTCATGGTGGTGATTTGTATCTTTTTTACCTGAGCGATGCGACAGTGCGTTTGTCAATTTTATTCTTGAAACGAAACAGCTTTTGATTTCATTCTTTCTCTTTTATCAGTTCCTGCTCTTATCTTGTTTCTTTCATGGATGTGTGTCTTGCTCAGGAAACGACTTTGTCTGATATGAATATACCCACTCCAGCTTTGTTTAAATTAGTACTACTGTTATATTTTTTCTTACCTTTTTACTTTTAATTTGTTTACGTATATGAAATGATTATTTTGTAAATAATATGTGATTGGTTCCTGCTTCTTTCTTTCTTAGTTTTTTAAATATTTTTTATTTTTTTTAATATTTTTTGAAAATTTTACTTAAATCCAAGGTAGTTAACATATAGTATCATAATGGTTTCAGGAGTAGAATTTAGTGATTCATCATTACATATAACACCCAGTGCTCATCCCAACAAGTGTCCTCCTTAATGCCCATCATCCATGTAGCCCATCCCCCGCCCCCCGACACCCTTCCTGCAACCCTCAGTTTGTTCTCTGTATTTAAGAGTCTCTCACAGTTTGCCTGCCTCTCATTTTTATCTTGTTCTCATTCCTTTCCGCTATGTTCATCTGTTTTGTTTCATACATTCCGCATATGAGTGAGGTCATATGGTACTTGCCTTTCTCTGACTGGCTTATTTCACTTAGCATAATCCACTCTAGTTCCATCCACGTTGTTGCAAACGGCAAGATTTCATTCTTTTTGATCACTGAATAATATTCCATTGTGTGTGTGTGTGTGTGTGTGTGTGTGTGTGTGTGTGTAAACATACCACATCTTCTTTATCCATTCATCAGTCGATGGGCATTTGGGCTCTTTCCATAATTTGGAATATGGTTGTTGATAGTGGTGCTGTAAACATTGGGGTGCATGTGCCCCTTCCAATCAGCATTTTTGTATCATTTGTATAACTAGTAGTACAATTGCTGGGTCTATTTTTAATTTTTTGAGTAACTTCCATATTGTTCTCCAGAGTGGCTGTACCAGTTTGCATTCCCTCCAACAGCGCATTCCCTTTCTCCACATTCTTGCCAACGTCTGTTGCTTCCTGAGTTGTTACTGTTTGCCATTCTGACAGGTGTGAGGTGGTATTTCATCATGGTTTTTAATTTGTATTTCCTTGATGACAAGTGATGTTGAGCATATTTTCATGTGCCTGTTGGCCCTTTGGATGTCTCTCTTGAAAAAGTGTCTGTCTATTCATGTCTTCTGCCCATTTTTTCACTGGATTATTTGTTTTTTGGGTGTTGAGTTTGATAATTTCTTTATAGATTTTGGATACTAACCCTTTATCTGATATGTCATTTGCAAATATCTTCTCCCATTCCATAGACTGCCTTTTAGTTTTGCAGATTGTTTCCTTTGCTGTGCAAAAGCCTTTACCTTTATGAGGTCCCAATAGTTCACTTTTGCTTCTGTTTCCCTCACCTCCTGAGACATGTCAAATAAGAAGTTGCTGTGGTTGAGGTCAAAGAGGTGTTGCCTGTTTTCTCCTCTAGAATTTTGATGGCTTCCTGCCTTGGGTTTTGGTCTTTCATCCATTTTGAGTTTAATTCTGTATATGCTGTAAGAAAGTGGCCCAAGTTCATTCTTCTGCATGTCACTGTCCAGTTTTCCCAGCACCACTTGCTGAAGAGACTGTCTTTTTTCCATTGGATATTTTTTCCTGCTTTGTTGAAGATTCGTTGGCCATACATTTGTGGGTCCATTTCTGGGTTCTGTATTCCATTCCACTGATCAATGTGTCTGTTTTTGTGCCGATACCATACTGTCTTGATGATTACAGCTTTGTAATACAGCTTGAAGTCTAGAATTGTGATGTCTCTGGCCTTGGTATTCTTTCTTAGTAGGGCTTTGGCAGTTCAGGGTTTTTTCTGGTTCCATACAAATTTTAGAATTGTTTGTTCTAGCTCTGTGAGGAATGCTGGTATTATTTTGATAGGGAATGCATTGAATGTGTGGATTGCTTTGGGTAATATCGACATTGTAACAATGTTTGTTCTTTCTATCCACGAGCCTGGAATGTTTTTCCATTTCTTTGTGTCTTCTTCAATTCTTTCATAAGCTTTCTATAGTTTTTAGGGTCCAGATCTTTCACCTCTTTGGTTAGGTTTATTCCTAGCTGTTGAATGATTTTCAGTGCAGTTGTCAATGGGATCGATTCCTTGATTACCCTTTCTGCTCATTTCAATCAATGTATACAAATGCAACTGATTTCTGTACGTTGATTTTTATATACTGTGATGTTACTAAATTCATGTATCAGTTCTAGCAGTTTTTTGGTGGAGTCTTTTAGGTTTTCCACAGAGTATCATGTCGTCTGTGAAGAGTGATAGTGTGACTTCTTCTTTGCCAATTTGGATACCTTTTATTTGTTTTTGTTGTCTGATTGCTGAGGCTAGGACTTCCCAGTACTTTATTGAACAACTGTGGTGAGAGGGGACATCCCTCTCATGTTCCTGACCTTAGGGGTACAGCTCTGTTTATCCTCATTGAGGATGATATTAGCTGTTGGTCTCTAGCTTACCTTATTGTAAGTAATTGATAATACATACAAATTAACATACAAAATATATGTGTTAATTTGGCTGTTTATGTTAGTCCTGATCAACAGCAGACTATTGGTTGTTAAATGTTTGCAGAGTCAAACGTCCTATGTGGATTTTCAACTGCACACAGGTTGTTTAAAGGTCAACTGTGTACATCTTTTTCTCATCACAGTCTCCTTTCAAGTGATTTATGTCAACCCCCTTTCTGGCCTCTGTCGTCAGGCGTTGATTTCTCCCTATGTTATGAACTCCCCTGTAAATTATTATTATATTGACTTTAAACAGTCAATTATTTATTAAAGAGGCCTAGAAAAATAAGAGAAAGTTTTTTGTATATATTTACGTATTTACCATTCCTAGCGCTCTTTGTCACTTTGTACCAATCCAGATTGACTCTGGTTTCCTTTTCCTTCCACCTGAAGGACCCTAGAATTCCTGGGGGTTTGCTGGTATAAAGTCCTTCAGACTTTGAATGTCTGAGAAAGACCCTATATTTGCCCTCATTTTTTGAAATATTTGCTGACTATAGAATTCTAGGTTGAGAGTCACCCTAAATCATGTTCTTCAGTTTAATGATACTGTTCCATGCCTTCTGATTTGCATTGTTTCTGACAAGTCTATTGTAATCTTATTTTGTTTCTATACATGTGTTTCTTTTCTCTAACTACTTTCAAGATTTTTTTTTCTTTATCACCGCTTTAAAGAAATTTTATTATTGTGGTCTTATTATTATTATTATTATTATTATTATTTTACATTTCTTGTGCTTTCAGTTTTCTGAGCTTCTTGGATCTATGAGTTTATAGTTCCCATTTGAAAAATTTGCCACCGTAATTTTTTCAAAAAGTTACTGGTCTTTTCTCTCTCTTTTTAAAATTCTTTTAAACATTTTTATTTATTTCTGAAAGACAGAGAGAGACAGAGCATGAGCGGGGGAGGGGCAGAGAGAGAGGGAGACACAGAATCTGAAGCAGGTTCCAGGCTCTGAGCTGTCAGCGCAGAGCCCAACATGAGACTTGAACCCACCAACTATGAGATCGTGACCTGAGCCAAAGTCAGACGCCCCACCGACTGAGCAACCCAGGCACCCCGTTTCTCTCTAAGATCATAATTTCCCATACATTAGACCAACTCAAAGTTGTCTCACCGCTGAATGATTCTCTGTAACTTTTTCAATCTTTTATTTCCTATTATATTTCATTTTCAGTAGTTTCTATGGCTCCGTCTTCAGGTTCACTAATCTTACTATATCTGCCATACATCATGAGAAATTTAATTTTTTTCATCTAATAAATGGCATTTAAATAAAACTTGAAACTCTAACGCATTTAGTTTTTATGGCAGGATAGTAATTTCATACCTAGTGTACTTTTTGTGTTATGTGTGATCTTGATGACTTAAAATACACTTGCGATTCTCACTGATTTAATTAGAAGATTGTGTTTGGCTCCTTCCTTTTTGTTTTCTCTCTCATAGAGCTTTGTGAGACTGCAATTCTTTTATGACTTTGCCTGATAGACCCTGATCGCTGGCCTGTTTTCAATATATTCGAATAACTAAAAGCTATGCCTTGGTGGTAGACAAGCCCCTCCGGACAGGAGGGAATACTTATAGTCTCATGTCTCTGTTGAAGAGCCAGAAATTGAGAGAGCCTTGGGTAGACTACTGAATGTGTCTGTCTTCCTTCCTTCCTTCCTTCCTTCCTTCCTTCCTTCCTTCCTTTCCTTTCCTTTCCTTTTCTCTTTCTCTCTTTCTTTCTTTTCTTTCTCTCTTCTCTTTTCTTTCTTTCTCTCTCTCTCTCTCTCTCTCTCTCTCTCTCTCTCAGCTTAACACTGTCTTATAGAAACTCTGGATGTCTTCTGTCATGTGGAGACAGGTAATATTCACTCCAGCCTAGGAAGTGTCACATTTAGACAAAGCTTTGGGGCTAGAGTGTATAGATCTCTCAAGCCACTGGTGTACTAGGAAACATCTTAGGACCCATGGGAGTGAGATAAATCTGTTAAGGTTAGGGGTGCCTGGGTGGCTCAGTTGGTTGAGCGTCCGACTTCGGCTCAGGTCATGATCTCACGGTTTGTGGGTTCGGGTCCCACATCGGGCTCTGTGCTGACAGCTCAGAGCCTGGAGCCTGCTTTGGACTCTGTGTCTCCTATCTCTCTCTCTGCCCCTCCCCTGCTCATGATCTGTCTCTCCCTGTCTCAAAAATGAATAAAAAACATTAAAAAAAATCTGTTACAGTTGGAAACCTCTATGCAAGTAAAACTATTTTTAACTTCTCCTGTGGTAGCTTGTTGGTTTGCTTCTCCTTTAGTATGTAACAGTGTTTCAAGATTTTCAGATTTTCTTAGCTGGGCCAATGGCAGTCAAGGGAAAATATTTTTGATTTTTTAAAAATTTTTCTTAATGTTTATTTCTGAGACAGAGAGAGACAGAGCATGAGTGGGGGAGGGGCAGAGAGAGAGGGGGACACAGAATCCTAAGCAGGCTCCAGGCTCTGAGCTGTCAGCACAGATCCCGACGTGGGACTCGAACTCACAGACTGCGATATCATGACCTGAGCCGAAGCCGGACGCTCAACTGACTGAGCCACCCAGGTGCCCCTATTTTTGATTTATTTTAAAGAGAGAGATACCCATAACATAGGTAACGTTCAAGGGGAGAGGAGTTGTCAGAAGGTTGATGACCTTCTCCACCTGTAACAAATACCTCTTTCAGAGCTAAGCTTTAGGGGGTCTGCATTTTGCTGGATGGGGATGGGGGAGTGATTTCTGACAGGATTTTCCATAGCCCTGTCCATTCTCCACCCACCTATCACACATACTCTATCTCTTTACTCCAGAGCCTTGATCTCAAGTAGCAGGGAAATAATGACTAAGATATTCATTGAAAGAACTTTAAGGGTTTTTTTTTTTTTTTCACTCAAAGGGGTACTTGCATTTTAAATGATAACCCTTAAAGACTAAATAGGCTATTCTAGGATTAAAGGAATTAATACTTAATAATGGAATTTTGGATAGAGGGAGATTTACTGGGGACTGGAATCCTGCAAAACTGTACCGCTGAGCCTATAGATATTTTATGCTAATATACATCTCTCTTAACTTAGTTTCATCTGTTTTTTTACTATTCAAAGTTAAAATTTAAGATAATTATTTTAAGAAAATTTTGTCTATATATCCCAAGGTATATCAGTCAACTTAGAGTATAAAAAAAGGATAAACCATGTATTTATGGGAAACATCTATAAGATATACTTGTCAGTGAGTTACAGCAAAATGAAATGGCTATAAAATATGAGTGTGAGTTGGGGTGCAGTCATGGTTTATTTGTAATTTTAGACTTACATGCAAATTACACATTCCTACATCAACATAATAATTCTTTCCAAATTTCCAATTTCCTAGGTTTTTGGAAATGTGTATGATATTTAGTTATTTCTACATTACTTTATTTCAGAAAATATTTAGAGAGCTAAAGTGAGTAGATTGTAATAATGTCCTTTGGGACACTTAATACATTTGTTTAGCAATATGTGAGATCTCTGTTTTCTAATTTCACCATTTTGACTTTTAGGTGTTTAGAGAGTGACTATCTTCCGATTATCAGAAATATACAGAGCTGCCCGTGGAGACGACAAGAAGAAGAATACGAGAATTTTAGGTAAGACGTTTCTTCATCAATATTATGAGATTAAAAAATGTCTTGTATATTTGCTTTGTGAGGGAAATAACGTGTTGTTAGAAAGAAGAGTAGAAAGGGCCAGCTGACCACCAGATTGATTTAATTCTAAGACCCCCCACCCCGCCCCGAGGCACGTGGCACTCTGCCCCGGTCTCCCTATTTAGAAATTTTAATTCTTTTATTGGAATTAATTAATCACAAAAATCCTGAATTCAGAAAGAAAATTTTGTTGGACTCTTTATGATATTTTAGAAGACATGGCTTCTTTTTTAGAGCATTTGCGTTGGTATGTATTTATTTTGTGTATCTGATTCATATAACCACATATATAACAGGATAGCATTAGTGAATGTTTGGAAAACGTGGGCGGGGGGGCGCCTGGGTGGCTCAGTCGGTTAAGCATCCGACTTCAGCTCAGGTCATGATCTCACGGTCCGTGAGTTCAAGCCCCACATCAGGCTCGGTGCTGACAGCTCAGAAGCTGGAGCCTGTTTCAGATTCTGTGTCTCCCTCTCTCTCTGACCCTCCCCCGTTCATGCTCTGTCTCTCCCTGTCTCAAAAATAAATAAACGTTAAAAAAAAGAAAGAAAGAAAAAAGAAAACGTAGAGGGAAAATGTCTTCCAAGGTGCCATTGCTTCAGAACAAAAACTGCACTCCTTTCTGTGTTTTCTCCTCCAGTTTCCTTGTTAGCTTTTTTTTTTTTAATTTAATATTTATTCAGTTTTGAGAGACAGAGAGCAAGCAGGGGTGGGTCAGAGAGAGACACACACAGAATCCGAAGCAGGCTCCACGCTCCGAGCTGTCAGCATAGAACCTGAAGCGGGGTTTGAACTCATGAACTGTGAGATTATGACCTGAGCCGAAGTCAGACACCCAACTGACTGAGCCACCCAGGCGCCCCATCCTTGTTAGCTTTTTAACACGAGCAACATTGAGGAGTGTGAGTTGCTCCAGCTAATAACCAAGAGAGGAACTCAAACTGACAAGACCAGGTTATCGGTGGGTGATTATAGAGCTCTCCTGCCCATGGATAACTTGGAGCCACTTAACACAGAAATAAATGGGGTCAAACCACTGTGCTGCTGGGGGCACATGATCCTTACATGGGACCCTTTACTCCCAGTCATACGGCCCACCCCGGCCAGTTGTCTCTGGGCTGGCCTGGTCCTCCTTGCTCTGCCCTTCTTTGCCCGCATTCTGATTCTTTGCTGTGCATGCAACACAGGTTTTCTTTGGTGCCAAGTTATTTTGTCATGTTACAATCCAGAAATATATTTTTATCTTCACCTGTTCATATTTTCAGACTTGTAGCCTTGAGTCTTTTGAAGACCTTCTTAAAGAGATTATTTTCCCTGGAGATTCTCTTTTATTTAAAAGTTGGGTTTTTTGTTTTTTTTGTTTGTTTGGTTTTTTTTTTTAATTTTTATTTATTTTTGAGAGAGGGAGAGTGTGTGTGTGTGTGTGTGTGTGTGTGTGTGTGTGTGTGTGTGTGTG